>NC_090650.1:125899919-126224919 GCF_040937935.1 Hyperolius riggenbachi
ACCAGAGAGGCATCGGAACCAGGCTCCACAGATCTAGTAGACCCAAGTCCTGCGGCAGCGTCCATGATCGAAGTAATAATGCAGAGACCATGTGCTTAGTTTAAATAGGCCGCCCAAGAAATACCGCCCCTCTACCTGTGGTGTCTCTAAAAGATTTCCCACAGAAACAGTGTCAGATGACACATAGTCCCCCTCGCTCATACCTCTTCCGCCGCCCGGAACCATCCGTCTCCGCATCCCTCGATCCGTAGCAGCCACGCCGACTCAGAGGGTGGGGACCGCAAATGCAGCAGCCGCATCAGCAGCCGCATGACTCCGGGCGGCGAATCAGGAAGTACTTCCGGGGTCGAGGTGGCGTCAGTCTGCCCGCGTGATCACATGATCCGCAATCCGGAAGTGGGCTATGAACGCGTCCGGCATGTAGCCCTTCTGATACGGAGAAGCCAGTAGGTGCAGCACGGAACCTGAGCCAGTACACTAACCGGCCTACAACCAGGAAACCCCGCTACACAGCTCCTGTCCCACGGACATGGTTGGCTCCAGCTTCTCATCCAGCTCCTGGTGGTGGACAGAAAACAACTGACGAGGTCTGGTTTCACCCTGCTTATATGTCTGCCTAATTGATGCAAATCTTTTATGCTAATCTAGTTCCTGTCCATCAATTGTGGGGAGGGAGACAGGTCTCAGGGGTGCTGTCCAAGGACGTTCCTGGAAAAAGGCCACAAATGTCACCATAATGGAAAGCTAACAACCAGGGCGATTTAAAAGTGGGTGCTTTGTAAGCTACTGACTCGTGCAGTTTTATAGAAACTTTCCCAAGTTTGATCATAATTTTGAAAATATATATTTTTTCAATGATGGATTGAGTTTGTCCCTACCTAATTTTTATGTGACAGGGGTCCAAGCTATAAGACACATCAAAATTTATTATACAACACATTATGATTAAAATCAGGTCACATATGCATCATTTGATGACAAACAGGATGCACAGCAATCCATTATTCTCAAGGTATGGCTTTTTTGCAGTTCATTCAGATATGGGCTGGTTAGTGTTAGGAGTAGGTGGTGGATGGTTAGGGATAGGTAAAGGGGTGTTTAGGGTCAGGCATATTTAGTGGAGGGCTCCGGTGAGAGTTAGGGCACGGTGCATGATAGTAGCACCATGATATTCTATTATTGCGGATAACAGAATATCAGTAAAATTACAGATCATTTTGTTTCCATTACCATTATTTTTGCACCCATTTCATGCGTCAGGAAATCCTAGTTCATGTTACGCACAAGAACACACTCGTTGCAATTGAAGGTGTGCAAAGCCTTCCTATTTACCTAACATTGGGGCTAATTTACCAATGCTACCGCACTCAAGAAGCGCGGGTTAATACTAACAAGTGCTTGCTACGCGTGGTCCTGTCAATGTAACATGCGCTCTTTACTTATATGCAAACGTTCCTACTGCCGTGCGATGGCCTCATAGCACAACCATGATACTTCAGTAGCACAGCTGCTACTACATAGTAGTATATACGTAGTAGCGGCCGCACTACTGAAGTATTGCGGTCACGCTACAAGGCCATCCTGCGGCAGTAGGAATGTTCACACGTAAGTGAAGAGCTCACACTATGCTGACAGGACCGTGCATAGTGTATGCTCGTTCGTTTTAATCTGCCCTGCTTGAGGGCGGTAGTGTTGATAAATCAGCCCCATTGTTATGTTTTTTTGTAATCTATACTGTTACTGAATGTAAGTATAAAGGCTCATACCCACCTTGCGATTTTTGTAATGATTTTCCCAACTAACGGCAATTTTTTTAAGCGACGAGCGGTCGTTTACGTGACCTCACGTCATGGGTACAGGCGCACGATCATGCAAATGTCGCATAGTGTCGCACGGCGATAACTACTGTCTTGGCGGATCTGGTCTTTAAGGTCCCCAACGACTTCCGCTCAAAGTATCGCAATCGCTTGAAATCTCGTTCGCACCGGTCATGTAACGTCATGCATATTCGCCCTCCAGAGGATGTAGGATCAATCAGCAGGGAGACATTGCTGGATCCATCTCCATGCATCGTGTGGTGAGTGCATAGCTTAAGATAAAATGGATCAAGGTACAGCGGCAACCAACGATCGTGCCCTGATCCATTTTCTCTACCATGGTAATTATGGCGTGAGCGATCGTTTAAATGATTGATTGGTGTAAAATTATCGCGGTGGGCTATGGAGATGTGAGTGATCGTCACTCAGTGATCTGTCATGGCTGTAGCGATTGCCGCTAAACATTGTTTAACTGATTTTCGTTCAACAACGTTGCACGTTATCATGAAAAAAATCATTTGTCGCATATCACAAAAAAGTCGCCGCAAAAAATGCGTCGCAGGTATAGGCCTTCAGGCACACTGATTAGTTTAGGTACCCCATGGTCCCTTACACCAATCATTACTGCCTTTATTAAAAAGGCCTGCATGTAGAGAAGCCCATCATCACCTCCTCAGGTAGGGACCCAAAGCTTCCACTTCCTTGTTCTCTTTACAGGTGCTTCCTCTCTGGCTAGGCTGTAAGCCCCGGGGCTTTGGGGGCCCACTCCATTGCACTTCCCCACCAGCATGCAGAATACCACAGGGAGCAGGGTAATATTTATCTGCTCTAGCTCTGCATGTCTCCTCCATGCTTCACAGCCACACACTCTCTACTGCCATTTGCCAGCTCCCGATCACATGAACAATGTAAGTCACGTGATCGGGAGTTAAAGGACGGCAGCACGGAGTGTGTGGCTGTGCTGCAAGGTGGAGACTCATAGCGCTGGAACAGGTAAATATTACACCCAGTCCCTGCTCTACTCTGCATGATAGGAAGAGGAGGGTGTGTGTGTGTGTGTGTGTGTGTGTGTGTGTGTGTGTGTGTGTGTACACACATACATACACACACACAGTATATAATGAGGGAATAAACATACCACCAGGGAGTTTAACAGTTAGGACCCCAAAATATCTTTTGGAAGCACGTTTAGGCTAGCCATGCAGTGCATGATGTGTGGAGATGCTTAGGAGGCTGGCAAGACCAGACTCTGTAGGACCATAATTGTGCAATGAGTGCATCCTTCCATCCCCAAAGGTGATTAACCACTGTATCCACCACTACAGTATATCTACATCCTCTGACTTTATCTAAGCCACGAGGACGTAGATATAAGTCGTGTAGCTGCTCCTGTGCAAAACCTCTGGCACTATCTGCTGCAGCACTAATTGGTGAATTAGAATATATGTTCCGTGAGCCAGTAAGATTGATTTTTACCATTAAAAATACTTTTATTTTCTCAGTTCATAGGAAAAAATACACACTGTAGAATTATTTCAGAATCAAATATCCTCACCATAAATTGTGACAGGAACATAATCTAAGTTTTGTGATAATCGGTAGAAATAGCCAAACAAAAATTGTGTGTATTATTTGCAGTAACAATTTTTATTTTTAAACTGGAATTGTTAAAACTGAGAAAAAGTTTTTTTCTATTTTTTTTCCCTCTTTTTACCATTAAAATCCATAGAAAGCAAATTTGTTTGAGGGAGAAATGCAATACAATGAAAGCCTAGTTTGTCTTGAAAAAAACAATATATATTTCATTTAGGTGTCATAAATAGGGATAAAGTTATTGTTGATTAAATAGGGACATAGCTAAAATGTCAAAAATGCTCTGGTCCATAAGGAGGAAACAAGATCTGGATGCCAAGTGGTTAATACACACAGAGATCTTCTGGTTCATTGGAATTATCTGCATAAAGATTGCTCTCCAGTATAGAGGATAGGGATCACATTATCCAATGCTGCCAGCAGAATGCCTTTCAAGTCTGATCGGTTTGTGTGTAAAAAAAAAAAAAAAAATGAAATGTTTAGTGTAAGCAGCAATTCACCCCACTATTGCTTCTAGTACAGTATTTCTGTTTGATAACACTTATGGATCAGCTGATCTGTTTTGCTGCTACAATGCATAGTAAGTTAAGGTCTAGATTCTATGTATAGTCTATGTGATTGCTGCAGTTCAGGAATGAATCCACTAGGTTTTGCTCTTCCAGTTCCAAGGGATACACAAATCTCCATCCTGCAGAACAGAGTAGTAATGAGAGACACAGAGATGCATGCCCTCCAGACAAGGCAGCGGCTCCTCTACTAAACGGCGGCAGCAGTCAGTCATCTGTTTGAGGGATACACTGGGCTCCTTATACAGTCGGCTGAGTGATGCTCTGTCCTTACATGCTTTAGTCAACTCCTCTTCCACAATTTTCAACCTGTATAAAATAAAAACATTGTTTCTTATTTCAAGGTTTACAGATCATTTTATTACAGACTGAGAATTTTATCAACTACATTTCTATACTGCACGTGCCCATATATTTCCAACTTGATACTACTGTACAGTATATCACAAAAGTGAGTACATTTCTCATTTTTGTAAATATTTTATTACATCTTTTAAGGGGACAACACTGGAGATGTATGCTTGATAAAGCAGGGCTGCTCCCCTGGGAAACGCGTTGCAATAAAGTTTTTAAACACAGCCTTTGCATATCTTTACGGCTAACACCGCTTTTCTTTGCTAGCTGTTTTTATCTCCTACCACACTCATAGCCGGGGACTCAGGCTTGTACCAGCGGAGCGCAGAAAAACTTTTACACGCCCACAGCAGTGTGTTCCAAATAACCACCGTGGAATCCTGACTGGATCACCATCCAAGACAGTGAGGATATCCGTGCAAGCCAGGTCCCCGGTATAAGAGGGACACAAGCATGACAGATGGCAAACTTATATAGGTTTCTCCAGCCTCGACAACCAGGTGAGACCTTTCCTATAGGCCCTAGAGCCCTCACCTACTAGTATGACAGAATGACTCTCTGATGGTAAACTTTACTATCAGAATCCACAGATCTACACAGGAGATGCGACACTTTGACACACCTCCCAACTTTTTGAGATAAGCAAGAGGGACACTTAAGCCACACCCTGCAACACTCCTAATCACGCCCCTGACACACCCCTGGTCATACCATAAACATTTCATGAGAAAAATATTTTATAATAATATAATTATAATTATTATTTATAATATTTTATAATTCAAACCACACTGGTCCTGTCTATACTGATACATTTTCTTCATATTAGCATTTGAAAATAAGACATTTATAAATTTCAAGGATGGGAATAAAGGTTAGAGTCAATTAAACACATTTTCAGTGGACAAATACATATATTTACATAGATCTTTACATCATTCCTGAAAGAGGGACAAGTGATGAAGATAGAGGGACAGAGGGCTGTCACTTGGCTCCCAAAGGGAGACTGTCCCTAAAAGAGAGACAGTTGGGAGCTATGCTTTGATACAAAGTAGTGAGTATGCAGCTTGTATAACAGTGTAAATTTGCTGTCCAATCAAAAGGAATTAACACACAGCCGTTAAAAGTCTAAGCATGCTATGGACTGAATAATACATTACAGTAGGTCCTGTGCCAGGTCTTCCCCCCATTTTAATAGTGACCACATGCCACCAGAACCCACACCCCTCCCCCCCCCCCCCCACAGCTGGCACCTAGTACTTGCACCCACATGATACCCAATACTTACAGCTGCACACAGGCTCCACACGGCACCCACTATCTGCTCCAAGCATAACCTTCATGGCCCACACCCAGCATCAAACAATGGTCTGATCGTGGCATTTAGTACCTAGCCATTATGCATCTAATACCCACATAGCACCCAATACCCACTCATGGTCCAACCTCATATGACATCCAGTTCCCACCCATGGAAAACATCCAAAACTCACATAGCACTCGCTACCCACTCATGTCCTACCCACAGCGCCCCACCCACCATTGGGCTCTACCCAGCACTCATATGGTGACACCCTGTACTAATTAACATTCATATGGCACCCACTACTGTTTAGCACCATCTACTGCTCAGTCAGTACCCACTACTGCTTAGCACCCACTGCAAATTAACACCCAACACTACTAAGCATCCACAACAACTTAGCACAAACTAGGCCTTGGTACCCACTGTAACTTGACACAAACTGTTCTTTGGCACTTCAACACCCACGACAACTTAGTACAAACTAGACCTTCGTATCTTAACACCCACTGTACCATGGCACTTATTGTAAATTTGCACCTACTGATGCTTGGCGGACACTACATATTGGCAACCACTTCCTCTTTGCGTGAAAATAAGCCTTGGTGCTGTTGAGTATGGACAGAGGTCCTAGTCATGACAGTTGTTCCAGGCCTAACCCAGCCTTCACTGTGTAAATTCTAACAGGGGGCACCTATCACACTGATTTGAGGGTGGTGGAGCAAATCTGCTATCTAGGGGGTGGGGGCATAAAGGCTGCCATATACTGCTATCACGGAAAGAAGGAACCATGCAGAAACCCTGAATAGTTGAGAATATTTTTTTTCTGCTTTTCCTTCTCTAAATCTAGGTGCATCTTATGGTCACATGTATCTATGTAGAAAAATATATGGTGAATTATTCTGTACTTAACAGCGAGTTGTACACACAAAGAATTGCTTCTTACACACCTGCTGTACACTCACATACTTTACACTTCGCTACAATTTATAAGCACATACCCACATGTTGTACACTTTCACAACCACTGTAAGAATGTGCTATACACTTACCTTCCTGCTGTTAACACACCACCCATGTTGAATACTTACAGACAGTACTATTCTCTGATTTGCTGCATTGCTGCATTTTCTGCAGCGCGGCAATGGACATGCAAATGGATCTAATGGTAAAAATAGGGTTCGCTTCCACAAGTGGTTTTTAACGGATCTGGTCAGTACGCTGCAGTAAATTCAATGCAAAGTCCTGACCTGCAGCATTTTTCCAGATAGCGGATGTGTTTACTATAGAAACCTTTGGTGGAAAGTCCATAGTCCACCACTCCAGACTCAAACCGGATGAGAAAATCAATCGAAGTGGACAATGAACTGTCTGCCCCAGCACAAAATTGTGCAGCACACAAGCTGTCTTGAAACCACTGTCAACATGGTCTGGTGTCATTATAAGTGTGCTGTGGAAAACTCACCACTTGTTCGAATAGATTCTGAAGGTACACTCCACAAAGCGCCAGGCTTGTGTAAGACGATAATTAATGACCTTCTTCGGAGTGTTCAGATGTCTACGTGGGTATGGCTTTATCAGGTTTTTATGCAAAGACTTCATTACCCACTATAACATGAGGGAAAAGCCGTACCCACTACGCAATTTTTACCACAATTTTTTTAAGCGAAAGCACAAAACCCAAATGAAACAAAAAGAAACCAACTTAACACAGAACACAAGTAAGTTGTAGCAACATATTTTGAACACTTACTCATCTTGCCTTTTCAAGTTGTCTCGGGCTTTCTGTGCGTGTGTCATAAGAAACCATTGCAGGGATGCTGGATCACACACAGCAGGTATGGTAAAATGCCCCATCTCATGCAACCGTGGCACAAACCGATCACTGCAACCAAGAGAAAGTATTGAGGGATAAGGACACTGGATATCCTTCACAGGTTAAGGGGTGTATTCTGACTTTATATTTCTTGTGCTATTTCCTACAGTTCTTAGAGGCATAATCAGGGTTCTGGACACACTTGAGTCAGCTGACCCTTAGCATCCTTGTCCTACTTGAAAAAAGGTCCCTTGACCTTCCCCCCCCGGTCCCTAAGCCTCCCTGGCGTTCTGGATGAGCTAGGCTCGTCCACGGACGCTGGAGGTCACCGCTCAGGCCCCGTTGGGCCGATTTGAATACATTTTTTTAAAACACGCAGCAAGCACTTTGCTTGCTGCGTGTTGTGTCTGATCGCCGCTGCCCACCGCCGCTACCTGCCACGATGCAGGGCCCCCCAGGCGAGACCCCGTGCGCTGCCTGGCCAATCAGTGCCAGGCAGCGCTGAGGGGTGGATCAGGTCTCCCTGTGACGTCACGACGTCGCCGACGTCACAACGTGCATCGTCATGGCGACGGGGAAAGCCCTCCTGGAAATCCCGTTCAGAACGGGATTTCCGGTCGGGTGATTGCGCCGGCGGGGATCGGAGGGGTGAGAGGGACGCCGCAGGGAGGGGGGAATCATGTAGCTAGTGCTAGGCTAGCTACATGATAAATAAAAAAAAAATCAGAACGCCAGGGAGGTTAACCCTCCAATAACAGCCCTCCTATTCCTCTGCATCCATCAGCATGCATTACCCACTCTCTGCTGTCGCTAACTATCATCAAGCAGCAATTGCAGCAGTGCAGTGAATAACATCTGTCTACCATCAACATCGTTGCCTGTGTTTAACAAAAAAATTTCTCATCAGACATTCGTTCCCCATCCAAAACTGCACAAACAAATTTCTGTAGTACTAGGAAATAACATCATTTCACTGCAAATGATTTGTTTTCGGTAATGGATGGAGAGCTAGCATCCTATTATTAGACATTTGATGTGGAGATCACATAAAAGCATGAAACAACTACATTGCTACTATGTGTGGGTTACCCCCAAACCACCAGCTTTGTTTGATGCATTCACCCTTCACATGACACCTTCCTCAGTATACCTCTAAGGTCCTATATATTATAGTATGATTTCCTTTAGAATGGGAAATTTACAGAAGATAAAATACTAACTTCTCCAGTATCATCTGCAGGCCTCTCAGACTGCGAGGGTGAATAGGGACTCTTCTTTTCAGTAACTTGTTACAGAAGGCATCTAGAGATGCATAATACTCCTCCATGGTCAGCAGTGGTTGTAGCTCTTCAATGTGCACTATTTCTAGGCCTCCTAATAGGTGGCTGACTTGGTCTTGAAGTTGCAGTACTTTTCTTTGAAGGAGGTGGTAGCTGGGTATCCTTTCAAACAGCTTTTGGTAGAAAAGTAAAGTGAACAGACTATGTAATTTAAAACATGAATTGTACAGATTAGAGAAATGAATCACACAGCTCAAAGGAAAAGTATACAAGATGATGTCTACCATTCACCCACAAAACTACCACAATAATATGAAATCAAACACAGCGTAAATACCAAACTTCCGCAGTTCTTGAAGGTGATGTGTTGGAAGCAAATACAAAAAATGTGCAAGTGTAAGGATCTGACAAGGGTCAAATTGTAAGTGGGTAAGAATGGCCTTGATTCATTAAATGCCGTTAAATCTATCACGCACACAAAGATCCAGTTACCTTTAATTTAATTAATGGATGCACTAGTGGACTATCTCGGTCGCTACAAGCATATCACGCGGCAATTAGGATCAGCATGAAAAAGTTAAGAGCACATGCTATGCAGATAGAACCACGTGTAGTGTGTGCATGCTAAAATTAACTTGCGCTGTGCGCGCACAATGCATCTACCGGCATTTAATGAATCAAAGCCAATGTCTCTAAAACAGCAGGTCTTGTTTGGGGTTTCAGGAATGTATTGGTGAGTACCAGGGTTGTGGAGTTGGAGTCGAGGAGTCAGAGCAATTTTAAGGTATCTGGAGTTGGAGCCGATGGTTTCATAAACGGAGGAGTCGGGGTTGGAGTCACATAATTTTTGTACCCACTCCATAGCCATGTAAGGAGTTGGTGGTTTCATAAACTGAGGAGTCGGATGATTTTTGTACCGACTCCACAGCCCTGGTAAGTACCAACCAAAAACAGGAGATCTGCTAAACCAGTGATAGGGTCATGGGTACCCAAAGCTTTTTGATGTGTGGGGAGCAAAGTGCAGTTTGTTTGGTCTGACAGAAGGGCTACTATACCAGAAACTGTTTCAAAACATTCATCTTGAGAAAAAGATATAGGAACACACAATGCACCGCAGCTTTGGGATTCCATGGCCACACAACAGTCATGGTGGCAATGCTTACATTGGTCCACTGATGAAAGCACCAGCCATGGACATGTGAGTAACAGAATTGGACTGCAGTGCAATGGAAGGAGATGGCAGAGTCTAACAAGTCCCATTGTTTTTGGCCTCTGATCTCAAACTGATGGGAATTCTGTGTGATGTGCTGAAGAAAACACAGGTCCGACCTATGGAGGTCCCATCTCACAACTTACAAGGCTTAAACATTCTGCTGCCAACATCTTGGTGCCAGATACTGCAGGACACCTTCAAAGATCTTCTGGAATCCATGCCTGGATGGGTCAGAGCCGTTTTGGAGAGACAGCAATGACCCCACACAACATTAGGCAGGTAGTTATAATGATATGGCTGATTAGTACAACAGCAAGGGAAGAAGTTCTATTGCTAAAGAAAGTCAGCAATGTCTGCTCCCATATTTCTCTCAGATCCGGTTACCTTTAAAGTACACCTTCTTTCTATCTTTTAGTGAGCTATAGTGGCTGACATCTTGACCTCATTTGAAAAAAACTGTACTAATTTTCTTTTCTTTTCGTTCTTTTCTTTTTTAAAAAGAACTCAGCTTATTATTACCCAACAAACAGGAATAAGCTTCATTGCAAAGCTCTTAAATTGGGTATATATTTGCATCATAGTACCTTTAAAGCCCCAATAAATCTTTATTTATATCTCCATAGAATACTGTGGTGATCCAAAAATAAAAAAAAAGAAGAACAGACAAAGGACAAACATCCTTCTCTCAAATTTAAAACATTCATTCCAATCATCTATGTGGTCCTCCCTCCTACTGCTCCTCCATCCCCAGATTGTGAATATGGTTCTTGACTAGGATTCTGATCTCTCAAACTCTTGTTTTTGTTTTTTAATTCTTGTTATCTGACTGTAACGCTACCCCTCTCACTCTCCGTGGCATAAGAATGAAAATTAGGAAAGTCAAAACATCGATATTCTCGCTTCAGAGAGAGTATTTTAGGAATCTAGGGAGGTTTATATCAGGAATCTCAAGTAGCTCAAGGTTGAAACCACCATAGCTCTAGTGCAAAGTGTATACACAGGTGTACTTTAACAAAAGGCCTATTTAGAGAACAATTATATAATCTATACTCTATCCATCTATGTATGAGTTTTGTTCTTATGGCTAGCTCACCATATTTTTCTCCTTTTCGGGTTTAAAAGATAACTGAATTTCTTTATTTTTCACAGAGATCTTTACCATAATCCTCTTAATGATTTAGACCCGTAGACTTCTTTTATCGTTCATTACAAACATGCCAGAATCTTGTTTAATACAGATATATAATGCACATTGCTAAATAGCTTTGCCACCTCCAAGATGGTAAACAGCATTCAGGGTTATGGACCACAGTGCGGTTAGCAATTTCAAAAAATTGCAAGCCCCCCACACTTATAGGGTTGATCCTTGGTCACCTCCATCGCAAATCATGGCAGTTCTTTCAATAAGAGGGTGGGACTAAACGATGATGAATAAGCAGTGATCTGGGTTTTCAAGCTCGCATTTGCTTCTTTACCAATCAAAATTGAGAATAAGAACCTTAGATATGAAAGCATTCTTATGTTATGGTTGCTGAAGGAAGAAAAACACTGTTGTAGCTGAAAGACCTTATTGTGTGTAAATTGAATCCACAGTAATGTAATCCTGTATATTACCTGGTCCACTGGCCTCTAATCCAAGGGACTGGCTGCCAAGCGCCCACAATGCTAACTGCCTGCCACCTCCCAGCCCAATACTGTTATCAGCCACCTGCATCACATGGAACCTTTTCCTCATGCTGGAAATAACTGCCATATTAACCTCACCTGTTATACTGCTGTTATTTTCTTGCTTTCTTATTGGAACAGGCCATTTCTTTTTTTAGACACTAAAGTGCACTCTCAGCTGTAAACAGACATCCTTTACCATACCACAGCCATCTTTACACACAGGCAGGACATCAGGGCTGATCTTGATATCAGCAGCCTATATCAGGGGAGATGCTGGCACTGTGGACCTTTGGTTTTTCACTAACCTCCAAACAAGCAGCAACACCTAGTGCGATAACGGGAGTTTGATCTTTCTTTTCTTTGCAAATCAGTTGCTATTTACAGTGAATTTCGGAATTCTACTGAGGGTTTAACATCTTCTCATGAGTTCAAGACAGAAAAAATATTGACGGGGAAGGAGTATCAAAGGGAGAAAGGAGCGACAGAAGAATGAAGGAGAGGCCTGGAAGATAAAACCAAGAAGAGAAAATGATCTAGTGATCCACATGAGCGCTCTCAGAGCAGTGAAAATAGTGGGTGAAGAAGTGCAAGACAATGGTACCCCCTTGCCTCAGTGTCAAAACCGATCACTGGAAAAAGATCTGAGTAGCCACTGAAGAAAAAGAAGACAGAGCGATTCATGCAAAAGTGCAAAAGCCTTGAAACTATCTCTCAGGTTCATAAAGATAATGAACAACCAAGCACCACTATCAGCTGTAGATGATGTAAGGCCCATCATATCACAATGAGTGGATAGGTTTGCTTTTGGGGTCTCTTTGTACCAAATGTTCACAAAAAGGCACTCCTTCAAGCAACCAACAAAGGAAGCCACTAACAAGATGGTTGTCACAGTTAACCAACATACCAGGGTTTCAGCGAATATGCAAATCATCCCTTGTTGTCCCTGTAAGATAGCCACACCTTCAGAACCGCTGGAATGCAAGGATGTGTCAGCTTGTTAATTGTACAGAGGCACAATAATCCAACATGCATGGACTGTTTCGGATTGGTTGATCCTCATTAGTGCATGGTCCTTACACACTCCAATGAGTTCTGGTTCACCATGAGCTTGCTGGGTAGTCTGTAACTCTGGGTGCTTCAAGTCCTACCCCACAGAGCCACATTAATCCATGCCATGCACAGATGAGGATCAACCAATCCGAAACAGTCTGCATGCATGTTGGATTATTGTGGCTCTGTACAATTGACAAGTTGACACATCACTGCAAGGGATGATTTGATTATTTAGCATCAATGAATTGAGTGAGACATCATATGCTCAATCCAACCTGAATTATCGCAAATACCTCCATTTTAGGCAGCCCCCCTTCCCTCCCAGTACTCACCTCTCTGGGATCAAGACCAGTGCAGCACTTCTTCCTTCTGTCCTTTGGGGGCGCTCTATCCCTATGGTGAGATCACTATCTGTAGTCATGTGACAGATGGCGATCTCACCTGAGAGATGGCGAGCCTCGGAGGACCCAAAGAAGACATGCTGTGACTGTCTGGGTCCAGGGGAGGTGAACACTAAATGCTGGATTTCTTTGTTAAGCTGATAGAACTCCTGCAATAAATCTACACTGTGTACTTCCTGCTTTCATGGAAGCAGACATATTGCAGACAAAAAAGAAGATTACAAATACAGCAAAGTTCAGAACTGAAAAAGTAAGGCTATTTTGTTTTACAAAGAACTTGGGAAGAGGGGACTGCAAATTAACATTATCATTCTTGTGTATTATATAGAGCTGATATCTTCCACAGTGTCAGTGTTCTCCCCAGACCCCTTTTAGCCGGGTGCTCCACCCACCTTATTTTGGTGAGCACCCAGCTGGCATCGGTTCGCCTCCTCCTCCTATGCTGAGCGCTCCCAGCCCTGCCCTTGCCGGGCAGCACCTGCGCAGTCAGCCCCGACCAGGAAGTAAGTTCTGGGGTCGTTAAGCTGTACCGGAGTGGGACGGAGGAGAACAGGGATGAGCGGTGGGCATGAGGAGAGCCCACTAAACATACCTGCTCCCCATGTTTTTAACTTTATGTTGCGCTAAGGTATCCTATAAGGCTCAGTTCCCATCTGCAGCTGGACTGGGAGAAGACAGTGTAGTGTCCGCACCAATGGTCCGCTGTGGTCCGGCTGGAGCCCAGGGCAGATGAATTACCCACATAGGCTATATGGGGAATGCATCCGCCTGTCTGGGAATATCATGGACCATGTGCAGCCCACTTACTGCAATGGATCCAAGGGATCCATTGCAGACTAACAAGTGTGAATGACCTCTATATATAAAATAGGATCCACTAATTGTCAGTTTTGCAATGAAGTAAAATGCAAACAATTTTGTTACTCTCAAGTGGGAACACAGCCTAATGCTGGGGATACACGGTACGTTTCTGTACCGTGTATCGACCAGCTGATCCGGCCAGCTGATAATATTAAGCCGCTCGACCCCCGCCCGCTCGATTCCCGCCTGCGGACAATGGCAGGGAATCTAGCGCTGATAAGGAAGCGCCGGCGGGGGCAAGCGGTAATCAATCCACACGGACGAGCGGGGACGCGGCTGGGGTCGATCTGGCAGCTAATCGAGCCGTGTATCCCCAGCATAAGAGCCGCTTGTTGCTTTGAAGGAAAGCTATGGCGAATTTTAACAAGATACTAAAGGATAGAGATGTCACTTTACCAAAAAGGATGAGGATAGTTTTACAGGCAAGCAGTTAATAGGTATTACAGCTTTTTTGAATCTTATCCTATACAAGGCGTATCCCCGTGATTACCTTACCTCCATTAAGTAATTCTGGGTACAACAGGGGTCATTCTCTCGAAACCACTTGTGAGCCCCTGACTGTCACTGGAGTAGCAGCTATGCCAAATACTTTTGCAAACAATTGGCTGATATATGATTTAAAATAAGCCTGTATAAATTTGTGCTTAAAATTTAAATATATGCAAAGATATAAGAGAAAAGGACTTTCCGGTTGTCTCTCCATTTTAATTTTTTTTCCGGCCTGAAAGGCTTTGTACACTTGTTGTACATTACTGGCTATAGGACATTCTTAGTGTATGTCCCCCATTCCCCCTGCTTTGGCAATGCCTGTATTGAAGCTTGGTCATGCCAATAAAGCTATCTTTGATTTGAATGACTGTCTGTTCCCAGGTTATAGTAGCAGATACAGCCTCTCTCTGCCAAGGAGATCTATATCATGTGAACACACACACACACACACACACACACACACACCAATGACCATCTGCCTTTTTTGGGGGGGAGGGGCAACATGGATCGGACCGTCTATAGTCGGTATAATTTTGATAATTTCTCCAGGTAATGTTTACATGCATGAGTGACACAGTTTGTAAATATATATCTTTTATTGAAATGGCTGTAAGAGGAACCATAGCTATCTAATCCACAGCTTACCTTAGTCCAGTGGTGGTGGACATCTGTACTCCCCAACATTACGTGTCCAGCTGCGCTCATGCCTGTCCGATCAGTGAATATCACTATGCGTCCTTAACAGAAGAGTGCTACTGTCAAATAGCTGATCAAAAGAGCAATATACGGTTATCCGTTTCCTGCATCTTAATGATCTAAGAACAGTGGTGGACATATTGCATATGCTGGTGTCAGGTAAAGGCAAAGTGAGATCAGTCATTTCTACACAAGTCATTTGCTGTTGAATTTCTTCACCTGGTCACGCCAAAAGATGTGGCCCCCATATCGATAGATGAAGGGGTGCTCTTTGGCATAGCTGGATGATTGAGAGCGTCTAGGATGAACCAAGTTATTTTGGTCTCATATTTCTCTCCACCTGCTCATGTCATGAAGTGAGATCCCTGGTTGTTATCTGTTCATATATTATGTCTAATATGGTGCTCTGTCTCAGAGTTTGGTAGGATGGCCGTTTAAGTAACCGACCTAGAACTAGTGGAAAGACAAATGATCGTAAAGATTAAGTTACATAGGGATCAGAGTGTGGAGTAATCTGGGCATCCCCAGCCAGCGGTAATTGTGGTGATATGTAGTGAATGAGAATGGGATGCATGTATTAATAGATAGACTAGCAATAGCTACTTTTGAATATGCAAGTCCTGTTATTCTTGAGCTTTAGCTTCCTTCTTTTGCATCCCCTCTCCTCTTTTGCCTCCTCTTTCTCTAGTCCTCTCATTGTCCGCTAGTTGTGTTGCAAAACAATCTTGCAGAAGATATGAGTCTTTGGAAGTATTTAACAAAGGTGCAAAATCTCTTTGAATTATCGCTGTAATGTGTCAGTAGCAGCACAAGGATAGAAATAAATTGACAGCTGGACATTTAAATAAGTTTAGTGACTGATACTTAGATTGTGGAATGGTCAAATTTGCCAGTAGTAAAAATGGCGGTGGAAGACAAACACAGGATGTTATCACTGATTGGTCAACAATACTATAAAGCTATGCGTTCCCTAGAGCCAAGCCACACCCTAACCAAACCCTGTGATAGGGTAAAACACATAGGTGGGCAGAGCTAAGCCCAGTTCAGCATGTGACACCACTGGAGCCCTCACTAACTCCCGCCAGGAGACAAATGTGTGAGGGTGGATCACAGGTTTGCAAGCAGCACTTAGAGCCAGCCCAGGATGCGTAACATAGCCTAGTGCACCACGTGTGGCAGGACTTGAGCAGTCAGGAGGAGCAGTGACATCCAGATGTTCGCCCATGCATCAGTCAGGCGGTGATGAGACCACACTTGTTATATACACTGGATTGTATATCAAGCTTATGCGGTCGAGTACCTGAATTGGGAGAGAACTGCCTCATATTGAGTGTCTATCATCTGCACCAGTATGCTTATGACTGCATGCTGACAACTGTCATCCCACCTATAGGAGCAGATGAAAGTTTGACAACAGCTCACGGATTAGAAAAGTGGCTTAAAGGGGCCCATTTCTATATTGTATTTCTACACAGCTAGAAGGGAGACGTTTGAATACTCCCCAGACAAATATTATAATAAAAAATCAGCATGAATATACTCATGTGGTGGCTTCTTTTGCAATTAGAAGGTGTAGATAAGTACCGCCGTGGATGCATTTGTTGGGGTGAATGAAAGCATGCTGTTTCAGGTGGTCCACCCCTGACATGTCCAGCCATATGCATATAAGTAATATTAGGAAAAGATAAAGTACATACCCTTCGCCATCTTCAGTGACTCTCTGCTTTGTTGGGCTAATCGGCTTAAGCTGTGTAGCTGCCCACAACGATGAGCAATGCCCCAACTTCTCTGCCACCTGTAAAGAGAGACACTCAAAGTCTATGTAGGAAGTAATAAGCTTCAATGATGTGTCAAATACTGCTGAGTGTAGAACAATAGATTCACACTTTTTATCATCTCTGGTATCCCTATTGTTGCAGTGGTTGGTAAGAGAAACTCTGAGATATGTATATGTTGGATGCCAGTGAACTGCAAAAATCTCAAGTTTCAAGCTTTGGGGAAAGTGTTTAAAAGTAGAAGGTCTGAGAACAATGATTCCATATTTATATGTCCCCAAATGTTAGATGGAGTGGACCCAGGGGCGTAACAATAGACCCTGCAAGGGATGCAGCCGCAGGGGGGCCCAGAAGCCATAGGGGGCCCGTCCTGAGGGACTGACAACTAAAGGCAAGGAGAGAAAAACGTTCTGTTCTCTGCACAATTGTTCTAATGACTGCATCTGCTCAGCCACTGATTAGGAATCATACAAAGTTTTGCAGACAAAGAATTGTAGACAGTCCCTATTCAGTGTTCAGCAGGGTCTTGTGTATAGCACTGTTCTACCCCAAGCGCTGTGTCCTGTAATGTTCTAATGACTGCATCTCAGTTTAACTGTGCATTGGTTCTTAGTTTACCTGTGCTGAAAGTGTGGTTGTGGGGCGGGGGGGGGGGGGGGGGGGGGTTGGAGGTATTAGGGGCACCATCCAAAGTTTTGCAGGGGGGCCCAGTGATTTCTAGTTACGCCCGAGTGGACCCCCCAATGCTTGTGCATAATACTTTACCTGTCCGCTGTCCACCAATGTGTCTGCACCCTTCTGCCTCATTGGCACTCCAGTGGTTGCCGGTGTATTGCACGTGGAGCGCATTTGATGCCACACATGCACCTACGCGGGTAATACGCCGGCGACAATGTGGCGTGCCAATGAGGAAGAAAGGTGTGGACACAGCAGCACACACTCGGGGGACAGCGTGACAGGTAAAGTATTAACCACTTCCATACCATGAAATTTTGTGCTTATCTGTGCTGCGTGGGCTCTCCAGCCCACAGCACAGATCAGATAGCAGCCAGGCCGATCAGACTTCCCCCTTTTTTCCCCACTAGGGGGATGTCCTGCTGGGGGAGTCTGATCGCCGCCGGCTGCTTGCGCTTGCGGGGGGCTCTTCAAAGCCCCCCTCCGCAGCGCTTCCTGGCCTCCTTCCCCTTCCCTCCCTCTCCCTCCCCCTGTGAGCGGCGCAGGACGGATTTCCGTCCTGCGCCTGATGGGATAGGCTTTAGCCTATCAGATGCCGGCGATCCCCGGCCAATCAGAGGCCGGGGATCACCGATCTCCTCTACGGCGTTGCTGCGCAGCAGCGCCGTATACATGTAAACACCGGGGAAGGTCTTCCCCGTGTGTTTACATTTACCCTGCGAGCCGCCGATCGGCTCGCAGGGTGTTCACGGAGACACCCTCCGTGAACTGACATGGAACGGCCGCTCATACGAGCGGCCGTTTCCATGGAATACACTTCAGGATTCAGGGGCGTATATATACGCACCGAGAATCCGGAAGTGGTTAATGCATGGTCATCGGGCAGTTTATCTAACATTTGGGGGGATGCGGTCAGTGGTTTCTGTCGCATTCATTGTTTATGATTATCGCACGCTGTTACCGCTGTGCACCCGATCAAGCACATCTGATTTTCCAGCATGTCCGATTGATACATGAGAACAATTTCGTAAAAGTTCAACAAAATGGATGAGGAGGAGGTTTCTTTCCTACCACTGGGATATTGTGAAACTAGTTTATTATTATGATTTGCTTTGCACTCATGCTTTTTGTTGTTGCTTTGTGTTTAGTTATTTTTTATTTTTGCAGGGGAACGTTTAATAGCTGCAATAGAGTAAACAGAGATTGTTCAGCATTGCACTTGGGGAAAAGTAAAATGATAATGCATGATTACTTACCGGACATCGGTCAGCTGAAGTTGGCTGCATAAGTCTTCCTTTAAGCGTTCTAGTTCTTCCCTAAGTGGAATACTGTGGTGCAGCTTCTTTAGCGCAACCTCTTGATTATTTTCTAACCACGGACTATCAAAAAAAGTAAAAAACGTTCACTTAAGTAATTCACTAAACGAGCAAACTTTATTAACTTGTGCAAAGGACTGACAATTTATTAACACAGGTTTCAAACACAGGATTTATTATTATACAAGAATAAATGACTATAGCTGCATTTTATTAATTTTCACCAGGAATTTTTATTTCCTGGTACCATATATATTCTTCATAGAAAACTATATTTTCTTGCCAAAAAAATGTGCCTCATAACTAATCTCAGTTTATATTCAGGTCAGTGTTCCCTGGCAGTACCATTCCCTCGCTGGTCTGCAGCCACTGGCTGAAATCTCAAAACATATGATTCAGCACTCCAGTCAATACAAAGACACTATTTTCAATAACGATCAAACATTTTGGAGCCACCAAACACCCCTTTATCAAGGAATACTACAATCAGTAAAATCACAAAAAAACAACAACAAAAACGTACTTAATCCAGACCGGCTTATACACCCATACAAATACAATGTGCATCGTGTGTGCGCGGCTGCTGCCAAGTGTTGAAAATAAAGGGTCTTAACATTGAATGGGATGCTTGATCATATGTTTTGAGTGTCTATGGACAAACTGATCTCCAAGCTCCCACATATCCTGTGTCTCCTGGTTAAACTTCATGGACCGATGTCTTTTTTCAACTATGCTATGTAACTATGTAACCTATGGCATAATCTATAGGAGTGCACAATGCAGAGTACACACAGCGAAAGATCTTCCCCTGTCCCTCCCTCCCATCACCGCGTCTGACAGGCAGACAAAAGTTCTCCAACCTATGCAGAGTTAAGGATCCACAAACTCAGTGGAGTATAAATAAAAAAACAAAACATCTTTTATTTAAATTGGACAAACAGGATACAAGAACATGCAGTGTCCCTTAGTCATAGTTGCAACCATAGCCGGCCTTTGAGCTGAGCGACCAGAGCGGTCGCTCAAGGTGCCGGCTTCCAAGGGGGCACCTATAGCTGGCTAATTATACTGAGGGCACCTACACCTGACGTACTATACCGAGGGCACCTATAGCTGGCTACCTGTACTGAGGGCACCTACACCTGACTTCCTATACTGGGGGCACCTACACCTGACTTCCTATACTGAGGGCACAAACACCTGGATACCTATACTGGAGGCTCCTACACCTGGCTACCTATGGGGGAGACCTACAACTGACTTCATATACTGGGGGCACCTATGCTTGGCTACCTATAATGAGGTCACCTACACATGAGATCCTATACTGGGGCACCTATACCTGGCTACCTACCTATGATGAGTCTGAGGGCATTTTTTTTGGGGGGGGGGGGGGGGGGCGGGACGCACAGCGGCTAGAACGTGTGGTGAAAATTGTTGGTGCTGTGCTATCATTCCAAATTGGGGGGGGGGGGCTAACTGTCCCACTGATTGTTTTTATTAATATTCCTGAAAGGTCCTACACTTCATTTTTAAGTTTATTTAGGATAATGTACTCTTTCCATCCATTTTGTGGTTATAAATAGTAATTTTGTATTCTACATATGTGATGTGTCACAGAGATCTGAGCATTTGGTGTGATGTGTTATGACTTCAAACAGGTCCTATGAGGTAACTCAGGAAAAAAAAGTGGTGTGTGTGGGTGTGTGTGTAGGATGAAGGGGGGGCACAAAAATCAGGTTTCGCTCAGGGCGCTGTGAAACCTAAGGCCGGCCATGGTTGCAACTATGCACGGCATGGTGGCATACTGAATAGTACTGTTCTCAATGGGTCCCTGGTTCGAATCCCTGCCAGGGTGCTATCTGTAAGCAGCTTGTATGATCTCCCCGTGGCTGTGTGCGATTCCTCTGTGCACTCTGGTTTCCTCCCTCATATCAAAATCATACAGATAAGTTAATTGGATTGCCCCTAAAATGGGTCCTAGACTACAATAGACACAGAACTATGGTAAGAATTAGATTTTGAGCTCTTCTGAGGGACAGTCAGTGACAAGACTAGATATACTCTGTAAAGTGCTACTAAATAATAATAATAAAAACTACTATGACTAAGGACATATTGTGAGCCTGACACACGTCAGTGGATCCTGGGGATGTTCTTGTATCCTGTTGTACGATTTAAATAAAAGATGCCAGTTTTTGTACTCCACTGAGTTTGCGGATCCTTTCCCTTCATCTCGTTTTGGACTTGGCTAACCTGATCCAGCACATGAGAGTACTGAAAGGGGGTTTAGCATTTTGAAATTTTTACATCTATGCAGAGTTAGCATGCAGCAGAGCTTGAAGGACAGGGGATGCTATAGCTACTTCTCCTAGGTTCCAGTTGCCAGGCTCCTATCTCCAGCTTCTGCCTCCAGTTAATCTTCCATCTCATCTGGGTCCCAGCCATAGAGTTTTCTCTGTCCCCCCACTCTGCTGCTGAATCCTCCAGTCCTGATCTTTTTTTTGCCAATATCAGTACTGTGGGCACTACCAGTAAATGCAGAAGGAGGGATAACAAACTGGTAGTTGGACCGATAAGTAACCAATATGGCGTGTATCAGAAAAGGGCGCCTGGAAAAAAGGGTGCGGGGTATAGCCGAAATTTTAAATTTTAATGCAATCCATATTTTTCTTTTAAAGGGTTGTAAATGAAAATTTAGTGCTAAATAGGTTAAATAAACGGAAATGAAATGGCAAAAGACCGTCTATAACAACAAACGAATTCTGAAAAGAAACGTCAAATATCGTCTATAAGAAAAACGATATTTACACTTGTATTAAGCATAGTGCTGTAACTATACCTAACCTTACTCTCACCCAGAGCCCTCCCTGTACCTATCCCTAACCCCTAGACCCCCCTGGTGGTGCCTAACCCTAAGACCCCCCTGGTGGTGCCTAACCCTAAGACCCCCCCTGGTGGTGCCTAACCCTAAGACCCCCCTGGTGGTGCCTAACCCTAAGACCCCCCGGTTAGTGCATAACCCTAAAACCCCCCTGGTGGTGCCTAACCCTAAGACCCCCCCGGTTGGTGCCTAACCCTAAGACCCCCCCCCGGTTGGTGCCTAACCCTAAGACCCCCCCCGGTTGGTGCCTAACCCTAAGACCCCCATGGTGGTGCCTAACCCTAAGACCCCCCTGGTGGTGCCTAACCACCCCCTGATTGCGTATATTATACTGTAACTATACCTAACCCTCCCTGTACCTATCCCTAACCCCTAGACCCCCCTGGTAATGCCTAAACCTAACCATCCCCACCGCACAAACACCCTAAACACATATAAACAATAATATATTTAATCCTTAAAATACTTCTCTACAAATAACATGAATAAAATAATTTATATATTTGTAATAGAATAAATAGCTTTAAAATAGCCTTAAAATCACGTATACATTAATATTATAAATAGAGAAAAGTATATATAAATATATAAATACAAAAACAGCAGAGCACTCAACAACACTAGGCTCAATTTCAATATTCAAGTCCCTTTCAGCCTAATAACCATAAAGTCCGTCCATTAATGTGAGTCACTTCTATATCTCCCACAATCTTCATACACCCCAGAATTCCATCCAATGTTAACAGTTACGCTCACCAGAAGAGATGGCTAATCACTCAAGATCAGCAAAACACTTATTTGGCCCAGCCAGTAACAGATCTTCCTTTCTCCGTTTCCGCTCTTCTTATACTCATTAATCATGTGAAAAAAATATAAACTAAAATAGTGTGATACTGTTATATCAATAGACAACTACTTTCCACCGGTGCTCCCCTCTTTGCCAATGCTGTCACCCAGCGTGTCTCCACCACCTTAGTAGGTAAGCCTCTCACCAGACTCAATGGCCGACCCCTCACAGACCAGCAGACCAGCGTTTATGTTGTAAGTCTTTACCTCCAATGTCAGATTTCTAGGACTCAAACAACGCTTGACATAGCATAATTCCGTTTATTTAAAAATAATGATTAAAAGTAGTGCACTCACATGTGTTTCCGTAAAAATTGCGCATATAAAAAGTATCTTTCCCCTCGAGGTCTCAGCGTCTCACCGGCTGATGAGTCGGATGACGAAACTAGTAGGGCGTGGCCTGGAGAGCCGGTGAGACGCTGAGACCTCGAGGGGAAAGATACTTTTTATATGCGCAATTTTTACGGAAACACATGTGAGTGCACTACTTTTAATCATTATTTTTAAATAAACGGAATTATGCTATGTCAAGCGTTGTTTGAGTCCTAGAAATCTGACATTGGAGGTAAAGACTTACAACATAAACGCTGGTCTGCTGGTCTGTAAAGGGGTCGGCCATTGAGTCTGGTGAGAGGCTTACCTACTAAGGTGGTGGAGACAGGCTGGGTGACAGCATTGGCAAAGAGGGGAGCACCGGTGGAAAGTAGTTGTCTATTGATATAACAGTATCACACTATTGTAGTTTATATTTTTTTCACATGATTAATGAGTATAAGAAGAGCGGAAACGGAGAAAGGAAGATCTGTTACTGGCTGGGCCAAATACGTGTTTTGCTGATCTTGAGTGATTAGCCATCTCTTCTGGTGAGCGTAACTGTTAACATTGGATGGAATTCTGGGGTGTATGAAGATTGTGGGAGATATAGAAGTGACTCACATTAATGGACGGACTTTATGGTTATTAGGCTGAAAGGGACTTGAATATTGAAATTGAGCCTAGTGTTGTTGAGCGCTCTGCTGTTTTTGTATTTATGTTCATGTGAGTGTGGCACGCACTATTTTGCACAGCGATCCAACAAGAAGATTGAGTGTATTACTGTGGGGTATTTAGTGAGGAGCGCAGAATCATTTATCATTCTATATATAAATATATACAATACAATAGATAGCCTTACAAGCATTAGAAATCTTAAAATAACAGTAACATTAAGGCCCCGTTCACACTTGCGTTTTGGCAAATAAACGGACCGGATCCTAATTGGATCCTGACCTGATCCTGATCAGAACCGTACGGTTCCGATCCGGATCTGGTCCGTTTGTATCAGGCATGCATCAGGCTGCCATCCGGATCCGTGGGCAAAAAAAAGCGAAATTTGAAAAAAAAAATGTTGGGGTCAGCAGAAGGTGCACCTGGTGCACGTGTAGAATCAGGTTCCTCCGCTGTAGGCCTCACCTCCACCTCCGACATTCTGCCAAACAGCTCCAGCACGTCTGTCACTGCTGCTCCACTCCAGACATGCTTGGCCCATGTGTCCCCATCCGAAATGGCCGCTTGCATACGCATAGGAAGTGGGGTAGAACGTCAGGTTTTTGTAGGCAGTGTGTTCTGTGCCTTCCGTTCCCCATTGGTTTCTGTGTTCCTGATGGTGCTGTCAGGCTCAGGTCCGGCTCCGGTCCGGGTGCGTGGGCCGGAGATCCGGACCCAAAAAATAGCGCATGTTGGAAAAGAGTCCGGATCCGATCCGGCTCCGTACTGTACGGAACGGACGCGTGTGAACGTCCGCATAGACTTTACATTGCTATGCGGAACGTACGCTCCGTTTGTACAGTATGCGGTCCGGATCAGATCTGGAAAATCCGTATAGCGAACGCTAATGTGAACCGGGCCTAAAAGCGATATTTTAGTAACTATAATCAACGCATTATAAGTGTAAAAACAAAGTTAATACCAAAAGCGATGTATTTCTAATACAAAAAGGTTGAAAACGGTATTTACGCATTATACATATGAAAACAAATTTTTAAATGATCAAAGAAGTGTAAACGAAAATTTAGTTGTTATACTTTTGTAAGCGAAATTTTTAAACGAAAAAATAAGTAAAAACTGATATAAGCGAAATTTAAAAACGCAAAAATAAGTATAACACAAACTCAAAACGAACTTGTAAACAATATTTGTTATAAACCTTATTCTGTAAACGAAAACTTTTGTTAACACGATCCCTGTAACCGCTATTTCTCGGGCGCCCTTTTTTCCTGTCGGGCGCCGAATAGCCGATATTTTGCATTGCAGTCTATGGCGGCGCCCTTTTTGTCCACTATCCCTGTGCGCCCTTTTTTACTAGTTCCACCAATATGTTGCTGGGTGTGAGCAGTCAAGTCATCCATTACTGAGCTTCTATGAATTGATGTAGCAAGTATTCTCTGTTTTCATTTGCAAAAAAAAAAAAATATATAGTTTTTTTTACAAAAAAAATGTGGAATATGTATTTCAAATGTTAATGTTCTATTAATTATTGTAAAATTTGTGGCGAAACTGGTGTTTTAAACATATTTATAAAGGCGATTCAATGACTCGGTCAAGGAAATTGTCAATGTCAAATTATGCTTCAGGTCACAGGTGTCAAACTCAATGCCCGTGGGCCAGAATGCGGCTCTACTTGACATTTCATGTGGCCCTCAAGAGCTTCAAATGTAACATCATTGTAGGCAGCAAAAGAATGATTGAACACTGCCTTCCCATCTAAAGGAGCATACCTGGCTGTTTTCTGACTGAAACATTGTCAACTTGAGCCAGGGTGCAGCAATAACCCACAGGACCCCCCCATAAAATAAGCATGGGGCCCCCTCCTGGGACCCTTCCCTGGTGGCTGGTAAGCCCCCCTTCCCACACACACACCCGACACCATCTTCCCACGTAGCGCAGTGGAGCAGTGTTATATATTTATCTGCCCCAGCAATGCATTGTGTCCCTGTTCTGGCAGTTGCATGCTCTCTGCTTCCATATTGTTATCTCCCAATCATGTGACAAGAGCGAGGTATGCAGGATAGAGAGCGTGGCTCTGCGGAAGATCATCAGAGGAAAGCTGAAGCAGTACTGCAGCAGGTAACTATTAAACTGCTTCACTGCACTAATCTGCAGAAGCAGAGGAGAACCCCCCATGGTCACTATAGTTATGCCACTTAGTTTAACACTGTTCAATAAATGTTACAATGTTATAAACAATTTGTCCTGCAACTTAAGCTGTTTTAGATTTTGGCCCCTTATGTAATTGAGTTTGACACCTCTGCTTTAGGTGATACCTACATAATAGTCATTTCTCCTCTTTGTGCTTGTTCCAGCTCCTCCTCTGGGTCTCTGAAGCCAGTGAATGCATAATAGGTCTTGTCCCACTTGATGGGTCTGTAAAATGCAGTAGCTGCTTTCTTTGGCGATACCAGATCTTCAGCTGGGCTTTGGACATGGTCTGTAGACAAGCTGCAGGAATTGAGAATACCCAACACTGTGCTCAGCAGGTCCCTGGTATCTAATGTGAAGCTGACTGTTCGGAATCCTGGGAAAAGCAACAAAACACGTAAACGTTTACTTGGTCAGAAGCTTATGGTAAAGAAACTTACAAGGAAAAATAGAGGTTTTTTTTATTAGGTCCAGTGCAAAAAAAAGTTTTAGAGTATTTCTTAATCCAGATAGGATTCAATATCAGAAATGAAATTATTATACAGTAGAGTCTCGGATATCTAGCACAGGTGGGGATTTCCTGATATGTGTAAATATTCCGGATATGTGTAATTTCCAGTTGCTTAAGAATTCAAGCAACGGGGCCTAAATGTAACACTAACTCCCCCCCCCCCCTCCCCAAGCAAATGCAGAGCAGTGCGCAGTGGAAGCCACTTACAAGAGCTCTGAAATGTACTTCCTGCAGCTTGCCAGCTGCTGTACTGTATCCAGTATGTACAGTTCCTGATGCATGTGTATGTGGCCCCGTGCATGTGGGGGTCAGGTGATACATCAGGAGCCGTACGTGGATAGAGCACAGGAGCAGGCAGCTGTAGAAGTGAAGAGGATCAGCGCCTAGGGCTTTTGTAAGTGGTTTCTGCTGCATGCTGGACTGCAAAATGAGAGAAGCACATCCCCATGGCTCCCACATAATAGCTGGTTAGTTGAGACTCTCAGTTGGTAGAGTCCTGCATAACCGGGACTCTACTGTATTTGTTTAGCACTCCAGCAGTAATTCACACCAGGGTCGTGTTCCAAGAGAGGCTTGTTAAAATCCCACTTTGCTTAAAGAGACTCCGTAACAAAAATTGCATCCTGTTTTTTATCATCCTACAAGTTCCAAAAGCTATTCTAATGTGTTCTGACTAACTGCAGCACTTTCTACTATCACCATCTCTGTAATAAATCAACTTATCTCTCTCTTGTCAGACTTGTCAGCCTGTGTCTGGAAGGCTGCCAAGTTCTTCAGTGTTGTGGTTCTGTGATGCATCTCCCCCCTCCAGGCCCCTCTCTGCACACTGCCTGTGTATTATTTAGATTAGAGCAGCTTCTCTCTTCTCTCTTATCTTTTACAAGCTGGATAAATCCTCCTCTGAGCTGGCTGGGCTTTCACATACTGAGGAATTACATACAGGCAGAGCTGTCTGCACTCTGCAGGAAGAAACAGTCTGACACTTCAGTGGAAGATAGCTGCAGGGGGAAAGAAACACACAAATGATCTCTTGAGATTCAAAAGGAAGGGTGTATACAGCCTGCTTGTGTATGGATGTATTTTCTATGTGTGGACATACTGTACATCATTCTACTTCCTGTTTTGGTGGCCATTTTGTTTGTTTATAAACAAACTTTTTAAAACTGTTTTTAACCACTTTTAATGCAGCGAGGAGCGGCAAAATTGTGACAGAGGGTAATAGGAGATGTCCCCTAACACACTGGTATGTTTACTTTTGTGCGATTTTAACAATACAGATTCTCTTTAAAGGGTATCTGAGGCGACAAAATAAATCTATATTTATTTACCTGTTGCTTCTTCCAGCCCCAACAAGTAACGTGTGTCCCTCGACGCAGTGCTGGTCTTCCCCCGGGTCCCACTGGGAGCCTCTCAAGTAACTTATCTTCTGCATATGTGCGGCCGAACGGGCCCACATCACCAGAAGCCGGCGAGACTTCAGAGGATGCCAGCGGGACCCGAGAGAAGACACACGTGACTTTTAGGGGCTGGACGAAGCACCAGGTAAGTAAAGATATATTTTGTCACCTCAGATATCCTTTAAAGTTAACCAAAAGTTTTCCACTTAAAAGAAATGCTATGGTTGTGGTCTGTGACCGCTATTGTAAATATTTTTGTTATGTTGTTATGTATATTTGGGTAACCACACGGCGGGTCAAGTGCGGACACATGTAAGGTTACAAATGCTGCCATTCAGCTGCATTCAATTGCAGGCACTTGGTAGCAAACAGATGCCCAACAAGCATGAAGTGCAGCCTCCTTTGTGAAAGTGGCATTAAAATATTGAGTTTATTCACAAACCTCAAACAAACAATCTCATGAATTATCTTTCCTCACTTTTTTTTACCACAGTATCATCTTTTTAGCATTTTTAAGCCCCCCCGCCAAAAGAAAAAAAAAAAAAAAAAAAAATATATATATATATATTAAAACCACCTCCTTTTTTTTTTTTTTTTTATTTACTGCAATATTACTCTTGACTTATTTTAACTACTTCATCGCCAAGGTTTTTTTTCCCTTAACCTCCTTAGCGGTAACCCCGTGTGTGACAGTGTGACACGGGGTAAGCCGCCGGAGGGCGCCGCTCAGGCCCTGCTGGGCCGATTGACATTTTTTTTTTCAAACACGCAACTAGCACTTTGCTAGCTGCGTGTTTGACCTGATCGCCGCCGCCTGCCGCCGATGCACCGCTACCCACCGCGGATACAGGGCCCCCCTCCCGCATACCCCTTGCACAGCCTGGCCAATCGCCGCCAGGCTGCGCTATGGGGTGGATCGTGACTCCCTGTGACGTCACGACGTCCATGACGTCACTCTGTTCGTCGCCATGGCGACGGGGGAAGCCCTCAAGTAAATCCCGTTCAGAACGGGATTTCCTTATGGGCAAGCGGCGCCGGCGGCGATCGGAATATACGGGGGGGGGGGGGTCGGGGTATGCCGCAGGGAGGGGGGGGAAGCATGTAGCTAGCGCTAGGCTAGCTACATGCTAAAAAAAAAAGTGAAAAAACCCTCCCGTGGCCGCGTAGCCGCGGGAATTAAACCGCCAGGGGGGTTAAACACCAGAGCAATAGCACTTCTTCCATTCATTCGCCTTTAACCTTATTACTACTTATCACAACAAAACATTACTTAACACATTCATAACACAATTTTTCCACCAATTAAACTTTCTTTAGGGGTAATTTTTGCTAAGCATTATTTCATTAATTATTATTCTAACATCGTTTTAACAGGAAAAATAATATATATTTTTTTTTTATTATTTCTCAGTTTTCAAACATTATAGTTTTAAAATAATACAAGCTACCATAATTCAAACCCTTACAATTTATTTGCCCATCTGTTCCGGTTGATGCAATGTTTAAAATGTTTCCTTAGTACAATGTATGGCGCCAATATTTTATTTGGGAATAAAAGGTGTACTTTTTCGGTTTTGTGTTTGTCACTATTTACAAGTCCATAGTTTAAAAATTAACAGTAATATACCTTCTTGACATACATATTAAAAAGTTCAGTCCCTAAAGTAACTATTCATGTATTTTTTTTAATTGTATATATGTATATACTTTTTTTACAAATACACATTTTGGGTAACTATTGTGGAGTCTGGGAGGTAAAGGGTTAATTTCAAATGTAAAAAAAATTCTTAATTAAAAAAAAAGTTTGTAGATGTTATTTTACTATGTGGCCACAAGATGTCCTCGCGCATAACTTCCCCATGCGTAGTATAACTATGCAAAACAGAAAGTAATGCGTGGATGTGTAAGAATCGGGGTATGTGGATGACGGCGCTGTCTTATAGATGGCCACGGTAATTCACACGGGAACTTAGATTAATGAATGGCAACTGCGTTCCCATTCACCGATATCCTGTCTAGCGATCAGCGGAGGTAATGAGCAAGGGAGCGTGCAGAGTAGGGGGGAGGGGACACGAGCAGGAGCGCGCGGCAGCAAGTGAGGAATATCTACGTAATTGCAAGATAAAGAAGGGACGTAGAGATTCGTGTCCGGGGAGGTGAAGTGGTTAATACCCTTGTTGTGTTGCTGGGGGCTTACAAAGTTTTATAGAGACTGTAAAAAAACAAAAACAAAAAAAAAAGGATTATGGAGAGATAATTTTTATGAGCCAAGGTATTTAAAGAAAAATTCATGATATACAATGCAAGTATTCACAGCACATCACTTCTTCCACATTTTGTTATGTTACAGCCTTATTCCAAAATGGATTAAATTCATTTTTTCATCAGAATTCTACACACAACACCCCATAATGACAATGTGAAAAAGTTAGAGGTTTTATCAAGTTTCTCAAAAAAAAAAAAAAAAGAAATCACATATACAGATAGTCCTGTCCCGGTTAACGAACAAGATACATCTACAAGGAGTTTGTATGTTCTCCCCGTGTCTGCGTGGGTTTCCTCCGGGCACTCCGTTTTCCTCCCACATTCCAAAAACATACAGATAAGTTCATTGGCTCCCCCCTAAATTGGCCCTAGACTATGATACATGCACTACACGATACATGCATAGACATATGACTATGGTAGGAACTAGATTGTGAGCCCCTCTGAGGGACAGTTAGTGACAAGACAATATATACTCTGTACAGCGCTGCGTAATATGTTGGCGCTATATAAATACTTAAATAAATAAATAAGATAGGAACTGAAGGTTCCTTCTTAACCCAATTCCGTTCTTAAGTCGGAACATACATAATTTTCTATTAAATATTAGGCCAGGAAAAGCTGGGACATGTAGTCCCTCTGTAGTGGCATTAAAAGTAGTACAACAAAGTTCAATATCAGAGAGCAGACAGTTATATTCACAGGATATAATTGAATGCAACGATCTGCAAACTGTACACAGGTTGGTCTACCAGCTTTCCTGCTCCTGGTCCTGCCTGGCTGCTTGTCTGATCTGTCAGCCGGTTTGCTCTGCTCTGGACAATCACTCTCCAGTGTCCCAGCCTGCGTCTATGCGATTCTCTGAAAAGCTACCCATTATTGTGCAGACTGAGAGGAAGGGGGCTGCGGGCACGTGACACTGAACTAACTTATAGCCAAGTTCAGCCTGTCAAACTGCAGGGATAGGAAATTACAACAGGGATAGGAATTTACAACGTCTATATCTGCACACAGGGACTCAGCAGCGACAGCAGCTTCTCAACAAGAAAGCGTGAATTGTAACCAACCAGCACAGCCACGTGTGCAGGAACACACTTACGTCACATCCCCCTCCGGACCCTCTCCTCCTCTCCGCACACTTTATTTTTATGCTGCTGGTTTTTACAGGGAGTCCTCGACTTGCTAGAAGAGGTGACGACACTCAAAGATAACATCATCGCGGCTGTTCGTATTGGCGGGTTGTTCGTTAGTCGGACGTTCATAAGTCGGGGACTACCTGTATATAGGTATTCACAGCCTTTGCTGCATACATTGTCAATGTACCTTTGGCAGCAATTACCGCCTTGGATGTTTTTAAATATGATGCCACAAGCTTGGCAGACCTATCCTTGGCCAGTTTCACCTATTTCTCTTTGCAGCACCTCTCAAGCTCCATCAGGTTGGATGGGAAGTGTCGGTGCATAGGATTTTAAGATCTGTCCAGAGATGTTCAATCGGATTCAATTCAAGTCTGGGCTTCTGGCTGGACAGAGTCACAGAGTTGTCCTGAAGCCACTTCTTTGATATCTTGGCTGTGTGCTTAGGGTTGTTGTCCTTCTGAAAGCATAACTGTTGCCCCAGTCTGAGTTCAAGAGCGCTCTGGAGCAGGTTTTCATCCAGGATGTCTCTGTACATTGCTCCAGTTATCCTTCCATTTATTCTGAATAGTCCCCAGTTCCCGCCTCTGAAAAACATCCCCAAAGCATGCTGCTGCCACCACCATACTTCACTGTAGGGATGGTATTGACCTTGTGAGCAGCGGTGCCTGGTTTCCTCCAAACGTGACGCCTCACATTCAGACCACAGAGTTTAATCCTTGTCTCATCAGACCAGAAAATTTTGTTTCTCATGGTTTAACAGTCCTTCAGGTGCATATAGGCAAAGTTCAGGCAGGCTACCATGTGCCTTTTACTGAGTAGTGATAAAGGCCTAATTGGTGGATTGCTGCTGAGCTGGTTGTCCTTCTGGAAGGTTCTCCTCTCTCCACAGAGGACACTTGATGCTCTGACAGAGTGACCATCGGTTCTTAGTCACCTTCTTGACTACTTCAACCCAGATTGCTCAGTTTAGATGGCCGACCTAGCTCTAGGCTTTGAACTTTTCACTTACGGATGATGGAGGCCACTGTGATCATCGGGATCTTCAAAGCAGCAGAAATTTTTCTGTAACCTTCCCAGGATTTGTGCCTTGAGACAATCCTGACTCGGTGGACTACAGGCAATTCCTTTGACTTCATCCTTGGTTTGTGCTCTGGCATGAGCTGTGGGCCTTATATAGACAGGTGTGCGCCTTTCCAAATCATGTTCAATTAACTGAATTTATCACAGGTTGACTCCAATTAAGCTGCAGAAACATATCAAGGGTGATCAGGGAAAACAGGATGCATCTGAGCTCAATTTTGAAATTCACTGCAAAGGCAGTGAATACTTATGTACATGTGCTTTCTCATTTTTTTATTTTTTATACATTTGCAAAAACCCCAAGTTTATTTTTTTCACAATGTCATTATTGGGCGTTGTGTGTAGAATCCCAAGGAAAAATGAATTTAATTCATTTTGGAATAAGGCTGTAACATAAAAAAATATTGAAAAAGTGTTGTACAGTGAATACTTTCCGCACGCACTGTAAGTTCGATGAATCAAACCCATTGTATTGTGTATAGGTAACTTAAAGAGACTCTGTAACAAAATGTTGAGCCTTATTTCTTCTGTCCTATAAGTTCCTATTACTGTTCTAATATGGTCTGTCTTACTGCAGCCTTTCCCACTTGCACTGTCTCTGTAATAAATCTTATCTCCTTTCCTCTGTCGTGTCTGTCGGGCTGAGGCTGGAATTTGTGGAATGTGCAGCACTGCTTGTCATTGGCAGAAGCTTTACACACCCCCTCCAAGCTCTGCATGAGTCACACAGTAAGCTAGTTCTCAGCCTATGATACTCTAGTTAGAAGCCAGTCTTTTGTTTGTAAACACTGCCTAAAACTGTTAATTACAAACCAGGATTGCAGCAGGGAGTGGCAGAAACAGCACAGAGGGGCACAGGAGAACATAAGGAATAGAATGGTATGCTTTTTATTGTAAGAATTCTAGAGTACAGATTCTCTTTAAAGCATACTTGAACTGACATGTTACAGTATGAGAAAAATATGGATACACATAATACCAAGCCTACATAGAACTTGCCTGTGTTCACTTATTTGTTTGCGTTGCAAGAGTTAACAGACCAGTGTATTATGTATACAAATAAGGCAGTTGAACTGCAGTGGAATACAGTCTGGCTCTCCTGAAAAGTAAACAGAAACAAAACACTTATCTGGCTGAGCCAACAATCCTTAACACCAGAGTGCTGAAAGCCTCAAAGCTAATGCTTTATTTTTGTTCCGAGCTGAATGAACCAGATCTCACATCATACTAATATGGCTTCAGTGAAAACTTCAGACATCTAATTTAACACCTAAGGGCTCTTTCACACTAGAGGCTGCGGTAGAAAAGGCTGAAAGTCAGCCTTTTGCTTAACGCCAATACATAGCGCTTTGAAAGAGTTTTCAAAGCGTTTTGAAAGAGTTTTACAGCTCATATGAAAACGTCCTTTTTTTTTTCTTCTATAAAAATAAGTGAACAAGTTAGCTGTAAAACGCTTTGAAAACGCTAAAGTTGGCGTTTTCCATTGACTATCATTGAAACGCCAACAGCCAACTGCCCTGAAAAAGCTCCTGGGAGCGTTGAAACGCAACGCTCCAAAACGCCGAGTTAGATGTGAAAGGTAAAATGAAAGTCTATGGACTTTCTTTTACCTAGCAAAACACCAACTTCGGCCGTGGCGTTAAAACGCCGAAAAATCCCTCTGGTGTGAAAGGGCCCTAAAAGTGAAAATAAGAATAAGAGACACCAAGAAAGTCCTATATAGCATTGCTGCTACACATACAATTAATTATCTCTTTAATGTATTTTCAGTTCACTTTGCTTTATGCCAGACTGGTGGCAAAAAAGTATATTTGTTGTGAAATTGTTCCAAAATAAGCATTAGCTACAGACGACCTTGCAGACAAAAAGATCATATATTTGGTCCCTTGTACCTGTTTCTTTGGAAGATTCTTGACCATTATCGAAACTCTGCTCAGTTTCTCGAACATAAAATGTTAGCTGTGCTGGTTTGTGTGACCGAAGTCCAGGCTTCTGAAGATTCTCCAGGTAACCATTCAACCTTTTTAAGGAGTTTTCATTGACCTCCTTAAACAGAACAAAACAATAAATAACATGGAAAGACACTCCAAAGTTAATTATATATTTATACACAAACGCTTTTCTCTTTAAAAAAAAATTGGAGGCTGTATAAGAAGGCTGTGTATGTTTATTCTGGAGCGAAATTGAAATGTCTCCAAGATAGTTTAGTTATACTTTGAGCGTAGTATAACTGTGTACTAGAGGCTCTTTGAAACAACTGCAAAAGCAGAAGTGACCTGGCAGTGGTATGTTGCAAACTTGCCACATGTCTAAAAAAAAATGATTCCCAAATCCGTTTTCAAGTGTTACAAACAGTGCATGTAGTAATGCCTCTCTTATGCTCATGTGTGGTAATAAGTATCTCCAAAACATTTCTTCATTGCCAATGTTGACATACACAAAACAAACATGATTGGTAAAACTTGGACAGATTTAAGATAGGTTAATGGATAAAATACTGCAGTGGTAAGCACAATCTGTCACGCACATGGGACAGGTCACAGCACACACATTGGTATCTAAATCCTGCATCTGTTCTTTTACAGACTATATGCTGCCTCTGTAAAAATGCAATAACCAAGACTTGCACAAGGTACTTTAGAGCCAGAACTATTACATGTTTGCAGTGAATGACAGGTATGAGCATACTTACTCTTTCTTTTGGGTGTTGTCCAAAGAAATCTGGATGCACAGCGAAATAGAAAGGTCTTAGAGCGTTAACTGCATCTGCACCTGAGAGGTTCCTTCCTTGGACTAAATGGGCAAAAAACAGTTTTCCCCAACAGAGCCTGGAAAGGAACAGATCAAATGCTTAGTGAATGTTAAGTTCTTATTTAAAAATAAAATACTTCATAAACAGCAATTTGTCTTTTTGAAAGTTTAAAATTAGCAGGACTGCATTAATGACATATGTCAGGGCTGGTGCACACCAAAAGCGTTTCTGAACGCTTTTCAAATTGCCAGCGCCTTGAAAAGCGTTTTGCTACTGTAGCCCTATGAGGGTGTTCCCACAGCAGCGTTGTGATTTTTAACTTGAATGAATGTGCAAAAATGCTCTTTCATTTAAACATCGCTTAATAAATTCGCAATTGCAAATAGCTAAGCGCTAGCGATTGCAATTGTGGTGTGCACTAGCCCTGACACTTAGTTTGAGACGTGGCACCTACACTAATTTGGTTTCTGGACAATGTTAAATTTTTTTTTTTGCATTAAAATTTTTTATTATAGCAAAAGTGGACAAAACCACCTAAAAAATGCGGGAATATGAAAAAGAACATACTGTATAAGAGAAAACATTGCATTAAACAAACATCAAACATTGATTAAGATGTTCTAATATTATTCAAATAAAAGACATTCTATGCATGTACATATCCTTATAGAAGCATATAAACTCGCGTATGCAAATGAAGAGGTAAATGGTGTGAGAGAGCAAAATAGAACAGAATGGTTGCCTTGCTTCGTTTACAAGTGAACATTGGAAGGGAATTGCCTTCTAGGTGACTCAAACTCCAGACGTAGAGGGTAAGAAGGAAGAGAGCGGATGGAAAAAACAGCACCTAACAAAACACACAGCACTTATAGATCAGTAAGAAAGCACTGATCTCTTAATGTTTTAGGGAGGTAAATTATGAATCTACATTTACTATATACGTATGAGAAGCCTTAAAGAACAAGTGACACCCATGTTAACCTAGAAATAAAAAACACATATATAAGTAGATAAATACTAGTGCTACTTACATAACAGATGTATTGCACTGTCCACGTTATGATTCCTGTGAATTTTATAAAGCAAAAGCAGAGACTCCTATTCAACACAGTGTCCATCTTTGTTACCTTTGAATGAAGCTAATCCTGACATAATTTCCTCACTTACTCTTTTTTCTCCTCTTGCTAAATTGTGCATTCATTACCCACACTCCTCTCAGAGTCTTCAAACGCTCCAACTGAGGTCTATACTAGGAAGTGCACTGTCTTATGTCATTAGAAGGCGGGAGAGATCAAGGGAAGAGGAGGAATATATTATAGATAAAAAGACCACCCAGCATGCAACTTTTTGGCAATGGCAATTAAAGGGCCAGTGCTTCTAAAGTATGTGATAACTCCAAACCATAACGTAAGAAAAAGTTTTGAAAGTTTTGAATGCAGGATTGGCATCTTAACCAGCTGAGCGGTCTGGACGAGCTCAGCTCGTCCAACACCGCCAGCGGCTGCCGCTCAGGCCCTGCTGGGCCGATTTTGATGAAATAAAAAGCAGCACACGCAGCCGGCACTTTGCCAGCCGCGTGTGCTGCCTGATCGCCGCCGCTCTGCGGCGATTCGCCGCGAGCAGCGGCGAAAGAGGGCCCCCCTAGCCGCCTGAGCCCTGCGCAGCCGGAACAAAAAGTTCCGGCCAGCGCTAAGGGCTGGATCGGAGGCGGCTGACGTCAGGACGTCGGCTGACGTCGATGACGTCACTCCGCTCGTCGCTATGGCGACGATATAAGCAAAACAAGGAAGGCCGCTCATTGCGGCCTTCCTTGTTTATTATGGGCGCCGGAGGCGATCGGAAGATCGCCTCCGGAGCGCCCTCTAGTGGGCTTTCATGCAGCCAACTTTCAGTTGGCTGCATGAAATAGTTTTTTTTTTATTTAAAAAAAACCCTCCCGCAGCCACCCTGGCGATTTAATCAGAACGCCAGGGTGGTTAATCATTTAATACACTCAAACCAGTTGCTGTTGAAATGTGATTGATATGGTGACTAACCCGCTTTAAATTCTGCCCACACCACCCAGGTTCTAATTGGCTGTTCAGATCGGTCTTGAGCTGTGAGAATGATCTGTGCCATTTGCTCTATGGGGTTGACTCTAGCGCATTATTGCACCATGATGGGAGGCGACCTGGATCTCCAAAGCAGGAGATCATTGCCTTGGTGGCATTAATCAAATTTATTGCTATTGTTTTTTATAGGACTTCATCTTTAGGTTATTGCAGCAAAGCAAATAAGTCTCCTGGCTAAAAGGTAAATTAAAAGTGATGATCTCTTTTATCCACATTTTTTTAATCATTCTTTAGCAAAAGGCATTGCCAAAAAATGTGGAGCAATGCGCCTTCTTCTTTTTTACAATGCCAACGTGTTTAGCAACGTAGGGTTAATATTGTGCAATACTGTGGGAGTCCTATATCACTGGGAGAGAATTTTAAACCAATGATGAATGATTGAACTTGACTCCTGCGGACTCAATCCCTGCGGGAGAGTCGGTGCCGGTGCAACTCCTCCAAGCAGGTACACCACCTCTGAGAATTTTAAACCCCTGCTCCCGAGTAGGAGTATTGAGTGAGCTCTTGTGTTGTAAGGATCAAGAGTACGATTCAAAGCTGCTTAATTTTTTTGTTGGTATATAGCAGATTAGCTGTATTTCCACAGCTCACTAAATATTCATACGTCCAAGAAACCATAGGTCACCGAGCCCCTGCTCCCAGAAGATTGGATTCAAAATCATTGAGGGGTTGGTCAAGAACATGTTGGGACTTTACAATGTTAATATAGTTTCTCACTTGAAAGTACAGTATTCCCAGAATAAGAATTTGCCCGAGAAGACAGTCATTCAATTCAGTTAGCGTTTTCATTTGAGCCCAGATTAAGAAGTCACTGATCCCAAGAATAGTATCAGGGGACCAGTCTCTGAAAATGTTCAATTTCAATCCTGGGGGGAAATCTGGCTTGTACTTGATAGGGGTCAAGTTCCCAGGAGATCTAGATAGGTTCCGCCTGTGACCCAACAAGTGAAATGCTTTGTGAGACACTTCAATAAAGGGTTGACTATCCTTTGAAATAGTCCTTACTCAGGGTCAACCAGGATAAGCCTGCAAGGGGAGATGTAGTAAAGGACTGTTCCACAGAAAGCTAAGGTATTCTTGGTTTGAGAGCACCAATCAAATTGCCAGCTGATTATCGCTGCTCAGTGGTAATGAGTTAGGTCAGGGAGATGCAACTCGCCATCAATTTTAGGTAAAATCAGTATTTTATGTTCGATTTGAGGATGCTTCTGACTCCATATGAATTCATATGAGACTGACGCATCGAGAGGAAACCAGTTGGTAACAATATAGAAAGCCTATATCTAATCTACAGTGCTGCCCATAATTATTCATACCCCTGGCAAATTTGTACTTAAAGTTTACTTTTTACTAAAGTTTACTTTTATTCAACCAGCAAGTAATTTTTTGACAGGAAATGACATAGGTGTCTCCCAAAAGATAATAAGGCGATATACAAGAGGCATTATTGGGGGAGGGGGGGGGGGAGGGGGAATTCTCAGCTTTTATTTACATTTGAGCAAAAAGTGCCAGTCCAAAATTATTCATACTCTTCACAAACTGTCACAGTCTGTGGGAAAATACAACGTTCTATACCATTCCAAATAGTCCAAGCTGTTCTAAAGCATCCTAATTAGCCTGATTAATTGGTAAAAGCTGCATTAATCAACTCAACATGTGGTAAACAGTAGCTCTCTGCAGTCGGTTTGTGGACAGTCATGGCTAAGACAAAGGAGCTCGGTGAGGACCTGCGGCTGCGCTTTGTGGCTGGAAAGTCAGGAAAGGACTACAAGGCCTGGTCTAAATGTTTTCAAGTTCCAGTGGCTACAGTGCAAAGCATTATTAAAAAATACAAGATGTTCCGTACTGTGGAAAATCTCGGAGGATGTGGTCGGAAGCCAAAAGTGACACCTGTGCTGGCCAGGAGGATAGTGAGAGGGGTGAAAATGAATCCAAGGACCACCACCAACACCATCCTAGTGAATCTGGGCTCTGCTGGTAGCAATGTCTCAAGGCACAGTAGAAGAGAAAGTCCAATAGCTCAACTGCTGAATATTATATCAGCACCAGGGAGTCGACCAGTCAGCACCAGGATCCAGCAGGGTGCATAAATAGCCATGCAAAGTAGAAAGGAAGACTGGGTCTCAACCTGGATTTGTGCAATTATAGCAAAGCTTTATTTATTAAGCCATAGCAGTAAGAAACACAACGTTTCGGCACAAGGCCTTAAAATGTCTCAAGGCAGACAATCCCATGGACACTGCACACTGCTGGGTTCCACGGATGCAGACTGAGGACACCACTTCTCCAGATAAAGCACACAAAAGCTCGTTTGGCCTTTGCAAATGCTCATCTGGACAAAGAAGAAGACTTCTGGTCTTCTGTGTTATGGTCAGATGAAACAAAAATGTAATTGTTTGGTCACAATGATGTTTCCTTCATTTGGCATAAAAAGGAGAAGCCTTCAACCCAAGAAATGGTTAGCAGACAACAAGATTAACATTTTTGAGTGGCCTAGCCAGAGTCCTGACTTGAATCCAATTGAGAATCTGAGGAGGGAGCTAAACATCAGGATGATGGCAAGAAGACCCTCTAACCTGAAAGATTTGGAGCTCATCGCTAAAGATGAATGGGCAAAAATTCTGGTGGAGACATGCAAAAAGCTGGTCTGCAATTATAGGAAGCATTTGGTTGCTGTAATGGCCAATAAAGGATTTTATTATTGATTAATAAGAAGGGTATGAATAATTTTGGACTAGACACTTTTTGCTCAAATGTAAATAAAAGCTGAGAAATGTTTTTTCCACAATAATGCCTCTTGTACATGGTCTTCTTATCTTTTGAGAGACATTTATGTCATTTCCCATCAAAAAATTACTTGCCGCCACCGGTTCAATAAAAGTAACTTTAAGTCAAAATTTGCCAGGCCACATATGATACGATTCTTTCCTGGTGAACGCTGGCCACATTATGATTATTTCCTGGTGAACGCTGGCCACATACGATTATTTCCTGGTGAAAGCTGGCCACATTACGATTATTTCCTGGTGAACGCTGGCCACATACGATTATTTCCTGGTGAACGCTGGCCACATACGATTATTTCCTGGTGAACGCTGGCCACATACGATTATTTCCTGGTGAACGCTGGCCACATACGATTATTTCCTGGTGAACGCTGGCCACATACGATTATTTCCTGGTGAACGCTGGCCATATTACGATTATTTCCTGGTGAACGCTGGCCACATTATGATTATTTCCTGGTGAATGCTGGCCACATACGATTATTTCCTGGTGAATGCTGGCCACATTACGATTATTTTCTGGTGAACGCTGGCCACATACGATTATTTCCTGGTGAAAGCTGGCCACATACGATTATTTCCTGGTGAACGCTGCCCACATTACGATTATTTCCTGGTTAACGCTGCCCACATTACGATTATTTCCTGGTGAATCATTGCTGCATTATGGTTATTTTCTGGTGAAAGATTGCCACATTACGATTATTTTAAGTGAATCATTGCCGCATTACTTTTACCTTATAGTGAAATATTGCTGTGTTACGATTATTTTACGGTGAAACATTGCTGCATTACGATTATTTCCATCAGGGGGCGCCACAGGTTTTCTTGCCTGGAGTGACAAAATGGCTAGAGACGCCCCTGCATAGAGCACACTGGGTGCCAGCTCAACTGCATAATGTTGACCCTTCTAAATCAAGCTTATGTTTCTGGGGTTGTACAGATGAAGGTACGTAGTTCACATGTGGTGGTCATGCCGTAAAACAAACATTTTCATGAAAGGTATTCTTCTACTATCTGCATTGTGTTGTGTATCTTATTGCTATTACCTGTATTGTTGTATCTATTGTCTATTACCTGTATTGTTCTGTCACCCCTGTTATCATTGTCTGTAATCCTATTTCTTGTACAGTGCTGCGTAATATGTTGGCGCTATATAAATCTAATTAATAATAATAATAAGACTCATTCTTTGGTACATTACTGAAAATTACAACTTTCCTAGACCCTTAAAGCGGAATATAACCCTGCATTTCAACTTTGCTCTAAAACATTATTTACAGTATATTATATGCAACCAGCATTTTTTTTTACTAGACCAGCATTGGAAGGGTTACACAGAGCTTTAAAGTTCCTGGAGATTTCTGCAGACGCATCCGAAGCTGACAGATACATTTTGTTTACATAAATGTATCTAAGTGTTGAATGTGACTCACTGTCTCTGACTGAGAAGGAGCTGGAGGACAGCCAAAGAGTGTGTAACATTTCTCAATAGATACATTTAACTAAATAGAATGTAACAATCTGAACTTCTGCATATCTCTCCACGGAACTTTAAACCTCTGTGTTTAAGTGTGGGAGTTCAGGGTGTTTTGTTTTTGTGTTATGTTAGTATGTTTTGTATTGACAAAAACTCTTTTCAATAAAAAGAAGTTATAAAAAAAAAAACCTCTGTGTTTAACCCTTCCAATGCTGGTACAGTAAAAAAAATGCTTTTTGCATATAATATGCTGTAAATAATGTTTTAGAGCAAAGTTGAAATGCAGGGTTATATTCCGCTTTAAGTCCTCCTAGTGGGAAACCAATTATAAAGCTGCAGCAAAGCAACTCGCCAATTCATTCAGTACACAAAACAGTGGAATAAGCTCACTAAAATAGGACATTAAAGTTTAAAAGAAATGAAATGGGAGTACAGGATCACATAAACTATTTACAAATAGATGGTGAACTCCTTTTAAAACTGGCATGGAAATCTAGTTGTGCCAGCGTATGAAGACATACACTAATGAAAATGTAAGCACACTCCATGGAATTTGATTTCTTTCAACATATTAATACATGCAGATATTTGTTCATCAGTCCAACAATACTTCTAGAAAATGAGGATAGCTCTTCCCATTCTCTGTAAGTGGTGCTTTTTTCTTAAAGTGACCCTTAAGCATAAAAAAAAAAAAAAATAGTTTTACTCACCTGGGGCTTCCAATAGGCCCCTGCAGCTGTCCGGTGCCCTTGCCGTGTCCCTCCGATCCTCCTGTCCCCACCAGCGGCCACTTCCGGTTTCGGCTGGGAACGCGAATGATTCTTCGCGTTCCCAGCCACAATAGCTCCCTCTATGCTGCTATAGCAGCATAGAGGGCTGCTATAGCAGCATAGAGGGTGCTATTGTGGCTGGGAACGCGAAGAATCACTCGCGTTCCCAGCCTGTCTGTGGCTGACGTCGAAACCGGAAGTGGCCGCCGACGGGGACAGGAGGATCGGAGGGACACGGCGCGGGCACCGGTCAGCTGCAGGGGGCTATTGGAAGCCCCAGGTGAGTAAAACTAATTTTTTTTGGGCTTAAGGGTCACTTTAAAGAGAATCTGTACTGTAAAATTCTTACAATAAAAAGCATACCATTCTATTTATTATGTTCTCCTGGGCCCCTCTGTGCAGTTTCTGTCACTCCCTGCTGCAATCCTGGCTTGTAATTGCCATTTTTTTGCAGTGTTTACAAACAAAAGACATAGCAAGTGACAGGCTGAGAGTAGCTCAGTGTGTGAGTCATACAGAGTGTGCAGGGGGCCTGGAGAGGGTGTGTATAGCTTCTATCCAATCACAAGCAGCACAGCACATTCCAGCCTGGCTGCCTGAGCCCGACAGAGGAGAGAAGATTAGATCATATAACAGAGATAACCCAGCCACTGTGCAACTAGGAAAGGCTGCAGTAAGACCGAGCACATTAGAACAGCTATAGGAACTTATAGGATAGAAGAAATAAGGCTCAAAATTTTGTTACAGAGTCTCTTTAACCACTTCAGCCTTCAGTCGTTTTCACTTTATGCATCCGAGCAATGTTCACCTCCCATTCATTAGCATATAACTTTATCACTACTTATCACAATGAACTGATCTATATCTTGTTTTTTCCGCCACCAATTAGGCTTTCTTTGGGTGGTACATTTTGCTAAGAGCCACTTTACTGTAAATACATTTTAACAGGAAGAATAAGAAAAAAAAACGGAAAAAAAATCATTTTTTAGTTTTCAGCTATTGTAGTTTTAAAATAATACATGCCTCCATAATTAAAACTCACATATTGTATTTGCCCATATGTCCCGGTTATTACACCATTAAAATTATGTCCCTATCACAATGTATGGCGACAATATTTTATTTGGAAATAAAGGTGCATTTTTCCGTTTTGCATCTATCACTATTTACAGTTTACTATTTAAAGTTTAAAATAAAAAAATATAGAAATATTTCATGTTTACATTGATATTTAAAATGTTTAGACCCTTAGGTAAATATTTACATTTTTTTTTTAATTGTAATGTTTTTTTTTTTTTTATATTAAACATTTTATTTGGGTATTTTTGGGAGGGTGGGATGTAAACAGTAGTTTTATCATGTAAATGTGTGTCGAGTTTTATTCTTTTACTTTTAGTTGTAGTTTTACTTTTTGGCCACAAGATGGCGGCCATGAGTTTGTTTACATGACGTCACTCTAAGCGTAACATATGCTTAGAGAGACGCATGGGGGACGCAACAGAAAGAAAAAGCGAAGCTTCCGAGAGAAGCTGTCGCTTTTTCTGCGGTGGAGAGGAATCAGTGATCGAGCACCATAGCCCGATTCACTGATTGTCTGGCTAACGAACCGCAGGCTGGGAGCGCGCGTGCACGCGCGTGATAGGCCGTGGGAGCGCGCGGACGCGCACATGGTCTCCTGGGCGTAGCTAGTACGTCCAGGAGGCCGAAGTAGTTAAAGAGAAACCGTAACCAAGAATTGAACTTCATCCCAATCAGTAGCCGATACCCTTTCCAATGGATCATCAGAGGGCTCTGTATGGCTGATATTGTGGCAAAACCCCTCCCACAGTGTGATGTCAGCATCAAGGTGCTGACATCACACTGTGGGAGCCTTGTTGCACTGTGGTAAATAACAGCTGTTTCCAAATGCCAAAAATGCATAATTTCTTTCCATAGACATCACCTGCCAGCAGTAAAGTTGTCTTTATGTGATAAATGTCAGACTGTAAATCAGGGAAAGGAAAGATTTTACAATGGGCAAAGATTGACTAAATCATTTATAAATTATTATTGTAAAAATTAAGCACTTTTTTTCATTACGTTATTTTCAATGCAGTTCCTCTTTAACATCTTTTTTTTAACAAGCTGAACGCATTATAAAGACCTTTACTGAGAATGCCTGATAGATAAAGTTTCTGGTAATATACTTTCTAAAACATATTACATACCTGCAATCAAAAAAGGTTGTTTAGATAAAAAGTATGGTGTGAATTTAGGTTCACTTTAAGATGAGTCATAGGTTTCATCTGATCTTTGTAAAACTCATCTGCTTGCTCACTTCTGGTGCAGAAAGCTAATGTACTGGACAGTTATATGGCCTTCAAGAACCTCAGACTGCAAGTACATTTTATAAATTGCTGTATTTGGTGTGATGGATTTTCGTACAGATCTTTTGTACAAAATACATTATAGGATTCTGCAACATTCCCCACCTCCAATTCTCAATCTGCTTTTGAATTGTAGCACCAATGTTTTCTTTAACAAGATTATTTTTATTCTTGGGCAATCTGACGTTAAATGAATGAAGCCAAAAAGGGATTTAATTGGACTGGTTTCAAGCTGAAAAAAATTGCATTAAAAGTTGCATAATTCTGCATATCACTGACCACTCCTAATTATCAGCAAAAAGTTTTTTTTAAAGAAGAGAGACCTAAATAAGTAATCAACCAATAAAGTATTTCAATAAATGAAGGAAGGAAACACTGGTTTAAAATCAATGATCGTTATGTTCTCTATATCCTTAATTTTCTTTTCTTGATAGAAGTGTCTTCATTTTACAACCTTCTGTCTTCATCTGTAATGTTCATTTGTAATATTTTCTATTAAATCTTCATCCTTCTATCTTCTGTTCTTGATTAAAAGCTTCACCAGCAAGTACACACCCAGATTCCATCTTCGTTTTGCTGTCTAATGCCAGAATCCCAGCACCTGGTATAATTGTATCAAAAGACCACTCTTTTCAGGGCCGTCTTGGCCAAAACTCTAGAGGGTGTACAGATGTACCCAGAGATCATGCAAGATTGAGCAGATCGAGGCCCTGATTCAATTCACCTTTTCTCCTAAGTTTTCTCCTAGGACAGGGGTTCTCAAACTGGGTGCCGTGGCACCCTGGTGCGCCTCGGGCACCTTTCAGGGATGCCTCGGCATGCATCCCCATCCTTTATACAATACCATCAGGTAATGCAACCACACATTGATATACAATTTGGCTGCATTACCTGCTAGTCCCCACAACAATGGTTGAAGTTGAACATGAGAGGAATCGCGGTGCCTATCATCACTAGCTACTTGGAGTGGGTCATCGCCTGATAAGGGTCAAAACGGCATTTCTGTAGTTGTTTTTGCCTAGGGGTGCCTTGAAAAAATTTCAAAGCCATCAAGGGTGCCTTCACCAAAAAAAGTTTGGTAACCACTGTCCTAGGAGATCATTTTTCATCTTCTGTTTAAATTAACTTTTCAGCACTCTGCATTTTTTAAAGTACCAAAAAGTAGGTGAAATATACTGTCAAAAATCATTTTGAGCTTTTTCTTACTCTTCTTGGCTTAAAAGACATTTTATTGATAAAGAGTGAAGTTATCCCCTAGGAGATAAGGGGCCCATGTCTTTCAGCAACAGTGATGACCAAGAACATTGTACCCCTCTTCACCCTGTAAACTAGAAGCCACTCCATTAAGCCCCAAGCCATCGATCCTCCTCCCCTCTCCACAGAAACGAGCTGAAGAAATGAGCTGAAGAAGTTCTGATGTTTACATAAGCTTTGCAGTAGGGTCCATCCTTTTATGTTAGTGCATGGAAATGTCCAACTCATAAAAGCACTGCATTTTATTGGGAAATCCACTTTAAACTAAAGCAGCATGAAAAAAAGGGACATTTAGTGACACACACACACACACACACACACACACACACACACACACACTGTATTCTGAGCACTGTTTATTCCTAGTCACCTTCAGGTCAGCAATGTGTCACTTGATGTGATTTTCAAGACAGGACTGTATGAAATATGAATGATTGAGGTCAGCCTTGACTTCTTACCTCTTTGTGATTCTGCAACTGCCAAACATGCCAGTTTCACGTTGTAGCTCAGCTGGCAGAAATCAAATGTGATCCTTAAACAAAAAGGAAACAGAAACCTGTTAGACAATATCTGAACACACAGAAGCTTATCGCACTTTACGCCATAAATTTTGCTCCTGTGGAAGGCAATTCATCTTCACAGCTGGAAATAATACGGAAAATGCAGTCAGAAATCACTTTCCTGGGGATAAAGGGAAAATCCAACTGTAAACACTGCACATAAGGATTTCTCCTTGGGAGCAAACTGAAAAACACAGTCTCTGTATGGGCTTTTCCTCAATAAAGAGAGGACTATTAAAAAATGTACAGTTTATTTACAAGTACATGTTTGACTCAAGTCTTAAGTAGTTAAAGGACAACTATAGCGAGAGGGATATGGAGACTGCCTTATGCATTTCCTTTTAAACAATGCTAGTTTCCTGGCTATGCTGCAGATCCTCTACCTCTAATACGTTTAGCCATAGTCCAGAACAAGCATGCAGCAGATCAGGTGTTTCTGACATTATTGTCAGATCTGACAAGATTAGCTGCATGTTTGCTTCTGGTGTTATTCAGACAGCATGGTGGGCAGCACAGTGGCGTACAGATAAATTAATTGACTTCCCCCTAAATTGGCCCTTGACTATGATACATACACTACACAAGATTGTGAGCCCCATTGAAGCCCCATACACACACTGAACCGTGGTCTTTTATGCAATTCTCAAACAACTTTTGTTGTGAAACAAGTTGAACAACCAAAAAAAAATAAATTTGCTTGCTATTGTTAACACAACTGATAAGACTGATAAGATGTAAATCCAACAGTTGGATTGACGTCTTATCAGTTGTGTGAGGGCTGGTTCACACTTGGCGCTTTGCCTGCGATCGCATTTCGGCACCGCGATCGTGATTTGTGGGCAAAATCTTGCGATTCAGTGCGATTTGCACTTGTGATTCACGTTTAATAGAAGGAAAAAAATCACAGAGCAATCACCCTCAAAACGCTGCATGCAGTGCGTTTTAGATTAATCGAAATCGCAATCGCTGCATTATGAATGTATCTATAGGGATACATTGTAACAGCGTTTTGCTGATCGCCAGCAATCAGCAAAGTGCTGAAGAATCACCCCAATATGAACCAGCCCTGAACAATAGCAAGCAACTTTTTTTTTGGTTGTTCAACTTGAGAGAGAGAGAGAGAGAGAGAGAGAGAGAGAGAGAGAGAGAGAGAGAGATACATACATACATACATACATACATATGCACACATTTAGGCCTCTTGCACACTGCACGCGATTCCGATTCAGATTCCGCTTTTTAATCAGTTTTTACATCCGATTCAGATTCTGATTTGCAGTTTGCTCCCTGCACACTGCAAATCTGAATCTGAATCGGATGTAAAAACTGATTCAAAAGCGGAATCTGAATCGGAATCGCAAGCAGTGTGCAAGAGGCCATATACACACACTCAGGGTGGGCCATTTATATGGATACACCTTAATAAAATGGGAATGGTTGGTGATATTAACTTCCTGTGTGTGGCACATTAGCATATGTGAGGGGGGAAACTTTTCAAGATGGGTGGTGACCATGGCGGCCATTTTGAAGTTGGCCGTTTTGAATCCAACTTTTGTTTTTTCAATAGGAAGAGGGTCATGTGACATCAAACTTATTGGGAATTTTACAAGAACAACAATTAAGGTGTATCCATATAAATGGCCCACTAGGCCCATTCAAAGTGGCCTGGGCACAAGCCCATGCATGAAAATGTATTCCAATGCATGGGAAATGAGTGTCGCTGCTTCTGACCGTTCCATAGCAATATATATAATATATATATATATATATATTGCTATGGAACAGTCAGAAGCAGCAACTCTCATTTCCCATGCATTGGAATACAAATATAGATATAATGCTATGGAACAGTCAGAAGCAGCGACTCTCATTTCCCATGCATTGGAATACATTTTCATGCATGGGCTTGTGCCCAGGCCACTTTGAATGCCCAGCTATTTTTCATTTCCAAACTTTCTTTTCACCACATATATATATTTTTATATGATCTCATTACCCATGCATTGGAATACATTTTTATGCATGGGCTTATGCACAGGTCACTTTGCATGCCCAATTATTTTTCATTTTTAAACTTTTTTTTCACTATATAATTTTTATTCACAAATTTGTTTTTGATTTTTTTTGTTTGTTATAAATTTGTTTTATTTTTTTGTGCACTGGCACATTTTGCACATAAGAATCTTTGCTTCTGGGCAACCTTCCCCCTTTTTTTTTTCCTTCTTCTGGGGTTGTACCTACAACTTGGAAGTACATATCTATATTTTTACAGCAGGGGTACTGATTACAATCATGATCAGGGAATTTTATGTTTTTAACTGTTTTTAATGTCAGAGTGTTTTCTTCAATAAAGGTTTTTTCATGTTGCAATCAGTATTGTTCAGCCTATCATTTGATACACAGATGGGATCTTTTCTTTTTTTTTTTTTTGATTGCATAGTCTTTTTGCCCAATGTCTGTGAGATATCTCTGTGCTCTACAAGTGTTGTGTTTAGCTGTCAGGACTTCTCTTGTCAGAATCAGAATCATTTTTATTCGCCAGGCACGACAGGGTCGTGCTCGGAATTGGATTTGGCACGTACAATTTCACGGATAAAGGATAAGACTATAGATAACAGAGGGCATACAGTAACAGAGAGTCATAGATAAAAACAAAAGGAAGAGCACATAAACCAAAAACGGCTAAAGCAGAAGTCCAGATTCATAATTAGTTCATGAACAGGGTGCAGTTCTGGAACACAATGTTGCTCCAGTGCTGGGCTCAGAGCGAGTTAATGAGTTCAGGAGGGTGACAGCTGAGGGGAAGAAAGAGTTCCTGTGCCTAGAGGTTTTGGTGGCGATGGCCCGAAACCTACGGTCTAACGGAAGTCTGCTGAAGAACCGCTGGCCAGGGTGAGAGGGGTCGCCAGCAATCCTCCGTGCTCTTGAGCGTAGCCTGGAGTTGTGGAGGAGGTCAAGCGAAAGTAGAGGTCTGCCGATGATTCTCTCCGCCGATCTAATGACCCTCTGGAGTTTGTATCTGTCTCTGGTGGAGGAGCCAGCGTACCAGACTAGGATGGAGGAGCAGAGGACGGACTCGATGGTGGCGGTGTAAAAGCACGTCAGTAGATCTTGAGCCATGCCAAACTTCTTCAGTTGGCGGAGGAAGAAAAGCCTCTGCTGTGCTTTCTTCTGGATCAAGGCTGTGTTTTCCTTCCAGCTCAGGTCTTTGGAGATGGTGGTGCCCAGAAGGTGAACGCTGGCTACTCTCTCGACCTCGGTGCCATCGATAGAGATTGGTGGGGGGGGGGGGGAGGGGCATGCTTCCTGAAATCCACAATCATCTCCACAGTTTTGGATGAGTTGAGGACCAGCCTGTTCTCTGGGCCAGAACACTATCTATGGAGTTTGCATGTTCCCCCTGCGCTTGCGTGGGTTCCCTCTGGGCATTCCAGTTTCCTCCCACATTTCCCCCCGAAATATACAGATAATTTAATTAGTTCCCCCAAAATTGGCAACAGACTATGTATAATAAGGATATAAACTAGGACTATGGTAGGGTTATGAGCTAGTTTCAGGGACAGAGCGATAGTTAGTGACATGGCTATATACTCTGTAAAAGCCTCCAGAAGAGGATGAGCGAAGTATATAAATATAGTAATATTAAAAAGCATGATGGACAGACTTGGGGCTAATGTTATGAAAAGTCCAACACCCAGATATTTCTTATACTTTGGTAGCATAAGGAGGTCTCCTGGCAATGCTCATAGCCCACAACCTGCCACCCAGTACTCATAAAAACAGATATCAGGGGACAATAATCTTCTGTCTATAGTAACCTTTCAATCCATGAATGATGCAAATGTATCTAGACAAGATCATTTAACGGCAGTGAAAACCAGTACACGTCACAGTTCTGTTCATGTGTAATAATCTGAAACATTGGATGCATATAATTAAGCTACAGACTGATGCAGTATTAAGCTACATATACTGTACACCAAAATATAAAATTGGGTAAGACGACCAATGAACGATAGTTCTACAATCAAATTCAGCAGATGTTAAATGATGTAATGTGAACGACAGCAGAAGACTGCAACCAAAATACCAAACGACTGAGAACCAATAGGATTGTTCAACGATGCAGTGTAGGAGGGGCGCACAACTCACTCAGCTATCATTCCCCTATTGTGTTTGAAGCATTGAGAAATAAGAAAAGGGGATACATGGCAGTGACTGCAAGCCAGATAACTAGAGATTAAGGAGTTAGGGGGTTTCTCAATCTAATAGCAATCAGTGTGTGACGGCTGGGGTGGAAGGGATGGAGAGGCACCATTTGGTGTCTCAGCCTTTGGTGCTAGAGGACCTTGTCCCGACTCTGAGCTCTGTACAGACTGCTGATGGTGAATGATTATCTGCCACAGTGACCCATCATGTTGGTCGTTCGAAATGCCTGAGCATCATCTATGATTGTTCGTTTATCATTCAATTAAGCCGTCACTTCAGCTTTAGATTTTTAAACGACATTTGAAAGATGAGACGCTCATTGTTGGTTCTGATTTTTTTCTCCCCATGTGTAGGAGGGTTTAGGAAGAATCAGCAGTAATAAAATGTTCAGCTTGCTCCCACAGTTGTAATCAACTTTAGACAGACATTACTGGAAGAGTAATCACAGTCTTAACTGCAGGATTCTAGTGCAAGACTACTAGAATACTCCAGGAGTGAACAGGAAACCACAATATTTACACACAGCTTGTCAGTGTGGAAGTTCTGCTAATTCACCCTGTAAATACAATAAATGCAAAACCATTCAGAGCCCGATCTATCCTGCTGTGCAGATCACCAACACTATATTATGTACTTACTGAATATATCGACTGTATATCTGTAGACATAGCATACGTGAGATACTACCAGTGTCACAAGGAGGATGATACAGGAGAGAGGCAGAGGAGACGGCACAGTCCAGCTGTAGCTCCACCTCTTGCTGTCACAGCCGTTCAATATGCACAGAGCAGCTACCACAGCCAAATACAGTCTAATGTTCAACAGAGCACAATCCTATACCCAGAAAGGAAGGCCTTGATGACTCAAAGGAGTTTAATTGCTAACAACAAACCAAAATGCAGATTTCAACTTGAGGCCAAGGACAGACTAGCATTTCCAGCCTAGGCTATCTCTCTTAATAAAAGAAAACTAAAGCACCTACTCTGCATGCTGAGCAGATATTGAGCTAGCCACAGCCTCAATATTTCAGTCTACAGAAGATGACCAGCTGTCTCAATGATATTAAGGTACCCAGAGACATAATAATTTGGTCAGCTGAAGCAGCTGATATTGGTCAGCCATCTGCTGCAATAAATATATTTCATTATCATGATGAAAGATCTTCGCAGTCAAAAACCCGATATGATTCTTTAAGCTAAGAGGCATGTTTCTATGGCAACATTGCCCAGTAGTGAATTGAGAAACTCCACTCAGAGCTATATAGTCAAACTTTTGGCTGAAGTTTTCTCAGGCCCCTACAGACATTGCTTTACAGTGTGTTTCCTCTACAGGTGTTAAATGGCCTACTATCTGAAGATTATTGAGTATAATGTCCATCGCCAGACTCAGACCATGCACAAACATGCAGACACAATCTAAACTCAGGGCTTTCAGTCTGCCTATAGTTACCTTGACAAGAGCGCTCAGAAGTTAACCCCCCCATTATACACTCACCTAAAGGATTATTAGAAACACCATACTAATACGGTGTTTGACCCCCTTTTGCCTTCAGAATTGCCTTAATTCTATGTGGCATTGATTCAACAAGGAGCTGAAAGCATTCTTTAGAATGTTGGCCCATATTGATAGGATAGCATCTTGCGGTTGATGGAGATTTGTGGGATGCACATCCAGGGCACGAAGCTCCCATTTCATCACATCCCAAAGATGCACTATCGGGTTGAGATCTGGTGACTGTGGGGGCCATTTTAGTACAGTGAACATTGTCATGTTCAAGAAACCAATTTGAAATGATTCAAGCTTTGTGACATGATGCATTATCCTGCTGGAAGTAGCCATAAGAGGTCATGAAGGGATGGACATGGTCAGAAACAATGCTCAGGTCGCCTGTGGCATTTAAACAATGCCCAATTGGCACTAAGGGGCCTAAAGTGTGCCAAGAAAACATCCCCCACACCATTACACCACCACCATCAGCCTGCACAGTGGTAACAAGGTATGATGGATCCATGTTCTCATTCTGTTTACGCCAAATTCTGACTTTACCGAGACTCATCAGACCAGGCAAAATTTTCCAGTCTTCAACTGTCTAATTTTGGTGAGCTCCTGCAAATTGTAGCCTCTTTTTCCTATTTATAGTGGAGATGAGTGGTACCCAGTGGGGTCTTCTGCTGTTGTAGCCCATCCGCCTCAAGGTTATTATTATTATTTAATGTATTTATAAAGCGCCAACATATTACGCAGTGCTGCACAATAGATAAATGGGTTAACATACAAGGTAGGACATACAGAAAACTCACAACAAAACAAGATCATGCAAATGATTTGATAACAGTACAGTGCCAGGTCAAAATAGAGACTGTTCTAGTCCACAAGAGGGGTGATTGTCAGTAAGATTGCTGGAAACACTAGGGAGGAGGGCCCTGCCAGAGGCTTACAATCTAAAGGGTGGGGGTGGAGACAATAGGTGCATCTGTTGAGAGGGTGTCTAACAGAACATATTATGGTGCTGGTGTAGGGTGGTATCCGAGCATGAAAAGGTGAGTCTTGAGAGCTTGTTTGAAGGTATTAAAGGTGGGGGCGAGTCTGATGGCTGGTGGGAGCAAGTTCCAGAGAGTGGGGGCAGCCCTGGTGAAGTCCTGCAATCGTGCATGCGACTGAGATGTGTGGTGCGATTCGGAACAGGTCATTGGAGGATCAGAGGGGACGAGCTGGTATGTGCCTGTGGACCAGATCAGAGATGTAGGTCGGGCAGGTCTTGTGCACAGATTTGTAGGCCAAGCACAGGATTTTGAAATGGATCCTAAAGGTTGTGCGTGTTGTGGCTTCACAAATGCTTTGCGGCATACCTCGGTTGTAACGAGTGGTTATTTCAGTCAACGTTGCTCTTGAGTTTGAATCAGTCGGCTCATTCTCCTCTGACCTCTAGCATCAACAAGGCATTTTCGCCCACAGGACTGCCGCACACTGGATGTTTTTCCCTTTTCACACCCTTCTTTGTAAACTCAAGAAATTATTGTGCGTGAAAATCCCAGTAACTGAGCAGATTGTGAAATACTCAGACTGGCCCATCTAGCACCAACAACCATGCCAGATCAAAATTGCTTAAATCACCTTTCTTTCCCATGCTGACATTCAGTTTGGAGTTCATGAGATTGTCTTGACCAGGAACACACCCCTAAATGCATTGAAGCAACTGCCATGTGATTGGTTGATTTGATAATTGCATTAATGAGAATAATCCTCTTAAAAGTTTACATCTTTAGTTCAGGTCACATGACTTGCAAACTACCTTCCTGTTCTGCTCTTCTAGCTGGTACCCTTGCTTCAAGACCCTAATAAAGGGTAGCTTACATTACTCAACCCATTAAACCAATGTTAGATTATTGCATCAAAACTATATGACTCCCTCCAGGCTATACAGGGTGTCCTCCTCAAACAGCAACTGTTTCAGGTAATGAAGAGTGGAGGGCACCCTGTATCACATATGGTGGGAAGGCCCCAAAGACTCTTCTTTTCAAACCAAAAGAGAGAAATCTAATATCTCAGGTCCTCCAGTGGGCGTTTACTAAACACCACCCGATTACACCCTTGGGACAAAAAAAAGCAAGCACTAAAATATCCGGCTCATTGTCTCACTCAACTTATTTCCATACAGTGCTGCCCATAATTATTCATACCCCTGGCAAATTTTATCTGAAAGTTACCTTTTTAAGAAATGTTTTGATGGGAAATGACACAGGTGTCTCCCAAAAGATAATAAGAAGACATACAAGAGGCATTATTGTGGAAAAATAAACATTTCTCAGCTTTTATTTACATTTGAGCAAAAAGTGTCCAGTCCAAAATTATTGATACCCTTCACAAACTGTCAGTCTGCGGGAAAATTCAAAGTTCTATACCAGCGCTGTCCAACTGGTGGCCCGCCAGGCCTCCTGCTGCGGCCTGCTCATCTCCCTGAGCTGCAGGCATGGCTTGCACTATGGGCACCATGCCTGCAACCTCATATGGTGCACTCTCCTGTGTCCCCCGGCTGGCGCTGCCTCACAGCTCAGGGCCCTCCACCATGGGGTCTGAAAAAAAAATGGCCCTCCATGCCCATGAAGTTGGACAGCACTGTTCTATACCATTCCAAATAGTCCAAGCTGTTCTAAAGCATCCTAATTACCCTGATTGATTTGGAACAGCTGTTTATCAACTCAACAGGTGAAAAACAGCAGCTCTCTGCTCAGTGAGAACCTGTGGCTGCCACATTGTGGCTGCTCACAAGCCAGGAAAGGGCTACAAGGCCATTTCTAAATGTTTTCATGTTCCAGTGGCTACAGTGCAAAGTATTATTAAAAAATACGTTCCGCACTGTGGAAAATCTCAGGAGGACGTGGTCGGAAGCCAAAAGTGACACCTGTGCTGGCCAGGAGGATAGAGAGAGAGGTGAAAAATAATCCAAGTATCACCACCAAGACCATCCTGGTGAATCTGGGCTCTGCTGGTGGCAATGTCTCAAGGCAGACAATCCAACGGACACTGCACACTTCTGGGTTCCACAAACGCAGACCAAGGAGGACTCCACTTCTCCAGATAAGGCACAAAAGCTCGCTTGGCCTTTGCAAATGCTCATCTGAACAAAGAAGAAGACTTCTGGTCTTCTGTGTAATGGTCAGATGAAACAAATTTGAATTGTTTGGTCACAATGATTTTTCCTTCATTTGGCGTAAAAAGGAGAAGCCTTCAACCCAAAGAACACCATCCCCACTGTCAAATATGGTGGTGGGAACCTAATGTTTTGGGGGTGTTTTTCAGTCAATGGACCAGGTAACCTAATCACAGTAAACAGCACCAAGAAAAAAGAGCAATACATGAGGATTCTCAATGACAACATCAAGCAGTCTGCAGAGAAACTTGGCCTTGGGTACCAGTGGACGTTTCCACATGACAATGACCCAAAACACACAGCAATAGTGGTGAAGAAATGGTAAGCAGACAACAATATTAACGTTTTGGAGTGGCCCAGTCAGAGTCCTGACTTGAATCCAATTGAGAATCTGTGGAGGGAGCAAACAATCTGGGTGATGGCAAGAAGACCCTCTTATCTGAAAGATTTGGAGCTCATGGCTAAAAATGGATGGGCAAAAATACCTGTGGAGACATGCATAGGAAGCATTTGATTGCTGTAATAGCCAATAAAGGCCTTTCTATTGATTATTGAGAAGGGTATAAAAAAATAATCTTTTGAGAGACAGCTATGTCATTTCCATCAAAAAAGGACTTCATGGTTGAGTAAAAGTAACTTAAAATCAATATTTGTCAGGGGCATGAATAATTATGGGCAGCACTGTAGCTGTAAAATCTTACCTGACCTCTCAGTGGAAGCAACCCAGACTGGTCCTTGACCTTGTAATACATAGAGTCCATAGACCCATTATCTATGAAAGGATGTTGGCAATCACCCATGACCAAATGGATCATTGTCAAAAAACATGCTTGTGTTTGGAGTATGCCAACATACAGGGCCTAAGCTACACGGCCTATTTCAGTTTATCATATAAAACACATTTTGTTTAGGAGCTTTTCCTTTTTTGAGAATAAGGTCTAGTATCTTTTTTGAGTTTTCTTCACCCAGCTGTGTTTTAACTTCTTTGACACCTACTGTTTTTATTCCTTGGTGTCGCATGTTACCAGATTATGATGAAAACTCTTTTTGAGCTTCTTTGCACGGACTACGTCAACTCTTATTAAACCATTATGAAACTAAATAAACTACAAAAATGTTAAAGTTAAAAAAAAGCAAAATATTAATATAAGGTTGTATTTACGTTTTTTTATCAGGGGCCTATAAAATTATCACACAACAGTCACAGAAAAAAAAAACTTTACTAGTAATAAGCCTGGGCAGGAATATATGTGGAGAGAGCAGACCAGCCCTCTGATCATCAATATACAGTGATGTGAAAAACTATTTGCCCCCTTCCTGATTTCTTATTCTTTTGCATGTTTGTCACACTTAAATGTTTCTGCACATCAAAAACCATTAACTATTAGTCAAAGATAACATAATTGAACACAAGATGCAGTTTTAAATGATGGTTTTTATTATTTAGTGAGAAAAAAACAACTCCAAACCTACATGGCCCTGTGTGAAAAAGAAATTGCCCCCTGAACCTAATAACTGGTTGGGCCACCCTTAGCAGCAATAACTGCAATCAAGCGTTTGCGATAACTTGCAACAAGTCTTTTACAGCGCTCTGGAGGAATTTTGGCCCACTCATCTTTGCAGAATTGTTGTAATTCAGCTTTATTTGAGGGTTTTCTAGCATGAACCGCCTTTTTAAGGTCATGCCACAACATCTCAATAGGATTCAGGTCAGGACTTTGACTAGGCCACTCCAAAGTCTTCATTTTGTTTTTCTTCAGCCATCCAGAGGTGGATTTGCTGGTGTGTCAAAACAGTAGGTTTGTCCTGCTGACGCACCCAAGATCGCTTCAGCTTAAGTTGACGAAAAGATGGCCGGACATTCTCCTTCAGGATTTTTTGGTAGACAGTAGAATTCATGGTTCCATCTATCACAGCAAGCCTTCCAGGTCCTGAAGCAGCAAAACAACCCTAGACCATCACACTACCACCACATTTTACTGTTGGTATGATGTTCTTTTGCTGAAATGCTGTGTCACTTCTACGCCAGATGTAACGGGACACGCACCTTCCGAAAAGTTCAACTTTTGTCTCGTCGGTCCACAAGGTATTTTCCCAAAAGTCTTGGCAATCATTGAGATGTTTTTTAGCAAAATTGAGACAAGCCTTAATGTTCTTTTTGCTTAAAAGTGGTTTGCGCCTTGGATATCTGCCATGCAGGCCGTTTTTGCCCAGTCTCTTTCTTATGCCTCAGTACCTTGAGGCAAGTGAGGCCTGCAGCTCTTTAGATGTTGTCCTGGGGTCTTTTGTGGCCTCTCGGATGAGTTTTCTCTGCGCTCTTGGGGTAATTTTGGTCGGCCGGCCACTCCTGGGAAGGTTCATCACTGTTCCATGTTTTTGCCATTTGTGGATAATGGCTCTCACTGTGGTTCGCTGGAGTCCCAAAGCTTTAGAAATGGCTTTATAACCTTTACCAGACTGATAGATCTCAATTACTTTTGTTCTCATTTGTTCCTGAATTTCTTTGGATCTTGGCATGATGTCTAGCTTTTGAGGTGCTTTTGGTCTACTTCTCTGTGTCAGATAGCTCCTATTGAAGAGATTTCTTGATTGAAACAGGTGTGGCAGTAATCAGGCCTGGGGGTGACTACAGAAATTGAACTCAGGTGTGATAAACCACAGTTAAGTTATTTTTTAACAAGGGGGGCAATCACTTTTTCACACAGGGCCATGTAGATTTGGAGGTTTTTTTCTCACTAAATAATAAAAACCATCATTTAAAACTGCATTTTGTGTTCAATTATGTTATCTTTGACTAATAGTTAACGGTTTTTGATGAGCAGAAACATTTAAGTGTGACAAACATGCAAAAGAATAAGAAATCCGGAAGGGGGCAAATAGTTTCTCACATCACTGTAACTCTGACATGAGATAATGAGATAAACATGGGTACATATACAGTGCATCCGGAAAGTATTCACAGCGCATTACTTTTTCCACATTTTGTTATATTACAGCCTTATTCCAAAATGGATTAAATTCATTTTTTTCCTCAGAATTCTACATATAACACTCAATGACAATGTGACAAAATGTTTTCTTAAGGTATTGGCAAATTTATTAAGAATGAAAAAAAAAAAATGAGAAAGCATATGTACATAAGTATTCACAGCCTTTGCCATGAAGCTCAAAATTGAGTTCAGGTGCATCCTGTTTCCCCTGATCATCCTTGAGATGTTTCTGTAACTTAATTGGAGTCCACCTGTGGTAAATTCAGTTGATTGCACATGATTTTGTAAGACCTGTCAATATAAAAGGTCCCACACTTGACAGTTCATATCAGAGCACAAACCACGCATGAAGTTAAAAGAATTGTCTATAGACCTCTGAGACAAGGATTGGCTCAAAGCACAAATCCAGGGAAGGTTACAGACAAATTTCTGCTGCTTTGAAGGTCCAAATGAGCACAGTAGCCTCCACCATCCGTAAGTGGAAGAAGTTCAAAACCACCAGAACTCTTTCTGGAGTTGGCCAGCCATCTAAACTGAGCAATCGGGGGGGAATGGCCTTAGTCAGGGAGGTGACAAAGAACCGGATGGCCACTCTGAAAGAGCTCCAGAGGTCTTTTTGGAGAGAGGAGAACCTTTCAGAAGGACAACCATCTCTACAGCAATCCACCAATCAGGCATGTATGGTAAAGTGGCCAGACGAAGCCACTCCTTAGTAAAAGGCACATTGCAGCCCTCCTATAGTTTGCCAAAATGCCAATACCATCCCTATAGTGAAGCATGATGGTGGCAGCATCGTGATGTGGGGATTTTTTCAGCGGCAGGAACTGGGAGGCCGGTTAAGATAAAGTGAAAGAAGACTGCAGCATTGTACATAGACATCCTGGATAAAAACCTGCTCCAGAGCGCTCTCAAACACACACTGGGGTAACGGTTCATCTTTCAGCAGGACAACGAACCTAAGCACACAGCCCAAATATCAAAAGAGTGGCTTCAGGACAACTCTGTGAATATCCTTAAGTGGCCCAGACAGAGCCCAGACTTGAATCTGATTGAACAGATCTTAAAATGGCTGTGCACAGACACTTCCCATCCATCCTGATGGAGCTTGAGAGGTGCTGCAAAAAGGAATGGTGGAAACTGCCCAAGGATAGGTGTGCCAAGCTTGTGGCATCATATTCGAAAAGACTTGTGATGGTAATTGCTGCCAAAAGTGAATGGACAAAGTATTGAGCAAATGCTGTAAATACTTATGTACATGTGACTTCTCAGTTTATTTTTTTTATTTTTAATAAATTTGCCAAGACCTCAAGTAAATTTTTGTAATGTCTTCAATATTTTAATCCATTTTGGAATAAGACTGTGAAATAACAAAATGTGGAAAAAGTGATGCGCTGTGAATACTTTCCGCATGCACTGTAGAACTAGTCCTACGAAGAAATTGTCTAACGTCCCTTTATATTTTCCTGTGTTGCAAGTGTTGAAAAACTAGAGCTGTTATCTAATAAAATTAGGCAGATAAACAGCGAGTCAAATTTAGCCTGATGTCCTGAAAAGCAAGTTGAAGGCAGAACACTTCTGTTTGGCTGAGAAAACCCTGCTGGTGTGCTGAAAAGTTTAAAGGGTCACTAATTATGTTTGTTTAGCAGCTGGATGAAGCAGTTTACATCACACTATTATGGCTGCTGCTTAGAATTCAGTCTTAAAAATGTGCAGGGGATAATATACCTGTTCAGCAAAAAAGGGTTTCCTACCTCACTAAACAGAATAGGCAACTTGTTCACTTCTGCAATGCAGCCAAAACTATCAATGCTAAGGAATAGAGGTCTCATACTATCCCTCTCCCTGGCTATCATTGCTAAGGAATGGAGGTCTCATACCATCCCTCTCCCTGCTCTAACCCATAAAATGAACAAATTCTATTGGATGGAAAAGATCACCTCCTCACTGACCAAACAAGAGGAGGTGGTCAACAATGTTTGGTCATCCTAGTCAGCTTGGTGTTCCCCCAGTTAATTTATATTTTGTTGGCTTAATCTTTATGCTGTGTTTTAGTGATCAATCTCTGGAGTGTACTTATCCTCTTCTTTTATGGCCCTTGTGGGCATGTTATGCATTTCTCATACTTGTTCGATTTGGTATGCTGTATGATGGCAGATTTGTACTATTCTTTGGATAATACTTTAAAAAAAATGTGCAGGGGACATAGGGAGAACCTTCCTCTATTATACAATCTTCATGCCCTGTCTGAACCATATTGGTGGACGACACCTCTGTATTCAACAGGCATAGTATTTTTAGTGCATTTACAACAAATCTGTAGGGAACGTAGATGCTGAATATAATACTGCATAATAATAATTCTGAATATTATTTCATGAACCAATTGTCTTATAGGTGACAATGGCTACACGTTTACACTCAAGGGCTTCAATTCACTTAAAGCTTCTCGGTAAAAATAAAACATGTTTGGTAATTTACATCATGCAGTAAACAATATTTTATTGTATATTTTCTAAGATTTTCACACATTCTGTAATAGTGTGGTAAATGATCAAAATATTTTAAAGGAATTGTGCTGTTTCATTTGATAAACAGCATTTTTTAAAATTATACTGACAAACTGCAATTTCACAATAGGTGCATAAAACGAACATTAAATATGTATCAGTTGAAAACCATTACTATCTTATTAACCATTTCAATTGTACATAGTAATACCGTGATATTAGGGAAACATGTTTTTATTAACTTTTTTCTTTGCTCGGTTTCCACCCTTTTTCTTATTTATTGTATTTATAAAGTGCCAACATATTACGCAGCACTGGACAATATACAAGGTTTACATGGGGTGTCAGACAGAGAGGTAGAACATGGTTATACAACATATAAACAGGGGATAAGATGCATGATCATGCAATTTTACAGAGACCCAGCGACTCAAGTCCGAGATAGTTCATGGGAAGGGTGGGGTTGCAAGATCAAGAAGAAAGGACGCACTAAGGGAGGGAGGCCTGTCGCCTTTGCAGCGTCTACATATTCCTTTGCTATAGTACTGGCAACAACTCTGAGTTGAACCAGATGGTTACAATGCGCCTGAGGGCTTACCAACCATGGGCTATCTTATGTAAGTAAATTGTGCGTTAGCACCCACATGAGGCCGAGTTCAGCATTTGTACATGGTTCATCAACTTCGCAATTGGAGGGCAATTTAAAAACGTTACATTTGTTGGACAAATGCTTTGTTGAGCAATGTTTTGGCTCAACCACTGCAATAAAATTGAGTAAGAGCTGTTACCAATTGCATTGAGAACACCTAGAAAACACATGTAAAGCAGTTGACTAGCACTTAGAAAGAATGTTTACAGGAAATTCCCTCAGGTGGAAGAAAGGAGTCATGAACCGGATTCTATAACTACTTTTAGCTGCCTAACATCTGTTGTGTGTGTATGACAAACATTTGTCAGATTTTGAGCAGATTGCTATAAGATGCTTGACAACTGTGCTGGCCAACTGCATACAAATGCTAAGCAGTCGAAGGAGGTCAACCAAGTTGGTTGAGAAGCAGTATTGACACCATTTCAAAACCGCCAGGTGCAACATTCACCACTGGATTTACCGCCTGTTAGCAGCTGTGGATGTAGTTTTCATAGTATAGACTCGTGGTAGTGATGTTATGATTTAATAAGGCTATATCTAATTCACCTAAACCTATGTGGAGGACATCCGCCTGCCAGATGTTGCACGAGATGGTTTTAGCCAGTTGTTATCCACATATCAACCACCAACCCCAACTGCCTAAATGAATAGCCTTCTCTGGTTAAATGTACAGCACTGGCATTCAAGTTAATCCCTGTAGTAATCATGTAGTTTCACCATCCTTGTATACAGGTAGTCCCCAGTTAACAATTGAGATAGGGACTGTAGGTTCTTTCTTAACCTGAATATGTCCATAAGTTGAAACACTGCACCATTTTTGTCTTCTGTACCTCCTCTATGCCCCCCGTACCTCCTCTGTTCCCCATGCATTTCCCCCTCTGTGCCACCACCCTCAGTGTACCGCAGCAAAATGTCATTTTATCAGTTAAAAAAAAACGTTTTTTCTTAGAAATTGATTTTCTCAAAAACTAAAAGGGCTTTTTGAAAAAAAATGTGTTTTTGATTTGTTCCCACAGATTCACATTTCACATATTTTTGGGCATTCATATTGCTGGGTAATTCATAAGTCGGGGACTACCTGTACTAGTCCTTGGGCCCAGACTATACAAGCAAAATTAAGAAATTGACATCTTTGTAGGCCCTTGCTTCATTTACAATACAGTACATTTAAATGAGGCAGATGCCAGGGAGCAGATTCTGCCAATGAGTAAACAGTCATATTACTGTACTGTATTTACATGTACTGTAAATGAATTTAAGTTGACAGTATACTAATCTCATATCAGATTATGCTTAAACTACAAAGCGCAATATTAATCAATATGACCTAGATTACAAAAATTCATTGCAAATACATGTGACTGTGAAAAGTGCTCTCAGCCAAAGGCGAGAATTCCCAGGATGTCCAACTATGCATACGGCCCGAGTCTGTTAATGAAACCTACAGGGTTATAACAATGTGACATAACAGTACAAGTATCAGTCTTTCTGTAAGATAGCATAGGTTCCAGCGGTATCTATGGTTAGGATATTGCAAGACCATTTATTTACGGAGGTTCTAGGAATGTGCCCTCAGCTGTCAGTTTGTTTACAGCAGCAGAGTGAAATGCTCCTACAGGCAGACTTTCAAATGGTCTGCAGGAAACAGGAGCAATTTACAGGGTTCCCAGCAACATGTTTATACCAGTTTATATTTTGTGATGGAACTTATGTGTCTCTCTACGATGAACCTTACTGTATTTAACTGTTGCAATGTCCTGTAACTTGTGCCTTTTTGAACTTTAAATAAAGCCTTATACTGGTAAAAAAAAAAAAATGTTTAGAATAGTCACACTATACTGTGCTCTGACACATGCAAGACATTTGGCACCCACCACCACCATGACTGTGGCACTGATTCCTCCACTTTGGAGCAAGAGCGCAAAACAAAGGAGAACATTTGCCAACAAGTGTGCAATACTTCAGTACTGATTTTAGGTGGCTTGATGGAGATTATTATTATTATATTTTATTATTTGGATTCTAAAAATGTATTTAGCTCAGACATCTTCCTTAGGGCTTTACACAGTACATAGTCTTGTTACCAACTGTACCCCAGAGGAGCTCACAATCTAATCCCTACCATACTCATATGTCCAACATAGGGGAAGCCAATTAACTTATCTGTGTGTTTTTGGTATGTGGGAGGAAACCAGAGTGCCCAGAGGAAACCCACGCAGACACAGGGAGAACATACAAACTCCTTGCAGTTTGTACTCTGGGTGGGATTTGGACTGCTGCAAGTCAAGAGTGCTATCCACTATGCCTATGCCTGGTTTCCTTTAATCATGCAGATTTAATGGCACAATGATTTCTAGATAATCTCTAGTATTTGTGTACTCTAGTACAGTGCTCCAAAACACTTAACTGGTCTTCTATGGTGTATCAAATGGGGTGCACACCCATAGCACTTGCCATAGGCTCCCCTATCTCTCATCACCTCCCAGTGGGCAAATGTCACATAGTTCCCTAAAGGCACTCCGTCCCAGGTCCCACCTCCCCATTAGCGGTGTTCTTCCTACATTGCCTGGCAGTCACAATACCAGGGTTGTGAAGTTGGTACAAAAATCCTCTGACTCTTCAGTTAAGGATTCCTCCGACTATTTAGCTCCTCTAATTTAAATATAACAATCTTGTTGATTGAAAGTATGTAACATAAAAGGCATTTCATCACTGCCAAAGCTTAGGAATTTTAAAGCTATATTAAAGAGACTCTGTAACAACAAAAACCTCCCCTGGGGGGTACTCACCTCGGGTGGGGGAAGCCTCCGGATCCTAATGAGGCTTCCCACGCCGTCCTCTGTCCCACGGGGGTCTCGCCGCAGCCCTCCGAACAGCCGGCGACTGTGCCGACTGTCAGTTCAATATTTACCTTTGCAGGCTCCAGCGGGGGCGCTGTGGCGACTTTCGGCACGGAAATAGACGGAAATACCCGATCTCCGTCGGGTCCGCTCTACTGCGCAGGCGCCGGAAACTTGCGCCTGCGCAGTAGAGCAGACCCGACGGCGATCGGGTATTTCCGCCTACTTCGGCGCCGAGAGGCATCAGAGCGCCTGCGCAGGAGCCAGGAAGGTAAATAATGACGTCACCGCTGCCCGGACTGCACGGAGGGCTACAGCGAGACCCCCGAGGGACGCAGGACGGCGTGGGAAGCCTCATTAGGATCCTGAGGCTTCCCCCACCCGAGGTGAGTACCCCCCAGGGGCCGTTTTGGCGTTACAGTTCCTCTTTAAGATATGATCAGCTTTTGGGAACAAAAAACTCCTGGCGAGGAAGCTGACACTCTACTCTGTCAGCCATTCCAACCTGTCATTGCCAATGGGAATGCATGGGCATGTCAACCAGTGTTCTCCCCAGGCTTTTTAAGCCGGGTGCTCAGCCCGGCTAGTTTTGGTGAGCACCCGGCTGTGATCGGCAAACCTCCTATGCTGTAAGTAGAGGTGTTCACAGAAGCACCAGCCCTGCATTCTCTCATCTCGCCCCACCCGGCTATTTTTTTATGCCACGCGGCTATTATTTCATGCCACCCAGCTGGAAAAAAATTCTGGGGAGAACACTGTCGTCTGTATAATAATATTCCCCCAGAGTCCCATTTCAGATGGGTTCTAGCGTGTAGCCCTGCCCTCTTGTAGAAAAAGGCCCCTGCTTTTTTTTATATCTAATATAGAAAAGGCCAGCGCCATATTCTGCAAAGGTGCAGATCTATGCACTGGAACCCAGCTGATATGAGGTTCCAGTGAATCTTATTACACAGACAATGGCCTCAATTCACTAAGCTTATCTCCTGTCTTTAATAATGTTTCTAGAGTTATCACCATGGTGATAAGGCATGTTGCATTCAGGAAACATTTTACCTCAGGCAAACCTAAAGTTAACGCTCCTGTTTTTAAATTAAGGTAAAGTTAACGTTTCAATCCTTAAAATAACTACAGAATTCTAAAGTTAACCACTTGCCGACCGCCCCCAGCCGATGGGCGGCGGCAAAGACTGGGCCCAAACGACCGCAATACGCCCATCGGCGGGGGCGGCTGCGGGAGTGGCTATGCGGCGATCGCGTCATTCGTGTCGCGATCAGCCGCCGGGGACTGGCTCCGCCCACCGCTCGTAGTTACTACCACCCGGATCGCCGCATTTACATTGTATAATAGGCTTTGTAATGTATACAAAGCCTATTATACTGGCTGCCTCCTGCCCTGGTGGTCCCAGTGTCCGAGGGACCACCAGGGCAGGCTGCAGCCACCCTAGTCTGCACCCAAGCACACTGATTCCCCCCCCCCCCTGCCCCCTGATCGCCCACAGCACCCCTCAGCACCCCCCCTGCCCACCCCCCAGACCACTGTTTGCACCCAGTCACCCCCCTAATCACCCATCAATCACTCCCTGTCACTATCTGTCAACGCTATTTTTTTTTTTATCCCCCCCCCTGCCCACTGCCCCCTCCTGATCACCCCCCACCCCTCAGATTCTCCCCAGCCCCCCCCCCCAGACCCCCCCCCCCGTGTACTGTATGCATCTATCCCCCCTGATCACCTGTCAATCACCCGTCAATCACCCGTCAATCACCCCCTGTCACTGCTACCCATCAATCAGCCCCTAACCTGCCCCTTGCGGGCAATCTGATCACCCACCCACACCAATAGATCGCCCGCAGATACGACATCAGATCACCTCCCAAATCCATTGTTTACATCTATTCTCTCCTCTAAACACCCACTAATTACCCATCAATCACCTATCAATCACCCCCTATCACCACCTGTCACTGTTACCCATCAGATTAGACCCTAATCTACCCCTTGCGGGCACCCAATCACCCGCCCACACGCTCAGATTGCCCTCAGACCCCCCCTTTATCAATTCGCCAGTGCAATATTTACATCTGTTATTCCCTGTAATAACCCACTGATCACCTGTCAATCACCTATCAATCACCCCCTGTCACTGCCACCCATCAATCACCCCCTGTCACTGCCACCCATCAATCAGCCCCTAACCTGCCCCTTGCGGGCAATCTGATCACCCACCCACACCAATAGATCGCCCGCAGATCCAACATCAGATCACCTCCCAAGTGCAGTGTTTACATCTCTTCTCTCCTCTAAAACACCCACTAATTACCTATCAATCACCCCCTATCACCACCTGTCACTGTTACCCATCAGATTAGACCCTAATCTACCCCTTGCGGGCACCCAATCACCCGCCCACACACTCAGATTGCCCTCAGACCCCCCCTTATCAATTCGCCAGTGCAATATTTACATCTGTTATTCCCTGTAATAACCCACTGATCACCTGTCAATCACCTATCAATCACCCCCTGTCACTGCCACCCATCAATCACCCCCTGTCACTGCCACCCATCAATCAGCCCCTAACTTGCCCCTTGCGGGCAATCTGATCACCCACCCACACCAATAGATCGCCCGCAGATCCGACATCAGATCACCTCCCAAGTGCAGTGTTTACATCTCTTCTCTCCTCTAAACACCCACTAATTACCCATCAATCACCCCCTATCACCACCTGTCACTGTTACCCATCAGATTAGACCCTAATCTGCCCCTTGCGGGCACCCAATCACCCGCCCACACCTCAGAACGTCCTCAGACCCCAGCCCTGATCACCTCGCTAGTGCATTGCTTGCATCTATTTCCCCCCTCTAATCACACCTTGAGACACCCATCAATCACCTCCTGTCACCCCCTAGCACACCTACCCATCAGATCAGGCCCTAATTTGCCCCGTGTGGGCTCCTGATCACTCGGCCAAACCCTCAGATCCCCCTCAGACCCCCTTCCGATCACCTCCCCAGTGCATTGATTGCATCTATTTTCCCCTCTAACCGCCCCCTGAGACACCCATCAATCACCTCCTGTCACCCCCCTAGCACTCCTATCCATCAGATCAGGCCCAAAACATCCTGTCATCTAAGAGGCCACCCTGCTTATGACCGGTTCCACAAAATTTGCCCCCTCATAGACCACCTGTCATCAAAATTTGCAGATGCTTATACCCCTGAACAGTCATTTTGAGAAATTTGGTTTCCAGACTACTCACAGTTTTGGGCCCGTAAAATGCCAGGGCAGTATAGGAACCCCACAAGTGACCCCATTTTAGAAAGAAGACACCCCAAGGTATTCTGTTAGGTGTATGATGAGTTCATAGAAGATTTTATTTTTTGTCAAAAGTTAGCGGAAATTAGATTTTTATTGTTTTTTTCACAAAGTGTCATTTTTCACTAACTTGTGACAAAAAATAAAATCTTCTATGAACTCACCATACCCCTAACGGAATACCTTGGGGTGTCTTCTTTCTAAAATGGGGTCACTTGTGGGATTCCTATACTGCCCTGGCATTTTAGGGGCCCTAAACCGTGAGGAGTAGTCTAGAAAACAAATGCCTCAAAATGACCTGTGAATAGGACGTTGGGCCCCTTAGCGCACCTAGGCTGCAAAAAAGTGTCACACATGTGGTATCGCCATACTCAGGAGAAGTAGTATAATGTGTTTTGTGGTGTATTTTTACACATACCCATGCTGGGTGGGAGAAATCTCTCTGTAAATGGACAATTGTGTGTAAAAAAAATCAAAAATGTGTCATTTACAGAGATATTTCTCCCACCCAGCATGGTTATATGTAAAAATACACCACAAAACACATTATACTACTTCTTCTGAGTACGGCGATACCACATGTGTGACACTTTTTTGCAGCCTAACTGTGCTAAGGGGCCCAAAGTCCAATGAGTACCTTTAGGATTTCACAGGTCATTTTGAGACATTTGGGTTCAAGACTACTCCTCACGGTTTAGGGCCCCTAAAATGCCAGGGCAGTATAGGAACCCCACAAATGACCCCATTTTAGAAAGAAGACACCCCAAGGTATTCCGTTAGGAGTATGGTGAGTTCATAGAAGATTTTATTTTTTGTCACAAGTTAGCGGAAATTGATATGTATTGGTTTTTTTTTCACAAAGTGTCATTTTCCGCTAACTTGTGACAAAAAATAAAATCTTCTATGAACTCACCATACCCCTAACGGAATACCTTGGGGTGTCTTCTTTCTAAAATGGGGTCACTTGTGGGGTTCCTATACTGCCCTGGCATTTTAGGGGCCCTAAACCGTGAGCAGTAGTCTAGAATCCAAATGCCTCAAAATGACCTGTGAATAGGACGTTAGGCCCCTTAGCGCACCTAGGTTGCAAAAAAGTGTCACACACGTACTCAGAAGAAGTAGTATATTGTGTTTTGGGGTGTATTTTTACACATACCCATGCTGGGTGGGAGAAATATCTCTGTAAAAGGACAATTGTGTGTAAAAAAAATCAAACAATTGTCATTTACAGAGATATTTCTCCCACCCAGCATGGGTATGTGTAAAAATACACCCCAAAACACATTATACTACTTCTCCTGAGTACGGCGGTACCACATGTGTGGCACTTTTTTACACCCTAAGTACGCTAAGGGGCCCAAAGTCCAATGAGTACCTTTAGGATGTCACAGGTCATTTTGCGACATTTGGTTTCAAGACTACTCCTCACGGTTTAGGGCCCCTAAAATGCCAGGGCAGTATAGGAACCCCACAAATGACCCCATTTTAGAAAGAAGAAACCCCAAGGTATTCCGTTAGGAGTATGGTGAGTTCATAGAAGATTTTATTTTTTGTCACAAGTTAGCGGAAAATGACACTTTGTGAAAAAAAACAATTAAAATCAATTTCCGCTAACTTGTGACAAAAAAAAATTCTTCTATGAACTCACCATCCTCCTAACGGAATACCTTGGGGTGTCTTCTTTCTAAAATGGGGTAATTTGTGGGGTTCCTATACTGTCCTGGCATTTTAGGGGCCCTAAACCGTGAGGAGTAGTCTTGAAACCAAATGTCGCAAAATGACCTGTGAAATCCTAAAGGTACTCATTGAACTTTGGGCCCCTTAGCGCAGTTAGGGTGCAAAAAAGTGCCACACATGTGGTATCGCCGTACTCAGGAGAAGTAGTATAATGTGTTTTGGGGTGTATTTTTTCACATACCCATGCTGAGTGGGAGAAATACCTCTATAAATAGACAATTGTGTGTAAAAAAAATAAAACAATTGTCATTTACGGAGATATTTCTCCCACCCAGCATGGGTATGTGTAAAAATACACCCCAAAACACATTATACTACTTCTCCTGAGTACGGCAATACCACATGTGTGGCACTTTTTTGCAGCCTAACTGCGCTAAGGGGCCAAAAGTCCAATGAGCATCTTTAGGCTTTACAGGGGTGCTTACAATTAGGCACCCCCCAAAATGCCAGGACAGTGAACACACCCCACAAATGACCCCATTTTGGAAAGTAGACACTTCAAGGTATTCAGAGAGGAGCATAGTAAGTCCGTGGCAGATTTCATTTTTTTTTTGTCGCAAGTTAGAAGAAATGGAAACTTTTTTTTTTTCTTTTTTTTGTCAGAAAGTGTCATTTTCCGCTAACTTGTGACAAAAAATAAAATCTTCTATGAACTCACCATGCCTCTCACTGAATACTTTGGGATGTCTTCTTTCCAAAATGGGGTCATTTGGGGGGTATTTGTACTATCCTGGAATTTTAGCCCCTCATGAAACCTGACAGGTGCGCAGAACAGTCAGAGATGCTTGAAAATGGGAAAATTCACTTTTGGCACCATAGTTTGTAAACGCTATAACTTTTACCCAATCCAATAAATATACACTGAATGGTTTTTTTTTTATCAAAGACATGTACCAGAATAACTTTCGCGCTCAAATGTATAGGAAATTTTACTTTATTTGAAAAATGTCAGCACAGCAAATTAAAAAAGTCATTTTTTTGCCAAAATTCATGTATTTTTTGATGAATATAATAAAAACTAAAACTCGCAGCAGCAATCAAATAGCAGCAAAAGAAAGCTGTATTAGTGACAAGAAAAGGAGGTAAAATTCATTTAGGTGGTAGGTTGTATGACCGAGCAATAAACCGTGAAAGCTGCAGTGGTCTGAATGGAGAAAAAGGCTCTGGTCCTTAAGGGGCGAAAAGACTGTGGTCCTGAAGTGGTTAAAGACAAGCTGTTAATTAACTGCATGTGAAAACTACAGAGGAGGTAACTTAACTACAGAAGAGGTAACTTAAAGGAGTTGTCAGGCATATTTAAATAAAATAAACGCTACTTACCGGGGGGCTTCCTCCAGCCCCAAGCTCCCAGGACCTCCCTCGCCGCAGCTCTGCCCGCAGCCGTTTGCCGGAGCTCCGACCCGGTCCCTGGTGATGACGTCAGAGCGACCTGGAGGTCACTCTGTACTGCGCCTGTGCGATCGGTGCTGTCAATCACCGCCATGTGGGCAGGAGCGGACTGCGCAGCTGTGGCGAGAGACACTAGGTTTGAGCGGCGCGCTCGGCAGGGAGCGACGGAAACAGCGGATGTGCGCTGCGGTGGTGATTACAATCTACGCCCTGCCAGCCAGGAGCCCACCAAAACAGGGCGTAGATTTCAATCACCATTAATGAGCAAAGGGAGTGCATATATTTGCATACAAAATGTGCATAAATCTGCATCATTGCAAATTTATTTGCATCTCATTGACTCTCCCTTCTTGTGACACAACTACACATCAGGCCTTATTCTTACAGCAGATATGTTATTTATTATATATAAAAGATTCCTGTGTACATACCACAGATATACAGTCACAATCAGATATGTACAACTGACTTTAAAAATATGGTGACTGATTAATTACAGCAGAACAAATTTTTTTATTGGTTTATTTCCTTTCTGTGGACTAAGCACTGCCATTGTTTGTCTCTAAAAGGTCGCGCTCACAGTCATTAGCATAAGGAAATGAATTGTCTCACAGTCCGTGATCCAGACAGGTCCACAAATCTTCCCAAGCAGGGTTCACACCATAGTCTAAGGTCACAGTATTACCAACTCCTTTAGCCAAGACTCTCACGTTATATGCAAAAAAAAAAACAAAACAAAAAAAAACAGTGCGTAACTGCGGATGAATATCTTCCAACACCTCTCCACTGTGTCACTCTCCGTCACCTCACAAAACAATCCACCAGTGCAGGGACACCCCCCCCCCTCCCCCTCGTGACCGCACTCACCCTAGCACCCTCCAAAATATCCAGCGGTAAGAATGACAGCGTTGGGGTTTGAGATCATAACCAGCAGATACACCAGAAGTTGCTCCAAAATGACAGTGTCACGTTCTGTGACGATCGGTGGACACAGAGAGTATCTGATTACCGGTGATCTGCAGTATCGCCGGAACACAGATATATACCCGATTATAAGTGAGCTGCAGTCTCACCGATAATCCGATATATTAACCAACCTCTGTCCACACAAAGAGTATAGTGATTGGTGCAACAGTAATATGCACTATTCAGTGGCGAGGCTCACTGATAGTAGCAACTTCCGCCCAGCGGCACGGGCCCGCTGGAGGAGAATAGTGGTACAAGCAAAATTCAGCAACAAAATATCAGATATAGCGAGGTACAGAATCAGGAAGCTAGGACGGAGTCTAGGAACGAGCCGGGGTTCGGCAACAGATGATCAGAGATATCGAGGTACAGTATCACAAGGCTCAGAGACGAGACGAGAGAAATAGCAAGGTTGGCAACAGGAGATCAGATAGGCAGAAGTACAAGAGGATTAGGCAAGAGCAAGGTCAAAAACAGGCAAAAGGTCAAAGGCACAGATAAATCACAATGGTATGGTCTTCCAGTACTTATATATTGGCGGAACCAATATATATGTATACTGTGGATCCGAGAGCTAACACAGGTGTGATTGCTACAGCGGACACAGAGCACTGACAGTCTGCTGCTTAAATGCAGTCTGTCCTTTCAGCAATCCCCACCCTCCCCAGATGACGTCAGCAAAGGGGCGGCTAGTGTCCCAGCAAGCTGCTCATGAGAGCCTTCTTCTCAGGGCATAAAGGGCGTGACGCTCCGTGCGTGAGCGCGTCGCCCTGCCCTGCTGGGACAAGCTACTAGTGAGACGCTGAGCGGTGGTTGGAGCCGCCGGGACAGACCGGAAGTTCGGGGCCCCGATGACGTCAGCCGCGAGAGCGGCGTTCGTACTGCTGCTGGCGGTGGGGGTGAGTCTATGCCTGACATTACCCCTCCCCTGAGGCGTGGTCTCCGAACGCGCCAATGAAGGTCTATCAGGATGTGCATCATGAAATTCCCGTATGAGTTCCTGTGCATGAAATTGATGTGCTGGTACCCAGGATCTCTCCTCAGGACCATATCCTCTCCAATGAACCAGATACTGAAGAGAATTCCGAACAAACCGGGAATCTAGAATTCTCTCGACCTCATACTCAGGTTCACCGTCAACAAGCACGGGAGGAGGACCATGGTCCACATGTACTGCGGGTTTCAGCAAAGACACATGAAATGTTCTCACTCCACGCATTGACTGAGGTAATGTCACTTGATAAGATACCCTATTGATCCTTTTGGCTATAGGATATGGACCTATAAATTTAGGTCCAAGTTTCGCTGAAGGCTGTCGTAAGGCGATATGCCGAGTAGAGATCCAGACAAGATCTCCGGGAGAGAACTCCCACTCGAGTGAACGCCTTCGGTCGGCCTGTTTCTGGAACAAAACTGTCTTCTTTAAATTAGTATTTACTTCCCTCCAAAGAGATCTTAGCGTCTCTTGCCAGACTTCCAAGGCAGGGAAAGGTGAGGTCCTGACGGAGTGGTGAAAACCTTGGTGACCTTCCATTGACGATCTGAAAGGGTGAAAACCCCGAGGAAGAACTCCGAAGATTATTATGGGCAAATTCGGAATATGGTAAGTACTGAACCCACTCTGTTTGATTGTCTGCCACATAACATCGAAGATACTGTTCTAAGGACTGATTCATTCTCTCAGTTTGCCCATTAGTCTGGGGGTGAAAACCAGATGAAAAAGAGAGGGTGATCCCTAGTGCCTTGCAAAATTCTCTCCAGAATTCTGAAACGAACTGCACCCCCCTGTCAGATACTATGTTCTCAGGAACCCCGTGAAGGCGAAGAACGTGGATCACGAAAAGATCTGCAAGTTCTTTAGCGGAGGGAAATTTCGTCAGAGGTACAAAATGAGCCATTTTAGAGAATCGATCAACAATGACCCAAATTACCGTATTACCGTCCGAGGGAGGCAATTCTCCCACGAAATCCATGGATACATGAGTCCAGGGCTCGGAGGGTATAGGCAGAGGTTGGAGGGTACCCACCGGAGATACACGTGAGGGTTTACTCCGTGAGCATACTGAACAAGAAACAACAAAATCCTCGACATCACTCCTCCACGAAGGCCACCAGACGCTTCTGGACAACAACTCTCTAGTTCGAGCCACTCCAGGGTGACCAGCTAGCTTATGAGCATGAAAGAGTTGAAGTATCTGTAATCTGAACTGTAACGGCACAAACTTGAGATCAGACGGTTTCCCTGCCGGACTATCCTGTTGGTAGGGAAGCAGGACAGAAGCAATATCCCCCATAGTCTCTATACTGGCTAACACAACCTTCTCAGATAAAATTGGATCTGGTTCGGAGGGCAGTACTGATTCTATGTCAAAGCATCGGGAAAGAGCGTCTGCCTTGATATTTTTGCTTCCAGGTTTAAACGTGATGATGAAGTGAAACCTAGAAAAGAATAAAGACCACCGTGCCTGCCTGGGACTTAACCTCTTAGCCCCCTTCAGATATTCCAGGTTCTTATGATCCGTATAGACCGTAATAACATGCTCCGCCCCCTCCAGCCAGTGTCGCCACTCCTCAAAAGCCAATTTTATGGCCAATAATTCCCTGTTCCCGATATCGTAATTCCTTTCTGCCTCAGAAAATTTTTTCGAGAAAAATGCGCAAGGATGAAGTCTTCCTTGTGATCCGGAGTACTGTGACAAAACTGCCCCAACAACAATCTCTGATGCGTCTACCTCCACGATAAATGGCCTGGAAGAGTCGACATGGTGCAAAATGGGAGCAGAACAGAAGGCAGTTTTTAGACTCAAAAAAGCAGAAATGGCTTCGGGAGACCAATTGCTAGCATTAGCCCCTTTTTTTGTCATGTCAGTAAGGGGAGCTACCAGCGCGGAATACCCCTTTATAAATTTCCTGTAATAGTTAGAAAAACCCAGAAAACGTTGTAAGGCTTTCAGACCAACTGGTTGGGGCCAGTTCAAAACTGCTGCAACTTTACTGCTATCCATTGATAACCCAGATCTGGAGATTATATAGCCAAGAAATGGAACTTCAGTGATTTCGAACAAACATTTCTCCAACTTGGCATATAATGAATTCTCACGTAACTTTTGTAATACATACTGAACCTGAGACCTATGTTCTCTGATATTGTGAGAAAAGATCAGAATGTCGTCCAAATAGACGACCACAAATTTCCCCACCACCTCCCTAAAAATGTCATTAACTAATTCTTGGAAAACAGCGGGGGCATTACACAGACCAAAGGGCATGACCAGGTATTCGTAATGCCCATCCTGAGTGTTAAATGTCGTCTTCCATTCGTCACCCTGTCTAATTCTGACCAGATTGTAAGCTCCCCTGAGATCTAATTTAGTAAATATCTGGGCACCTGTGATCTGAGAAAAAAGGTCATCAATCAGGGGGAGTGGGTAACGGTTTTTGATCGTTATGGCATTAAGAGCTCGATAGTCGATGCAGGGACGCAGCCCCCCATCTTTTTTCTTCACAAAGAAGAATCCTGCCCCCGCAGGTGATCTAGAGGGTCGAATGAACCCCTTATCTAAGTTCTCCTGGATGTACTCCCTCATAGCCACCTTTTCGGGTCCCGTGAGATTATAAAGATGACCTCTAGGGGGCATGGTTCCTGGTCTGAGCTCGATCGGGCAGTCATAAGGTCTGTGAGGCGGTAGTGAATCAGCAGATCGTTGGCAAACCACATCGGCATATGAGCTATAAGGCTGAGGTAAACATTGAGGGGTTAGGTGAGTAGAACGAAGAGGACACTTAGATATACAGTGCTTCTGACAGTAGGATGACCAAGACAGCAACTGTCCAGAAGACCAATCAATCTGTGGAGAATGTAGACGTAGCCAAGGAAGGCCCAATATAATCGAGCAAGATGGCATCCTGATAAGGTAAAATCGTAATTTTTCACAATGTAAAACCCCAACGGTACAGATTAATTCAGGGGTGATAGAGACAGGTTGACTATCCTGTAATGGGGAATCGTCAATAGCAGTGACTATAATACGTTTCTCAAGAGGAACCACTGGTATACCTAATTTAAGTGCCAAGTTAAAATCCATAAAATTGGCTGCAGCGCCCGTATCAACAAAAGCCTGCAGTGCAATGTCTTGTTTGTCCCAAGAAATGGAAATGGGGAATAAGACTTTATCTTTTGGAGGTACAGAATTCTCGCCCAGGGTAGTACCCCCGACTAACCCTAGGCGGAGAAGTTTTCCGCCTTCTTGGTACAAACAGCGGCGATATGACCTTTGTCCCCACAATATAAGCACAAACCCTCCTTTCTCCTTCTTAATTTTTCTGTCTCGGATAACTTAGAGTGACCCAGCTGCATGGGCTCATCAGTAGAAGAGGAAGTAGAGAAACTCGTGGAAGGCTGTGAACGCATGATGGGTCGCTGCCTGGTCGACCTGTGAAAACGTACTCTGCGGTCTATCTTGATAGCAAGACCTATGGCCTCATCTAAGGTTCTAGGTTCAGGATGACTTAACATTAATTCCGACACGGAATCAGACAACCCCGTTAGGAACCTATCCAAAAGAGACTGCGCCTCCCACCTGGTGGAAAATGACCATTTGCGGAATTCCGCAGCATAGGTTTCCACTGAGTTCTGCCCCTGTTTGAGTCTTTTTAGTCTCCTCTCAGCTGTGGCGGAAGTATCTGGATCGTCATACACGACCGCCATGGCTTCGAAAAAAATTTCCACAGAGGTAAGAGCCTCATGACCCAAGGGTAGACTGTAGGCCCAGGTCTGTGAATCTCCTTGTAAAAGGGTCTTTATGAGCGTGACCCTTTGCAACTCAGAACCAGAGGAAGTGGGACGCATTTGAAAATATGATTGACACCGATCCCGGAAATTGCGGAAATCGGAGCGTTCTCCTGAAAACAATTTGGGCAACGGCATTTTGGGTTCAACAGGCAATATGGAAGCGGGATTAACTGGTGCTTGCAGGTTTTGCACAACCTCTGCTAGTCGATTAAGCTGGACCTGCTGATCTTTAACGGTCTGGTTTAATTGAGTGACGACTGTCGTCAGAGTGTTAACCTGCTGGACCAGAGCATCCATCTTGTATGGTCCGCTGTACTGTCACGTTCTGTGACGATCGGTGGACACAGAGAGTATCTGATTACCGGTGATCTGCAGTATCGCCGGAACACAGATATATACCCGATTATAAGTGAGCTGCAGTCTCACCGATAATCCGATATATTAACTAACCTCTGTCCACCCAAAGAGTATAGTGATTGGTGCAACGGTAATATGCACTATTCAGTGGCGAGGCTCACTGATAGTAGCAACTTCCGCCCAGCGGCACGGGCCCGCTGGAGGAGAATAGTGGTACAAGCAAAATTCAGCAACAAAATATCAGATATAGCGAGGTACAGAATCAGGAAGCTAGGACGGAGTCTAGGAACGAGCCGGGGTTCGGCAACAGATGATCAGAGATATCGAGGTACAGTATCACAAGGCTCAGAGACGAGACGAGAGAAATAGCAAGGTTGGCAACAGGAGATCAGATAGGCAGAAGTACAAGAGGATTAGGCAAGAGCAAGGTCAAAAACAGGCAAAAGGTCAAAGGCACAGATAAATCACAATGGTATGGTCTTCCAGTACTTATATATTGGCGGAACCAATATATATGTATACTGTGGATCCGAGAGCTAACACAGGTGTGATCGCTACAGCGGACACAGAGCACTGACAGTCTGCTGCTTAAATGCAGTCTGTCCTTTCAGCAATCCCCACCCTCCCCAGATGACGTCAGCAAAGGGGCGGCTAGTGTCCCAGCAAGCTGCTCATGAGAGCCTTCTTCTCAGGGCATAAAGGGCGTGACGCTCCGTGCGTGAGCGCGTCGCCCTGCCCTGCTGGGACAAGCTACTAGTGAGACGCTGAGCGGTGGTTGGAGCCGCCGGGACAGACCGGAAGTTCGGGGCCCCGATGACGTCAGTCGCGAGAGCGGCGTTCGTACTGCTGCTGGCGGTGGGGGTGAGTCTATGCCTGACAGACAGCTGCAACTAAAAGACGCTAATTTAGTGTGAAACCAGCTTTTTAATAAGAGATTAAAAGATATTGCAATAGGTGGTACCAAGAATATCATGCACAGATGGGGTCCCCGGGTGGTCGCTCTGACGGATGCCGCCTCGAATCCACGCTACCTCGCTTGCTTTCCCCGTGTAGCTCTCAGCTTCCTTGCCAGTGACGTGTGCCGTAGCTCCACCCTATGCATTTAGTCAGACTCTGACTCATCAGGGGCTGACGGCATTCAGGAGTAATAAGCACTGCTATTACTGTATTTTTCTGGACTATAAGGGCTGGTGCACACCAGAAGAGATTTTCTGAGCGCTTTGTGATTTTAAAAGCTCCTGCTATTATTATCCTATGTGTGTGTGCACACTGGAGCGATGTGATTTTGTAAAAATCCCTCATAGCATTGCATTAGCAAGAGCTTTTAAAATCTCAAGCTCTTGTGATGTGCACCAGCCCTAAAGGTGGCCATACATGGTACAATTTTCATTTTTTTTGATTAGATCAATTTAGTTTGATTATTCCGTTAGATGGAATATAAAGATTTTTCCAGCATGACCAATCAGATTTTTCTCGAAAATATGGGATAATCGTTCAAATTTCTTGATGGAAAAAAATGATTTTCAACTTTCATTCGATTCGATCATTTAGATCGAATAAACGGGAAAATCGAACGTTTTTATTTTATCATGTATGGGCACCATAAGATTCACTATTTCTCCCCCAAAAGTGTGTGTGCGTGTGTGTGTGTGGGGGGGGGGGGGGAAATTGCTAAGTCTTATAGTCCAAATGCAGGGAGTTCCTGCCTTGTGCACGCCTGCCAATACGAACCTCAAGCCCGCTGCAACGTCAGGGACTCCCTGTACTCTGTCCATGCAGAGGAGGACACAAGGGGGACAAAGAAGGACAAAAGGGAGACACAAGAGGTACAAAGGGGCATAAGGTACAAAGGGGCATAATCCACAAAATGCCCCTTCACCATGGATGCACCAGGTTTAGTATATATATTTTTCTCCTGGTTTTTGTCCTCTAAAAACTTAGGTGCATCTTATGATCAGGAGCGTCTTATAGTCCAAAAAATATGGTACTGTATATACAAGTTATTTTTGATGACTATTATCTCAGAAGTAGAGCATTTTATCATATTTTCTCTTTTACTGTTTAAATTTATTATGAGTCAGATCATATTTCCCTCAAAAAATGTTTTACCCCAAAATTGCTCCTCGACTCCACAGCCCTGTATAAAACAGCAATAGTAAAGAATATATAAACTTAGATATGCATACATACAGTGGGTTGCAAAAGAATTCGGCCCCCTTGAAGTTTTCCACATTTTGTCACGTTACTGCCACAAACATGCATCAATTTTATTGGAATTCCATGTGTAAGACCAATACACAGTGGTGTACATGTGAGAAGTGGAACGAAAATCATACATGATTCCAAACATTTTTTACAAATAAATAACTGCAAAGTGGGGCCCCCTGAGTCAATACTTTGTAGAATCACCTTTTGCTGCAATTACAGCTGCCAGTCTTTTAGGGTATGTCTCTACCAGCTTTGCACATCTAGAGACTAAAAGCCTTGCCCATTCTTCTTTGCAAAACAGCTCCAGCTCATTCAGATTAGATGGATAGTGTTTGTGAACAGCAGTTTTCAGATCTTGCCACAGATTCTCGATTGGATTTAGATCTGGACTTTGACTTGGCCATTCTAACACATAGATATGTTTTGTTTTAAATCATTCCATTGTTGCCCTGGCTTTATGTTTAGGGTAATTGTCCTGCTGGAAGGTGAACCTCCGCCCCAGTCTCAAGTCTTTTGCAGTCTCCAAGAGGTTTTCTTCCAAGTTTGCCCTGTATTTGGCTCCATCCATCTTCCCATCAACTCTTCCCAGCTTCCCTGTCCCTGCTGAAGAGATGCACCCCCGAGCATGATGCTGTCACCACCATATTTGACAGTGGGGATGGTGTGTTCAGAGTGATGTGCAGTGTTAGTTTTCTGCTACACATAGCGTTTTGCATTTTGGCCAAAAAGTTCCATTTTGGTCTCATCTGACCAGAGCACCTTCTTCCACATGGTTGCTGTGTCCTCCACATGGCTTGTGGCAAACTGGAAACTGGACTTCTTATGCTTTCTGTTAACAATGCCTTTCTTCTTGCCACTCTTCCATAAAGGCCAACTTTGTACAGTGCATGACTAATAGTTGTCCTATGGACAGAGTCTCCCACCTGAGCTGTAGATCTCTGCAGCTCGTCCAGAGTCACCATGGGCCTCTTGACTGCATTTCTGATCAGCGCTCTCCTTGTTCGGCCTCTGAGTTTAGGTGGATGGCCTTGTCTTGGTAGGTTTACAGTTATGCCATACTCCTTCCATTTCTGAATGATCGCTTGAACAGTGCTCTGTGGGATATTCAAGGCTTTGGAAATCTTTTTGTAGCCTAAGCCTGCTTTAAATTTCTCAATAACTTGATCCCTGACCTGTCTTGGACCTGTCTTGTGTGTTCTTTGGACTTCATGGTGTTGTTGCTCCCAATATTCTCTTAGACAACCTCTGAGGCCCTCACAGAGCAGTTGTATTTGTACTGACATTAGATTACACACAGGTGCACTCTATTTAGTCATTAGCACTCATCAGGCAATGTCTATAGGCAACTGACTGCACTCAGATCAAAGGGGCCGAATAATTATGCACACACCACTTTGCAGTTATTTATTTGTAAAAAATGTTTGGAATCATGTATGATTTTCGTTCCACTTCTCATGTGTACACCACTTTGTGTTGGTCTTTCATGTGGAATTCCAATAAAATTGATTCATGTTTGTGGCAGTAATATGACAAAATGTGGAAAACTTCAAGGGGGCCGAATACTTTTGCAACCCACTGTATATACTGTAGGTAAGCTCCATTCACCCGCCATTCACCCACATCACTATTGCTTCCTACTCTTAGGTTTTAGGCTTCTTGCACACCAAGACGTTGCATCAGGTGGCACGTTAAGGTCGCATAACGTGCACCTAACACAACGTATGGTGCTGCAAGATAGGACGGTAGAGTGAGCCGCGTTAGGCGGCTCTATCCCTATAAGGTCTCCCAGAGTGGCGCTGATTGGCCAGCGGGACCACGTGATGCGGAGCGAGACACTCCACATCACGTGGTCCCGCCGGCCAATCAGCGCCCGCCAGTGCAGTGAATATTAAGTAGCCATGTGCGCGGCTACTGTAGCTGGCTCTCCCCGCCTCCTCTCCGCCCCCCACTGCGCATGTGCAAACAGTCTAACGCGGCTATAGCCGCTCCAACGCCGTAGCATGCTGCACTTTGCACAGAACGTGCAGCGTTACATGTAACGCAACGTGGGCTGTGTGAACAGCCCACTTGTGTTACATTGCTGTGCGTTGGGGGAGCGTTACAGGCGCACTAACGTGCGCCTGTAACGTCTTGGTGTGTAAGCAGCCTTAGACTAGTCCATCTCTTCATGGGGGATTCTCAGCATGGCCACTATTGTTTATAAAGACACTCTCTGAAAAGGATTGATTCTAGGATGCTGGCCAGCCTCCCTGTTCACTGCACACTTTATTGGCAGTTGGACTGAACAACTGCCATTCACTAAGTGCTTTTGAAAATAAAGAAAACCCTAAGAACACCCCATTAGCATATGGGCTAGTCCAAATCCTGTCGGTTCTGTAAGATTTTTACTGCTTATTGTAAGTGACAGCAACATAGGAGAAAAATAATTATGGCTGATTTTACTCTGGAAGAAACATACTTCTTATTTGTATGCGTTTACATGTATTGTACAATTTTCGCTATAGTGGTCCTTTAACACCCGTGGCGTTATTCCCAAGCTCAGCTCTGACTGGCCCAAATCCGCTATGCACGCGGTCGGTGCTGCCAGCGGGACCCAGGCATCTCCCTGCAGCTGCTGGGATCCCCTTCTGCTTCGATCTTCTTCCGGGGATTCCCGGCGGCCAATCAGGACAGCTGAGCGCGCGTGCGTGCGTGCGTGTGTATATTTTGACTACTCTCTGCCTGCCGCCTGCACCGACATTTACCTGGATTTTGACTACTCTCTGCCTGCCTTTTTGTACAGTTTCACAATTTTTCTAAGTTTATTCATAAATATAATGAATTCAACAATTTTGTGTTCCAGTCCTTTATTCATATGCAGAATGTCTACCAGGCTTTTATTCTGATATATTTTGGTTAGTTAGGACTTGAGAATCGGAGGCCTAAAATTCTTGAAAAAAAAAAAATGTACCGCCGGGGAGGTTAAGTATAACCATGTTCATATTCACTGTACTGTTTTTTCACTCTCCCTATACCCCTGGTTTTTATTCAAGTATGTATTAAGTGTTTTATGTGTATTTTAAGGGTTTTTCATGTCAGCCTGAGTGTACTGTTTGTTTTAAAGGCACAATACTCAACCTGAGGAAGCGGCTTACGCCGTGAAATGCATTGTCCTACAAGTTTAGATTTTTTTAACTAAACCATGTATGAGAACTACTCATTTAGGGCCGGTTCACACTTGCGGTTCCCTGCCAAACGGACCGGATGACCTGACTGGATCCGGACCGGATCCGGATCGGAACCGTGCGTTCTGATCCGGATCCGGTCAGGTTGCATCAGGTGTTCATCAGGATGCGATCCGGATCCGTTTGGCAAAAGATAGTAGAAACCGAATAAAAATGTTGGGGTCTGGGAGGTCAGCAGAAGGTGGACCTGTGGAATCAGGCCCTCCACCTCCGACATACTGCCAACATCTCCAGCACGTTTAAAGTCACTGCTGCTCCACTCCAAAATGCTTGCCCATGTGTCCCCATCCAAAATCGCCGCTACAATACGCATAGGAAGTGGGGTAGAACATCCGGATTTTTAGCCAGTGTGTTGTGCGCTCTCCGGTTCTCATTGGTTTGTATTGGCCGGATGGTGCAGTCCGGCTCCGCTCCGGATACGGCTGCCGGAGGAGCCGGACCAAAAAACATGTTGGGTCTTATGCCGGAGTCCGGATCCGGTCCGGACGAAACGGACGCATGTGAACGGACGCATAGGCTTTCATTGCTATGCCGTGCGTCCGTTCCGTCCGTTCTGCATGCGGTCCGGCTCCGGCACGGCGATTCCGGACGGCGACCGCTAATGTGAACCGGGCCTTAGGGTAGGATCTTTTTACCTCTATCTTACTGTACCATCCGTACACTTTGCACAGAAACATACTTTTCTTTTTTATGAAGTTTAGGGTGCCTCCTACCTTCCTCCAATCATGATATTAGCGGCTTTTGTGGCGCCCAAAGTATAAGAAGGATGCACAGTATTTTTTAATGCCAATAGGAAGTCTCAACACGAAAATCATAGAGGAATTCATATAACAGCAATGGAAAGTCTCAGAATGCAAATTACAAAATAGAAGCCTCCAGGCGCCCAAATTTCCCTGTAATGCCATCACAATGCCATTCCCTGTACAGCAATCACAAGTGCTCACAAAAGTGCTTATAGTGTGGATCCAGCCTCAGGGTTAAGAGGAAGAGGAACTGTAGTGAAAATATAATGAATAAAATAACTTATTGTTTACAATATTCATTTATAAATTAGTCAGGGTTTGACTATTGTAAAATCTTTCCTCTCCCTGATTTACACGACGACATCTTTAGCCTCTGGCAGTTGATCTGTACGGAATGTTCGTTACTAAGAGTTTTATGCACAGAGGAATATACTGCTTGCTTGGCATTTGGAAAAAGCCGTTATTTCCCACAATGCAACCAGGTTCACAGACCCCCCTGATGATCTATTTGAGAAAAAGTAAAGATTTCTCATGGGAAAGGGGAGTATCAGCCACTGACTGGGATGAAGTTCAATCCAAGGTAAAAGTTCCTCTTTAGGCACCACCAGGGGAGGGTTAGGCATTGGTAGAGGAAGGGTTAAAGGATACCTTAGCACTAAAAAACAAATGCCAAACATTATGCCTATTGTGTGTGTGTGGAGTAGTGCAGAGTTTTACCACACCTCCTTTGCCCCAGCGGCAGTCTCAGGTTTACCTGAAATGTAGCCCATTTTGAAGTCCTGGTCTGCGGGGTCAATGCTCTCTGACCCAGACATACTACTCTGCGAGTGCGAAGTATGTCCACTTGAGCGCCTTGTGACCCCGCTCCCCGCCAACCTCAAGTCAAGTGTGGGCAGGGGTACATCTTCCCGCAGGAATGTGTGCGTACTCCCACGGACATACTGCGCATGCGCCGACCAGGACTTCAGAAGGGGCCGAAGTCATCTTTCAGGAAAAACTAAGACGGACGCCGGGGCAAGTGAGGTGTGGTAAGACTCTGCACTAGAACCCACACACACAGTAGGCACAATTTTTCCCATTTTTTCAGTACTAAGGTATCCTGTAAGGGTTAGTCATCCCATCAGTGGGAGGGTTAGGGTTAGTCATAGTAAAATACTGGTCAAGCTTACTGATATTTTACTATCAGAATTATGTAGTTAGACAGTTAAATATTGGTAATTTTACTGACATTATACTAGTAGAAATATTTTTTTGTGGGAGCCTTTATTACATATATGCTCTCTGGTGTCCCTGTGGCGTGCAGTGTTATAGCATAATTTCTTGCTTATATAGTATCATCAGCCAGGTGAGTCATTACAGGTTGTTTTAAGTCTCTCTTCCAATCCACTCAAAAGCAGCACAAAAAACACTGATGTGACATCAGCACAGCTACACACTGGATAAAATCAATGCCTCGGGACTTTCATATAGGTCACTAAACGGGTTACAGCATAAAACACTCTCTCACAACCATTTACACACAGAGGAGAGCCCCAATTGCTTCTCCAACAACGGAGGGACACATAGATTCACCTCCAGCACCCAATATACAGTATATAACTCTACTTTGCCATTAAAGAAGATGTCATTGTTGACAGCGGCTAGTCACAGTCGTCATGGTTACAGACGTACACGACGTAGAACAGTGGATTCCGGGCCCCCACACACAATAGTATCGCACACCCTCACCTGTCTGAGAAGGTCGCGGACACCGGCTCCAGGCATGAGCAATCGATTGTAGATTCTGTAATTTTCCTCATTCAAAATAAACAATGACGTTGCGACGTCTCGCCCACTCATCAGGCCAATCAAAAGCTTCGCTGCCGTGAATGTGCTTGGAGGGGGCATCCTCTTTGAGAGCAGATCTCGTCTCTGCAGTTGGCAGGTCGCGCACAGGATTGAGCTTCACCTCAGCTGGGGCAGAGTACGGCCTGCAGTCTTTTGACACAGACAGAACGCAGAATCTTCATTTCCCCTGCAGGCTGCCCTCCCTGCACACAAGACTGGCCAGGGGGAAGGGGGGCCATCTCCCCCCAGGCAGCCTTTCCTTCAGTGATTTAGGGCTTGTCCTGTGTCTGGTGTATTCAGGTCTGTTGCTGTAAGGCAATGTGAAACACTAAACTAGCTGATAAAAGTGCAATTAGAGAGCAGGCAAGCTGGTAAATCTACACAGCCTGATGCATAGCTTGCCTGGAGGGTCTGTGGGCAAACATCTGTCTGGTCTCTACCTATTGTTATTATGACTGCATGTGTCGATAGGGTGCTAAACAGGTTGAAACGTTTTTGACAGTCCCTAGACTCCAGGAGTAGTACATTTGAAATCGGCGCCGGTAGACTTGGGCGCAGGCACGCCCATGAGGCGGGGTGAAACTTTTGCCTCAGGCCGCACTTCTGGGGGGGGGGCGGCACCCGCCCCTCCGTGGGTGTGAGGGGCCGCCAAAGCTGGAGGGGATAGCGGACAGGAAGGGGGTATTGGGCCTTGCGGCGGGGAGGGGGGGGCCAGACGCCCCCCCCCTCCCTCGCCTGGGTCCCCCGTCCTCCGCTCCCCTCCAGCTTTAAAAAGTTGCGTGGCTGGCTGCAGCTGTAAGAGGCAACGGGCGGGGATCACTCACCTCCCTGCCGCTAGGCCCAATACCCCCTTCCTGCCCGCTATCCCCTCCAGCTCCGGCGGCCCCTCACACCCATGGCTTGGGGGGGGGGGTTTGCTTAAAGCTTGCCTCAGGCGGCAAAAAGTCTAGGGCCGGGCCTGGGCGCAGGATACAGCGGTATATGGCTGATCCTGCTTCTGCACAAGTCCCGGCCGATTTAATTACTATTCCTCCTCCAGGCCGCCATGGATAGTGGGGGAATGAAATAATTCTGCTTCCAGTGATTGCTGGAGGCCGAATTATTATGTTTTTAACCACTTGAGGGCCGTGGGCTTTACCCCCCTTAAGGACCGGACCCTTTTTTTCCATTCAGACCACTGCAGCTTTCACGGTTTATTGGTCGCTCATACAACCTACCACCTGAATGAATTTTGGCTCCTTTTCTTGTCACTAATAAAGCTTTCTTTTGGTGCTATTTGATTGCTGCTGCGATTTTTACTTTTTATTATATTCATCAAAAAAGACATGAATTTTGTCAAAAAAATGATTTTTTTAACTTTCTGTGCTGACATTTTTCAAATAAAGTAAAATTTCTGTATACATGCAGCACGAAAAATGTGGACAAACATGTTTTTAATTAAAAAAAAAAAAACCATTCAGCCTATATTGATTGGTTTGGGTAAAAGTTATAGCGTTTACAAACTATGGTGCAAAAAGTGATTTTTCCCATTTTCAAGCATCTATGACTTTTCTGACCACCTGTCATGTTTTATGAGGGGCTAGAATTCCAGGATAGTATAAATACCCCCCAAATGACCCCATTTTGGAAAGAAGACATCCCAAAGTATTCACTGAGGGGCATGGTGAGTTCATAGAAGATTTTATTTTTTGTCACAAGTTAGCGGAAAATGACACTTTGTGACAAAAAAGAAAAAAAAAAAAGTTTCCATTTCTTCTAACTTGCGACCAAAAAAAATGAAATCTGCCACGGACTCACTATGCTCCTCTCTGAATACCTTGAAGTGTCTACTTTCCAAAATGGGGTAATTTGTGGGGTGTGTTTACTGTCCTTGCATTTTGGGGGTGCCTAATTGTAAGCAAGCCTGTAAAGCCTAAAGGTGTGGTATTGCCGTACTCAGGAGAAGTAGTATAATGTGTTTTGGGGTGTATTTTTACACATACCCATGCTGGGTGGGAGAAATATCTCTGTAAATGACAATTGTTTGATTTTTTTTTACACACAATTGTCCTTTTACAGAGATATTTCTCCCACCCAGCATGGGTATGTGTAAAAATACACCCCAAAACACAATATACTACTTCTTCTGAGTACGTGTGTGACACTTTTTTGCAACCTAGGTGCGCTAAGGGGCCTAACGTCCTATTCACAGATCATTTTGAGGCATTTGGATTCTAGACTACTGCTCACAGTTTAGGGCCCCTAAAATGCCAGGGCAGTATAGGAACCCCACAAGTGACCCCATTTTAGAAAGAAGACACCCCAAGGTATTCTGTTAGGAGTATGGTGAGTTCATAGAAGATTTTTTTTTTTGTCACAAGTTAGCGGAAAATGACACTTTGTGAAAAAAAAACCAATACATATCAATTTCCGCTAACTTGTGACAAAAAATAAAATCTTCTATGAACTCATCATACACCTAACAGAATACCTTGGGGTGTCTTCTTTCTAAAATGGGGTCACTTGTGGGGTTCCTATACTGCCCTGGCATTTTACGGGCCCAAAACTGTGAGTAGTCTGGAAACCAAATTTCTCAAAATGACTGTTCAGGGGTATAAGCATCTGCAAATTTTGATGACAGGTGGTCTATGAGGGGGCAAATTTTGTGGAACCGGTCATAAGCAGGGTGTCCTCTTAGATGACAGGATGTTTTGGGCCTGATCTGATGGATAGGAGTGCTAGGGGGGCTGACAGGAGGTGATTGATGGGTGTCAGGTTGTGACATATCGGGCAGCTATTTGCACGGTTGTTTCCTCCTCCCCCAGTAGGATGTAGAGTTTCCTCTCCTCATCTGTGGAGGTAAAATCCTGGATGTGGGCGGAGAGTTTCTGGAAATGGGCGGTCCTCACAGGTGCATATTTGCTGCAGTGTAGCAGGAAGTGGGCCTCATCCTCCAAGACCTCCTGGTCGCATTGTCTGCACAGTCTCTCCTCCCGGGGCTTCCATGTCTGTCTGTGCCGCCCTGTCTCTATCTCCAGGCTGTGGGCACTCAGGCTGTGGCCACCCCTCTCCCCATCCCTTTTAACATCCTTCCATCCCTCAATCCACCCCTCTCCCCATCCCTTCTAACATCCTTCCATCCCTCCATCCACCCCTCTCCCCATCCCTTCTAACATCCTTCCATCCATACATACCTACCTCCCACCCTCTATCCATCCCTTCTAACATCCTTCCTCTCTCTCTCTCTCTCTCTCTCTCTCTCTCTCTCTCTCTCTCTGCCTTTCTGCTGTCTCTCTTTCTCTGCCTCTCAGCTCTCTCTCTCTGCTGTCTCCCTCTCTGCCTTTCTGCTCTCTCTCTCTGCCTTTCTGCTGTCTTTCTCTCTGCATTTCTGCTGTCTTTCTCTCTGCATTTCTGCTCTCTCTCTCTCTCTCTCTCTCTCTCTCTCTCTGCCTTTCTGCTGTCTCTCTCTCTCTGCCTTTCTGCTGTCTCTTTCTCTCTGCCTTTCTACTGTCTCTCTTTCTCTGCCTCTCAGCTCTCTCTCTGCCTTTCTGCTGTCACTCTCTCTCTGCCTTTATGCTGTCTCTTTCTCTCTCTGCCTTTTTGCTGTCTCTCTCTCTCTCTCTCTCTGCCTTTCTGGTCTGTCTCTCTCTCTGCCTTTCTGCTCTCTCTCTCTCTCTCTCTCTCTCTCTGCTGTCTTTTTCTCTGCATTTCTGCTCTCTCTCTCTGCATTTCTGCTCTCTCTCTCTCTGCCTTTCTGCTGTCTCTCTTTCTCTGCCTCTCAGCTCTCTCTGCCTTTCTGCTGTCTCTCACTATCTCTCTGCCTTTCTGCGTGCTCTCTTTACTTTTCTGCTGTCTCTCTCTCTGCTTCTCTGCTGTCTCTCTCTGCCTTTCTGCTCTCTCTCTCTCTCTCTCTCTCTCTCTCTCTCTCTCTGCCTTTCTGCCCTCTCTCTTTGCTGTCTCTTTCTCTCTGCCTTTCTGCTGTCTCTCTTTGCTGTCTCTTTCTCTCTCTCTCTCTGCCTTTCTGCTCTCTCTCTCTCTCTCTGCCTTTCTGCTCTCTCTCTCTCTCTCTCTGCCTTTCTGCTCTCTCTCTCTCTGCCTTTCAGCTGTCATTCTCCCTCTTAGCGGTCTCTCTCTGCCTTTCTGCTATCCTCCCCACACACTGGCACCCTCCTCCTACCCACTGGCACCCATCCCGCCCATTGTCACCCTCTCCCACCCACTGGCATCCTCCTGCAAAATCTGATGTGTGGCTTAATGCCACCCAGGGGGCATGGCTTAAGTTTGCCTGTCACTACCTAAACTGGGGAACACCTGCATCGGAGGCACTCACAATCTAATCCCTACCATAGCCCTAGTCTAATGTCCCACCATTGCTAAGTTCATGTAAATTTGGCTCCGCCTGTGACCACACTCACATCCTGGTTTGTGGCCACGCCCATTTTTCGGAGCGGCGCGCGCACTCCCCCTTCTCCATTTTTGCCCCCCCTGAAAAATTTTCTGTGGACGCCCATGGCAATTAGGATTTTGTGAATCGATTTTCAGAGCGATTTCTGAATGACTTGCTCCACAAAAAATGCTACATGCTGCATGTTTGCGATTTTTAACAAATCACAACACAACACAACACTGCTGTGAGAACATCCTCATTGGGTAATATTAGCCAAGCGCTTTTCAAATTGCTGTTGATTTGAAAAACACCAGCCCTCCCTCATTCACCTTTGTTTCCCTCTTCCCCTAGTGCTGGGTGTCTGTGTCTTCTTGTCATACAAGAAAGCTAAATAAAAGTGTAATCCTGGTGAGGCAAATATCTTCTTCCCTCTCTTTCAGCTTTTCTCTCCTCACCGTTTTTCCCCTTTTCTGCATAAAGCGATTTTACCGTGATTTTAATGTAAGTGAATAGGAGCGGTTTTTTACTGTTTAACGACTGCTCAACGCCGATCGGCAGCCCCGGGTCCACTCCGCGCCTATTCTCGTGAATTGCAAGGGGCAGAGATTGCAGGGGCTCACGCGCATCTCCGCATATAAATAAATATTGGGTGCCCAGGGTTGCCCACTATGAAAACTGTTGGTACAAATAGCGGGCGCTTGCACCCAAGTTTCCTACTTATGCTGGTAATTCAATGGGCTCCCATGTCGGCGCCGATAATTTGAAGGGAGGGGGGCGCACATAAGGCCAGGCATCCATTGGGGGGTTGCTTAGGGTTAGGCATCAGTCGAGGAATGGTTATGTGTGAGGATAGGATTAAGTTTAGTTCTTGTAAAATATTGGTATCATTTACCGATATTTTGTTATTATTTTAGCTCTTCTTAATAGCAGAATATATCTGTAAATTTTCCGATATTTTGGGTACCCAAATTTCCAGGTGCCCTTTTTGCATGTACATAGGAGACCAACATTATACACACATCTGACTATCAATTCTAATCAGGGGGGAGCCATCTAATACTAGTGGGCACTAACCTGGCTACGTATACTGGGCGGGAACCTATATGCCCAATACTGGAGCATATCTGGTTGTCAATTCTGGGCAAAGGGGGTACCTTCCCTGGGGATGGGTGTGAGGGCAGTAACCTACTACATCTGCTACCTATACTGTGGCAGGGAAGGGGGGCTATGTCAAATTTAAAGCGGAATATAACCCAGCATTTCTTCTTTGCTCTAAAAAATTATTTACAGCATATTATATACTACCATCATTTGTTTTACTAGACCAGCATTCAAAGGGTTACACACAAAGCTTGAAAGTTCAGTGCAGTGAAATGTGGGCGCATGGGAAGTTGTAGATAATTTTATCTTTTATCTCTGTGTTTACTTAAATATATCAAGTGAGGAATGTGACACTCTCTGACTGTGGAGAAGCTGCTGGACACAGACAGAGACTCAAACCATTTCTGAATGTAATACATAATGAATAAAACCAGTTATTAATAAAAATGCAAAGTCAGCTCACAAAGCAAAAAACTGTACATTTGGGAACGTATAATTTCTAAATGAATAATAATACTTATGCACAAATGCAAATATGATAACCGTATGGCATATAAAAAGTAGGAAAACATGTTTTTATTGAATAGTATGTCAGGGTTTTAAACCGCTTTAAGAACCAGTTTAGGCCAGAGTCAAAAAGTTTGCCCACCCCTGAGCTACACTGTACAGTCCATTGTAGAGGAACTACAAGTTTCAGTTGTGGGATCCCCACTTTGCACCGGATTGATATTAGTGGACCAGGAATAAAGAATGAAATGCAGTGTACAATCAAAAGTGAAACAGACAGTCCTTATTTGAAACTCTCTTGTGTCTGCACCAGATATAAAGATGGAAACAAGTAGTACATAACTGCTTATCACACAACAACTGAAAAACAGACTAACGGTATAATTATATGTGAGGTAAAAGTTAGTATTGTTAGATCACTAATGACCATTGATGCAAGTCAATAAAAACTGTTGCAGAAAAAAGATGGGTGGGCCATCCCGAACAGCGGTGAGGTAAATATTTACAGCGATCCTGCACAGGCGCACTAGCGGCTCTTTGTTTGGGCTAAGGTGAAACTAGCCAAGCCGGATCGTATCCGCTCTTCTGTGCAGGTGCAAAGGACTCACGCCTGTGCAATAGAGCGGATACGATCGGGCTTGACTAAGAGCCACTACTGCGCCTGCGCTGGATCGTGGTAGGTTAATATTGAGCCGCTTGTCGAGGAGGTTTCAGGGGGAACCAGCGCTGGATTCCCCCAAGTTACAGAGGATAGGAAAGCCTCATTGGGACCCTGAGGCTTCCCCCTCCCGAGGTAGGTATCCCCCAGAGGGTTTTCTTTTGTTACAGAGTCTATTTAAACACTCCCATTAATCTCAGTACGCAATGAGGTGGATCCTATTGTTAGCTGCTAGCGCTATTGGCCGCATTTCATTTAGTGTGTGTACACTGCTTTAACTGGTCCCTCCCTCATAATGCCTACACTAACCCTCCTGACTACTGAAATGGTAGCTGATATGCTACTCACAGTGAGCGTCTTTTAAAGTGTCCCTGAGATGGGGACTTGAGGAAAAAAAAAGTATACGTACCTGGGTCTTTCTCCAGCCCACCTCCAGGCTTATCGCTTCCACGGGGCTGTAGGAAGCCCCAGGTATGTATATTTTTTTCTTAAGTACCCATGTCAGGTTTACTTTAAGGCTAGCCAAAGTACTAGCCAATAGGCTAGTATTGCCTGAAACCAGTATCGGAAATACTAGCTGATCGGCAAGTGTGGGACACTCAAATCACCACCTTGAGGCTGTATCTCTGAAAATAACTATTGCAGTCTATTACACACCTGCTGAAGCCGGGCCCAATTCAATTGTTCAATTGTCAGAAGCTGAAAGCAGAATTCTAGAATGTGAAAAAACAGTGAATGCAGCACATGCGCACACTAAGTCTCACTATGGAAAAATGCAGGCGAACAGATAATGCCGGAGTAATGTTCACATTGTAGGATTGCCTGAAGACATACTTCCGATGCAGCTCCATAACATAAGAGTACCTAGGACATTCATCTTTGATAAATAATGTAGTTATGGAGGAGGGTACCGATGAAGACGTTAGTGTGCACTCCAGGGACACTAAAATGTCTAGATGCTGTACCAGTGATACACAGCAAGACTGTGACATTGTTTCAGGGTTCTAATGATCTCGCCACTGGTTACGGATACAGGCAGTCCCAGAGTGTGGAGTCTAAGCAGGCACGGGTCTTTACCAGCGCACCCTGCAAGGGATGTTGGACAGTCAACCCTAATGAGTGGCACACTACTTTGCTGCCTGGTGCTCGCCAGATCATGACCCTTAGGACTAACTCACCAATGATGAGAAGAGCAGAAGGGTACCTTGCCAATAGGGAAGGAGCACTGAACAGGACTTACTGATGAGACTGGACAAACTAACTGAGCAGGACAGTGCGGCCGTGATAGGCATATGGGACAGGCTGGATAGGACAGACTAGATGGGAAGGCCAGCATGGGATGGACAGGACGGACTGGATAGGACAGACTGGAAAGGACAGGCTGGACCGAATAGGCTGAAAGGGACTAGTTGGATAAGTACCGGAGTACTTGGCAGGGGACGCTGGATAAGTACTGGAGTACTGGAGCACTGGAATGTGCAGCATGGAAGAACCGACCTGGAGGGGACAGACTGGGCTGTACTGATGGGGCCGTATTGACAGGGCTGTACTGAGAAGGCCAAGTGGTGATTGACAAGATAGGGACTGGCAGGCAGACTAACAGGCTGAGGTGCACAAAGTAGACTGACAAGCTAGGGAACAATCAAACAGCTAAAAGACACGCAGGCAGGCAAGGGACGGGCAGACTGACAGGGGACAGACAGGCAGGCAGACTTAGCTGCAACAGAGTACAGCATGGGAGCACGCTGCTGTTAGGGTGATGCAACAGTGCTGAGTAACGAGAGTTTGGGGTTTAAATACTATGGGCTCAATTCTGGTAGCTATGTGAGGTAAATATTTTTTTGTAGGTAAAATACCTCATGAGGTATTTTCCTCTTCTTTTATCAATTCTGAAAGATTTTTCTCCATTTCCGAACATGAGGTAAATGCATAGAGTGAGGTAAAATATGAGGTATTTCAGTGGTAACTGGTAAGCCTGCAGCAAATAAGTAATAGTCTTTAATTGTCTTCCATAAGTTAGGATAGTCTTTGGAAGATGTTTTTTTTTTATTGAGGAGGGAAGGTGTATTTGATTATGTAGCAACCTATGAAAAGTAAATTTATAGGCATCCATTATAAAAAAAAAAAATCTAGCTCATTTACCTTTAGAGGCTGGGGGTAGGAGCACTTTTAGAGGCTGGGGAGGGGTCAGCACTTTTAGAGACTGGGGGTGTGAGTACTTTTAATTTTAGAGGCTGGGGGTCTGGAGGGGGGTTACAGCACTTTTACTTTTAGAGGCTGCTGGGGGGGCTCGGAGCACTTTTAACCAGAGGAGGAGGGGGAATCTGTTTGCCGCAGTTTTGGTTAATTTTTTAAAAAATAGAGGCTGTCGGTTGGAGCATTTTTACTTTTTTTTTTCCAACCAGAGGTTGGGGAATGGCAATGTTGAGGGGGGGGGGGGGGGGGATGCAGGATTGTACAGGGTTTGGAGCACTTTTTCTTTTTTAAAACAAAATGGAAGCTGGGGCGGGATTCGTTGGTCAGATCACTTTTACTTATTTCAGCAAAATATGGGGGCCCTGAACACAGAACAAGCTGAAAAGGCTCTATGTTATGTGACAGATATCACAATTCTGTCACAGCACTGCATTTATCATGTGGTAGAGGTAGGTCTAATTGTGTGAGGTAAAAGACATGCAAACACGCACCTTATTTCTCTTCAGAATTCAAGTGTGAGGTATTTCACTACTAAATACCACACGTTTAGTATAAAATTACCACATGAATTACCTCACGAAATTACATGAGGTAAAACTTTACTAGTTTTAGGTTCTAGGAATGAAATCCCAATACAGAAGCTGGGTCTGCCTAAAGAGCCCAGCCTCAGTTGCTATTTAGATTCCCCCTAAGCCCCCCCTGCGCTCAGCGAGACCCCATAATTCACAGCCGCGCTGCCGACACTGAGCGTGTCAGCAGCGGCTGAGTTTACCTTTGTAATGCCAGTCTCCGCTCTCCCCCGCCTCCTGCATCGCTCCGGTTTTCCACGCTGATTGGAGGGAAGGGACGCGGGCGGGGACCGGAGCTCTGCAGGAGGCGGGGGAGAGCGGAGACTGACGTTACAAAGGTAAACACAGCCACACAGCGTGGCTGTGAATTATGGGGTCTCGCTGAGCGCAGGGGGGGCTTAGGGGGAATCTAAATAGCAACAGAGGCTGGGCTCTTTAGGCAGACCCAGTCTCTGTATAGGGATTTCATTCCTAGAACCCCGCCTCGGGTTCTCTCATGAGGTAAACCCAATTCCATGAGGTAATTATTTATTAAAGCTACCAGAATTGAGCTCTATGTGCCTAGAAAGCAGGAGACACCAAACCAGGAAGTCCACTGGGTCGGTGTCTACACATTGTCATGATGTTCATTTGTATGATATCTATGTGCTCTTGCTAAAATTTTGATAAAATTCTTGAAATAGTAAGGGCACATACAGCTGCCCCCCCCCCCCCCCTTCCCCGAGGTGAGCGAAGCAACAAAGCAAATTGCCACAAATGGTTATGGTCAAGTAACTATGGTGATAAAGCAAAGCTTATGGCAACATAAAGGGCTCTGATGCAGGAACTGGTATATCAAAATCACATCATCAAGATGTTCAATGTTCAGCAAACTACACAAGAAAGAAAATCAGATTTGCATTAGTCTACCGGCTACACTCAGTGTGCCTGACTTTTATGCTCCTGGGCAGTCCTTGGCATTTTTGAGTGACAAAGGCTTGAAATCGAACTCTTAACATGGATGAAAGCTAGGTAACGAGGTGATATCCTTGTTATGTCACAGTTTAGAAAGGAACACTCATACAAATGATTGCTATATTAGTCAATCTGAGTGGCTGTAAGGATTGTGGTTTTCTGAGATTTTTGCACTGTGTGTGTGTGTGTGTGTGTGTGTGTGTGTGTGTGTGTGTGTGTGTGTGTGTGTGTGTGTGTGTGTGTGTGTGTGTGTGTGTGTGTGTGTGTGTGGGGGGGGGGGGGGGGGGGGTGAAGTGAAGTTGTTTATCTGTTTGAAAAGCTATCATGCTTTAGTTGGGAAACAGTTGCAGATGGGGAATGGTACTTTGGAGTCTCTCTGCATTGGTACAAAAGAACATGTTCAGGCCCGGATTTACATCACAGAAGCCTATAGGCACAGATGCCCTGGTGCCCTAGATTTCACCTCCATGAACCTACAAACCCCCGCCGAACCACGCCTCAAGTGTGCTGGCTGTCCCAGCTGTCACTTCTCCATTACTTCCCATGCCCGTCGTAGGTAATTACAGGTGCCCCTTAGTATTAAGTAGCTAGAGCTGCCCTCAAGTATTAGGTAGCTAGAGGTGCCCCCAACTGAAGGGAGATCTCGTCAGTGGAATAACAAGAGGTAAGTTAGCTCTCATTTACACTCAGCTCAGGACTCTGCATAGGGAAGGAGGGAGGGAGGCACTAGGGGAGGGGAGTGAGGCCGCCTTTCCATCATCAGGCGCCTGTAGGCACGTGCCTTATTTTAAATCTGGCCCTGAACATTTTACAGCACATTGAATATATTCAATGTATTGTTTTATTGATCTGCGATCTGGATCCTAGAACGGATATCTATACAATACAATACAATACAATAACATTTGTAAAGCGCTTTTCTCCCATAGGACTCAAAGCGCATAGTTGTGTCTCAGATTAATACAGGGTTGCAGGCTGGGTTGTGTTACAGAGTAGATAGTCACATGTTCATGAATGCCAGACTAAAGAGGTAGGTTTTCAGTTTAGACTTAAATGCTTCCAGGGATGGAGCTGTCCTGATTGGGTGTGGCAGGGAGTTCCAAAGTGTAGGGGCAGCATGACAAAAGGCTCTGTCTCCAAAGGTTTTGAGGTGGACTCTGGGGGTGACCATGGTGTTGCGTCCTTTTGATCTAAGATTGTGGGGGGTGTGATGCAGTTGCAACAAGTCCTTTAGGTATCCAGGGCCCAGATTGTGCAAGGATTTGAATGTCAGTAAGCCAATCTTAAACAGAATTCTCCATTTTATCGGTAGCCAGTGGAGTGAGCTCAGTGTTGGTGTTATGTGGCAATGGTGGGGTTGGCTCGTTAACAGCCTTGCGGCGGCATTCTGTACTAATTGCAGGCGGCGTAAGTCTTTCTTATGCAGGCCTGTGTAGAGGGCGTTGCAGTAGTCTAACCTTGATGTGACGAAGGCATGGACTAGGGTTGGAAGATCCTCTGAAGGAATTAGGTATTTAATCTTTGCAATATTCCTTAGATAAAAGAAGGAATGTTTCACAACAGCTGAGATTTGATTCCTGAAGCTTAATTTCCTATCAATCAGTACTCCCAGGCTGAGTTTTTCAGGTCTGAGCTCCCTATCCTTAGCGGTGTTGGTTGAGATTGGGGCTGCTTTGCTGTTGAGCCCTGACCCTCGATAACAAGTACCTCAGTTTTGTCAGCATTAAGTTTTAGCCAATTCATATTCATCCACTCCTGAAGCTCAGCTAAGCACGAGTTTATTTGTGGAGTAGGGTCTGTGATGCCAGGTTTGAATGACAAATATAGCTGGGTGTCATCAGCATAGCAATGATATGTCAGGCCATGTTTTTGTGTGATTTCTCCAAGTGGCAGCATGTATATGGTGAAAAGTAAAGGGTATAATATTGCGCCCTGAGGTACACCGTATTTTAGTGGTACAGGGTTGGAGAGGAAGGGCCTTAAGGCTACCCTTTGTGTTCTGCCAGCCAGAAAGGAGTTGAACCACTGGAGAACAATGCCATCTATGCCACAGTACTCTTGTAGCCTGTTGAGCAAGATTCCATGATCGACTGTGTCAAAAGCCGCTGAGAGGTCGAGCAAAATCAGGATGGAACATTGACCCTTGTCTCTTGCAATGAGCAGATCATTGCAAATCTGGGTGAGGGCTGTTTCACAGCTGTGATATTTCCTGAAGCCAGATTGAAGAGGGTCAAGGATGTTGTTTCTGGAGAGCCTGTCTTCAAGTTGGAGGTAGACAGCCATTTCAATAACTTTTCCCAGAAAGGGGAGGTTAGAGACAGGTCTGTAGCTGTTTAGAGCATCTGGGTCTAAGGATGGTTTCTTGAGTAGTGGCCTGACTGTTGCTTCTTTCAGAGTATGTATTTATTATTTATTTGTTGTATTTATAAAGCGCCAACATATTACGCAGCGCTGGACAATAAATAGGGATACATACAATATTTAGGGGTGACATACAGCAAAATGACAATACCTGAATACAAGAAAAATCAGATCATGCAGCACAGTATGAGTACAAGATAATGCTTAGTCAGTCACTGGATGGAGCATGGAGATTAGGCAAGTTAGGTTCACTCAGATGCCTAGCATGGGTTCACAGTAATGGAGGTGCATGATCAGGTTGGACACAAAAGGAGGAGGACCCTGCCCAAAGGCTTACAATCTAAAGGGAGAGGTAGGGACACGAGAGGTAGGAGACCAGAGTTCAGCTGTGGGTTTAGAGCACTTGTGAGGGGTAGTAAGCCAGAGTGAAAAGGTGAGTTTTGAGGGCTTTCTTGAAGATGTTGAAAGAGGGGGCTGCCCTAATGGGTGGAGGTAGGGAGTTCCATAGTGTTGGAGCAGCTCTTGAGAAGTTCTGGAGGCGTGCATGGGACTGGGTGCTGCGGGGGGCGGTTAGGCGAAGTTCATTGGAAGAGCAGAGTGAGCGGCTAGGTGTGTACCTCTGAGTAAGATCGGAAATGTAGGTTGGACAGGTTTTGTGGACAGATTTGTAGGTCAGACACAGTATCTTGAATCTGATTCTGGACTGGATAGGAAGCCAGTGGAAGGATTCAAGGAGGGGATCCGCCATGGTGGAGAGTAGAGGGAAACCACCCTTCTTGTAAGGAACCGTTGACTATTTTGTGGAATGCCGGTGTAAAAAGTTCAGGGCATTTCAACATGAACTTAGTGGGGCCAGGGTCCAGATCGCAGGTAGTCTGGCGAAGGTTTGAGAGGATGTCCAAGATGTCTTTTCCAGTGATTACTTTAAAATCAGACCATGGTGGTAGGCTATTTTTGAACCTGTTATATGGCTCTGCATGGGTTTCTTGGGCTGTGAATTGAATGGCAGATCGTATGGAGGAGACTTTGTCTGAGAAGAAGTGTCAAATTTCTCGCACAGTTCCTGTGAAGGTCTGATGCTGGATTTCCTGCAAGATGGATTGCAGAGACTGTCAACCGTGCAGAATAGTTGGGCAGGTCTGTTGGCTGCATTTGCAATTTCATGAGACAGGAATAAGGACTTCTTTTTGCTAATCGCCGTTTGATATTTTTTGAGGTGAGCAGTTAGGGAAAGTTTGTCATCAGGGGACTGGTGTTTGCGCCACCTTCGTTCCAGTCTGCGTCCCTGTTTCTTTAGTTCCTTTATAGAGTTGTCAAACCAGCGAGCGTGATGTAATGGTGTGGAACGTTTTATCTTTAATGGAGCTATGGCGTCAAAAGCGGCGGAGACATCGTGGTTATATTTAAGGACCATGGATTCAAGGCCTAAGTTGTGATCTGTCAGTCCGCCTAGATTGAGGCTGTTCTGAAGGTGTTGGGGTGTCAAACCTTTCAAAGAACAATATTTTATTAGTTCTTTCACTTGGTGTTTTGTAGCCGGTGCTGTAAAGGAGAAGTGGACGGTGTGGTGGTCTGACCAAACTACTGGATTAATTTCCACATTGGATATTAGGAGTTCTGAATGGAAAATGAGGTCCAGAGTGTGTCCTTTTTTGTGGGTAGGGAGGTTGATTGCTTGAGAGAAGCCCAGTTCATTCATGGAGAGAAGTAGCTCAGTTCCAAATTGGGAAGAGTGTGTATCGACCCATGCGTTAAAGTCTCCCAGAATTATCCACCTAGGGTGTTTCAGTGTCATGCAAGATACAAGTTCTGCTATTTCCTTGAGAAAAGCTGAGCCACCATTAGGGGGTCGGTAGACAAGCAGTATGTTTATTTTTTGCTGCCAGACATTCAAAAGAGTGGGTGGGGGCTACAGCAAGGGGTTTAATATTCAAACTGGATTTGAAGCACAAAGCTAATCCTCCTCCCTTGCGGTTTTGCCGTTCACAGTGTAAAACTGAGTAATTGTCTGGTACCGCAGCCGCAAGAGTGGGTCCTGAGTTCTGATCCAACCATGTCTCTGTAATTAAAGCTAGATCTGAAGCCTCTATTAGATCATGAATAACTGCTGTTTTGTTGTTTATGGACCTGGCATTGCAGAGTACTGCTTTAATGTTGTTTGCCTTAACTTTGAGGCCTGTGTTCCTAGCTCCTGGCTGGGGGTTGTAATCAGGAGTGTGGTAGCTGTCTCTGTTTTCTGGGCCCTTTACTGATACAGCTGATTTATAGATATGTGAGGATTGCTTTGGCTTTGAGTTATGGGTGCCTGCACGTCTTCCCCTCTTGCCCCACCTTGTTTTCTTGAGAATCCCAAGGGATTTTAGAGGGGTAATCAAAGTAGAATCTATTTGTAATGGCCCATACTCACGAGGGACTTTTGTCGCCTCAACACACGGCGCGCGCGTCTTGCGGCGACAGGTCGCTCGTGAGTATGGGCCGCCGCACGCGCGCGCACCCCGAACTGTCGCCCGCCGCTCATGTCGCCATGCGATTGAAAGTTTCAATCGCATGGCGACAGTCGCCGCCGCACCTCCCCCGCAACTGTCGCTAGTCCGCGTGAGTACGCGGACTAGCGACAGCAACCTCCATTGTATCATATGGAGCTTCCGGCGGGGGGAGGAGGAACGTCGGCGACAGCTTCCGCCTCGCCGCTGGTCCCTCTTCCGCGTGTGTACGCGGAGGGACCTGGAGAGAAGCTGTCGCCGGCCTGTCGCCCACACGCTCACGTGTGCTGGCGACAGGCAACTTCTGCAGCCCGTGAGTACGGGCCATTAGAGTTTCTTGGGAACAGAGGTTGCAATAAAGATAAGCATCTCAGCTGAGTATTTTAAAGGTGACATTTGGACAGCTGATAGACATCCTGCTGAGATCAAAGGAAAGGGGTCTTTTGCAAGCTGTAAGACGAATCAGGAGCTTAGGGTTGAAGAAAGTTGAAGAATTTCAAAGTTTGAGGTCAGCTTCTAGCAGGCTAGGCATTTTCAGTCCAAGTCCAATTTTAATTCAGTTTAAATCTCAGCCATCCAAAGTGATCCATAATTTCTGATGAGCTGTAGTTTTTGCCAGAGAGGTGATGAATAGGATTCCTCTGTATTTTGGGTCCTTTGAATGAATAGGATTCCTGTGTACAAGAGACAGCTCAGGGCTCCTGCTGAGAAAGGCCCTATTTAGAGTCAAGGTGTGAACTTTCTCAGCTGTGGCTGGTGTCCTGCAGAGATCAAAGGGCCTGTATAGACTGAATTGTCCTTACATAGAGATGTATGGATGGACAGCATGTATTTGAAAACAGTCTTTTGTTTAGGAATTTGAAGATATAATATATAGTATATGTAGAAAATATGTATAAAAATAATATCTAACACATTATGAAAATTATCTCAAGGCGTGTAATGGGGACTATGGTCACTTGGTAAAAGAACATGAGTTCTAAAATACCTGAAAAAAACTAGTTCGGTCTACTTCAGGAAATTCACTTAGCACAGGATCATTATTTTTTTTGAAAGAATATTTTTTATTGAGTTTTAAGTGGCAACAGCGCCACTACAGCATAACAAATTCAACATTGTAACATTGGTAGAATACAGTCCAGAGGGAAAAGGGGGAGAATGTTGCTCGGTATGATGGTGTTCTGTAATCCCAGAAGAAGGGGGGGGGGGGGGTCTGGTCCGGTCGCATGCCTCTCCAGAGTACCGTAATATCGGCAATTAGGTTAGTAAGCTAGATATTAATCAATTAACTCTAAATCGTGATACAAAAGCCACTTGTTCCATGTTTTGGCGAATTTCTTAGGACATTTCCTCTTAGTGTATACTCGTTTAATATATATTAAGTCTTTGTGGACATACGCTTTCCAGTGTTTCATACGTGGTGGGGTTTCTTGGTTCCATTTTAACACTATCAGCTTTCGTGCATAAGCTACCAGTGTCCTGAATGCTGTCAGCTTGTGTGTGGATAAAAGGCTATCCTCAATATTACCCAGCAATAACGCCTCAGGGGTAAATGGTATAGGGATGTTAAATATTCTCTGAAGTTCTGCGTGGATATGTTTCCAATATGGTGTTATGTGCGTGCATTGCCAGAAAATGTGGAAAGAGTCTGCTTTGGCTTGCGCGCACCTATTGCATGCTCCCATTGAAGTTGGATAGATTTTAAGTAGTCTTGCCGGGGATAGATAGCATCTGTGGATGAATTTGAGGGCAATTAACCTGTCTCTGGATGCAATAGTGGTCGTAAAGAAATAGCCGAGGATAGTCTCCCATCTCTCTGTGGTGAGGTCTGGGATATCAGATTGCCATTTTTTGAGGAGATCCTCAGCGATTCCTCTACCCCTTGGAGGAAATAATTTGTAAAAGGTGGATACGACATGTTCAAGATGTTCCTTGATAATTTCTGCCTCAATAGGGTGTGACTGTATCAGTAGAGGGCCGTCTGTGGGGTGAAATTGTGCATTAAATGCATGCCTTAGCTGTATGTATCGGAAGTACATAAAGGGGGGTATACTAAACTCCCGTTTCAGTGTTGTAAACGATTTGAGGGAGCTATTGTCTGTGATGTCTGCTAACTTGGTAATGCCGTGGTCTGCCCAGATTTTAGGGTCTGGGACCGTTAGGAAGTGTGGAAGGGTATGATTTGCCCAGAGTGGGGTGAATGGAGAGATTTGTCCAGAGTGGGACATAAGACCATTTATTTTTTCCCATATTCGTACTGTATTAAGCATGTTTGTGGTTGCGCGCGGGATCTGTTTACTGCCTCTGAATGGGAGGCTGGTAAGGGCGTTATATGAGCCCATGATTTCAGCCTCCAGAACAGTAGCAGGATTTAGTGGAGATTGAGCAAACCACCAACGTATGCTAACCAAGCTGGAAGCCCAATAATAATATTCAAAGTCAGGAAGGCTAATGCCTCCCTGGGTTTGATTGAGCTGCAGAGCTGACAGTGCGATACGGGGGTTTTTGGGGTACCACAGTAGGGCGGAGATATTTTTATTTATTTCTGTGAAGAATTTTTTGGGAAGCAACACTGGACAATTTCTAAAGTAGTAAAGAAATTTAGGTAACATGTTCATTTTGATGGCGTTTGCCCGTCCTAGTAGTGTTAGGGGTAGGGATTTCCAAGCTTGGCATTTCTGTTTGAGTTTGGTCAGCGCGGGGTGGAGGTTTAAGCGGGTGTAGTCTTGTGGGGTTCTCGTAATTTTGATCCCTAAATAGGTAATCTCCGATACCCATCTGAGAGGGTTTACTGGAAGAGGGGGGATGACTTGTGTGTCTAGTGGCAGTATCACCGATTTGTCCCAATTGACTTTAAAGCCAGAGTGGGATCCGTATGTTTTAATGGAGGAGAGTGCGGCTGCTAGAGAGGGGCCGGGGTCTGTTAAATATAGTAGTATATCATCTGCGTATAGAGAAATTTTTTCTGAGCAAGACCCATATTGTAATCCCCGAATTTGTGTGTTGGCCCTAATCATAATAGCTAGCGGTTCAATTGCAATAGCGAACAGTGTTGGCGATAACGGGCAGCCCTGTCTCGTTCCCCTCGAAAGCACAAAAGGGATAGAGATATTTAGCCCAGTACGTACTAAGGCCCTCGGCGTGGTGTAGAGCACTCTGATCCATTGCACAAACCTAGCACCAATGCCAAATCTATGCATGGTCCCCCATAGAAAATCCCAATCCACCACGTCGAAGGCCTTTTCGGCATCAAGGGAAACTACCACGCGTGAACCAACGTGATCATGAGTTATTTCGAGGTTAGACATTAACCGCCTCAGGTTAATGTCGGTGCCTTTACCTGGGATAAACCCGGACTGGTCCGGGTGTATTATTTTGGTGATAATTGAGTTCAATCGGATGGAGAGTATTTTAGCTAGTATTTTGTAATCTTGGTTCAGTAGGGAAATCGGGCGGTATGATTGACATAGTGTTAGATCTTTGCCTTTTTTAGGGAGGACGGTAATTAGCGCTTCTTGCATTGAGTGGGGAAGGTTGCCTGTTTCTAGAATGTGTTTGAATAGTCGAAGAAGGCGCGGGGTGAGCATTTTTTTGTATTGTTTATAAAAGGCTGCCGACAGCCCGTCTGTGCCCGGAGATTTAGAATCCGGCAGGCCTTTAATAACTTCTCTAATCTCTTCCTCAGTGATGTCTGCTTCCAGGAAAACTCTGTCATCAGCAGACACCACTGGGAAGTGCAGAGTATCTAAAAATGCCATAATTTGTGATGGTGGGCTGGGTTGGGGTGAGGAGTAGAGTTTTTTGTAGTAGGCTGTAAATTCATTATTTATGTCTTGGGCATTGCTCAGAGTCTCGCCTGCTTGGTTTTGTATTAAGCCTATATGATAGCTGGGTCGCTCTTCCCCTATCAGGTATGCTAGCAGTTTGCCAGTCTTGTCTCCCTGCTCATATATACGGGTGCATTTTGCTAAGTCAGCCTTTGATAGGACGGATTTTTGTTTGTCTGATAGATGTGCTAGTGATGTTTGCCAGGTGTCATATGATGCTTTGGATTTATTGGTAATGTATTGTCTCTCGGCCTCTGCTGCTGCCTCTTCTGCTTTGATTAGATATATCTTATCCTGTATTCTGGCTTCCGAGATGGCTCTGATAAATTGACCTCTTGCCACGGCCTTAAAGGTGTCCCAGACTACTGGAGGTGAGGCTGATTTGACATTTTCTGGCCAGAAACGTTGAAGTGGTTCTATAACATTCATTTGCACGAAATCATGTGAAAGCCATCGTTCTGACAACCTCCATAGGGGTCTCGGTTTATTATGAGGTAGGTCTAGTGATATTAGTAAAGGGGCATGATCAGAAATCCCCCGAGGAAGAAGCCCGACCGATTTTACCCATGTCGCAGCCATGGTGTTAGCTAGTGCTAGGTCTATTCTAGATAGAGAGGCGTATGAGGAGGAGTGGCATGTGTAGCCTGGTTCTGTGGGATTTTTAATTTTCCAGAGGTCTAATAATCCAAAGGATTGGGCCCAGTGATATAAGAGTAGAGAGTCTCGCGGATTTGGTATTAATCTATCTGTTGAGGGAGACATCACCATGTTAAAGTCTCCACAAAGAAATGTCGGTATATTACCGGTAGTAAATGTTGCTATTTTTTCCATGATGTTTGAAAGTATTTGAACTTCTGCAGGGGGAGGAATATAGAGGCCCACTATAATGACCTCCTTTTCGTGTGCTTTAGCATGCAGGATAACATATCTTCCTAAGCTGTCCAGGTGTAGATTGAGCATTTGAAATGGTAATGCCTTGTGAATCAGAATGGATACCCCTCTGGAGTATGTGGAGTATGAAGCGTTGTAATAGTGGCCTACCCACGGTTTTTTGAGTGATAATAGTCTACTACCTTGCAAGTGTGTTTCAGTTAAAATGCAAATTTGTGGGTTATATTGTTTTAGGTAGTTAAATACTAGTGACCGTTTTACCTTTGAGTTTAGCCCTCGTACATTCCAAAATATTATGTTAGTCATAACAAAGAGTAAGTGGTACCTTAATCAGGGTGGAACCGCATATCAGGATGGTTTCTGGAGAGCAAAACGCCAGGCATGCGGCCCGACCAGGGCCGTTGCAACCAGATATGTCGTGCAGGCTGGACTGTATTAACAAAAACAAGTTAAACATTCTAACATTTGAAAAATAAAAAAAGAAGAGATGGGGGAGACCTTGATAATGTTCCCCCATATTTATAACACCCGTTACCCACCCTGCTACAACTTAACCCAACTGATGTAGCTTAGTCCCCGAACAATAGTCGTCCCCCTGATAGGCTATCCGCCTGTGAAGGGACGAATTTACAGAATAAGACCGGCAACTTAGAGGCCCGTCTTAGTGTGGGTAGTGGCCAAGGGCAGGGGTCCGCTGCCCAGCGGCTCCCGACATTGTCAGGAGGTTAAAAACTTGGTTGTCAGCTTTGCCATATATGTTCTCTGCATTATAACAGAGTAGTAGTGGACATAAATTGGATCAGAGTAATTGGATAGATGTCTGATTATAAATTTGTAGGAATTGTCCTCTTTGGCGTATATGACAAATCTGAGAGGAGTCGTTGCAGGTCAGATATCTCTTGGTCTTGCTAAAATAACTGTTGGCAATAGTACTGGTTGTGGCATTATGTTATTGCCTATAGGTGCTAGTTTAAGATGACATCAATATGGGGTAGCCCCCTGTATAAGTGGGTAGTAAAGTTTCCCACCCCCTTCTAGTGAGGCTGAGTGTATATTAGAGAAGGATATGATATCTGCTCAGTATTTGTGCAAGTATTCAGCCAAGCTGTGCATTAGAGAGAGAGGTGTAAGATGGAGAGGGTGGGAGGGTGAAGGGGGAGACGGTAGGAAGAGAAGGCAGGTATAATTAAGGGAAAAGGGAAAGTGGAGAGAGTGCGCACCAAGTAAGGGCATAGTTTCAGATGCAAGACTTCAAAATGTGTATCGTTGCAGGCGCTCCTGTCACCCCCTACTGTCAATTAAAATTATTGCTGGAGCTTTAGAGAAGGGTGTTGTTGTCTGACCTGCAATTCCGTGTGGTGTCCCACAGAAATGAAACAGTGTAGTATGACACAGATCAGAGACTGCATGGGGCCCAGCAGTCAGCCGGGATTAATCACCGTTCAACCGTTGCGCCCCCGTTTACAGTCCTACAACCCCATCTACTGGCAAGAAGTAGTTTAAATTAACGTAACAGGATAACATTTTCAGCCATATGATATTTTGCCTGCCCCTCCCCGGTATTTTAAGAATGAGGCTAGTAGTAGTACCCAGAATTATGACTTAGCCACCCAGATTTTCTCCCCTCCCTATAAAGGTAATGAAAGACATTTCCACAGTAATAGATCTGCCTTGATCGAGACTTTGAATTTGTTATTAGGTAACCTGCATGTTTAGTGAAGATTGGGGCAATGGGTGGCTTCGTGATCATGCCTAATCCTCTACCATAGGGGCAATCTTATTCAGGATAACTTTAAACATTTTAGCGTGAAATAACATAACTGTGAACAAAAGTTTTGACGAGAGCATATAAAGTTGGCCCGATCTGAATTGGAGCTTTTGCTGATTCAGTTCATATTCCATAGACGGGCACCTGCCTGGGGCTGTAGTGCATGAGTTCTGTAGTTAGAGTTCTGGAGGGGTGCCGAGCCAAAGCTCTACAGTCATCAATAACGAAAGTTCAGCAGGACCTAGGCGCGCCTCGGCATCTGTCAACAACTAGATTGTTGCAAGGTTGGCCCATGTCCAAGGGCGGGAATGTGAGAGCGGGAAGCCTGGGCAGTAAAACAACAGGGTGCGTGGTTACCCTCCGCCCATGAAAGATCCGCCGCCATTTTAAGATTTAGTTGGGTATGCGACCTTGTACTCGGAATGCACCAAATGTCCCAGTTAATGCACCACAGCAGCTTCCACTCTGCCCCCCCCCCCCCATCTTGTAAACACACACAACCCCAGGTATATGCATCAGCGTCCCAAGAGAAATCATAACCAATAGTAAAAGTACTCACTCATTTGACCGGTAAGGTGTCCAGCCATTTGAAAACATCCGCAGGTTTTTCGAAAAATTGGACGGTTTCCCCGTCTTCCACACGGAGCTTAGCAGGGAATTGCATGGAATAAGCAATGCCTTTTTCTTTTAGCTTATTCTTGGCATTTTGGAAGGATTGCCTCTGGCGCTGGGTTTCTATAGTGTAATCCGGAAAAATCATAATCTTGGAGTTATTGTAGCGGAGCTCTCCTGCCTTCCTTGCAGCTGACAGTATGGCATCACGATCTCGGAAGTTGAGCAACTTCAATATGATGGGACGGGGAAGTGAGCCTGGGGGACCCTTTCGTGCTGGTACTCGGTGAGCACGTTCTATCACAAAGTGGTTGGAAAATGTATCCCCTGGAAGCAGCTCCCGGAAAAGATCCTCCATGAAGGTAGTTGTGTTGCTTCCCTCAGTTCCTTCTGGCAGCCCAATGATGCGGAGGTTGTTCCGGCGGTTGCGATTTTCCGCGTCCACCGACTTCTCCTCCAGATGGGTAAGGCGAAGTTGCATGCCGGGGATTGCCACTCTATGGGACTGTACGGTGTCCTCCAGATTTGATGTGCGCTGTTCCACCTCCTTGGTTCTGTCCCTCAGTTTCCCCATATCGTCTCTTAACAGGCTGAGGCTGGTGTCTAAATGATCGATTTTAACCGTTAAGGTAGTTTGGCAGGTGCGGATTGCTTCCAGGAGTTCCGCAGAAGATGGTAAACCCGCTCCCTCCTCCACACTTTCCTCTTGGCCGCCTCCATCTTTGTGCTGCTTTCCACGGTTAGTTGATTTCTGTTGGAGGGGTGTTGAAAGAGGTTGGTCGGCAGAGTCTCCATTGTCCTCCCTCTCCTTGTTATTCTTGTTTGCTTTAGGCGGCATCTCGGGGTATGGAGAAGCCCGGTATTGAGATCTGGGTGTTCTCTCTGGGCCGGCACAAGAATCCCACGTGGAGACTGACGGGAGGTTATCTAGCTGGATTTCCTCCCGAGGGGGTTCGCGCCACGGCTCCAGGTTGTTCTCCGTTACTGCAGGGGGTATTAGGAGTAGTAATGTTCGGAGGAAATCGCTCCAGAGCCTGTAAATTATCCGCTAGGGAGATGCTGGGCAGCGGAGCTCTGTGAGAAGCGTCCGTTCAGTCGGCCATCTTAGCCACGCCCCGGCACAGGATCATTATTACTTCGTATTTATATGTTGCCCAGGGTCGGTTCTAGACTTTTTGCTGCCTGAAGGAAATATTGTTAGGAGCCCCCCCTTCCCCCCTCCATCCTGCCCCTGCACATTTGACATGCAATAGTCGTGAGGCGCCTGCACAGTAGAGCTTACCCAATCAGGCTTGGCTATTTCTGCCTGAGCCCAATCGGTAAACCACTACTGCACCTGCGCTGGATCACAGTAGGTAAATATTTACATGACATTCAGGGGCAACCAGCGCTGGAATCGAGGAGAACGGGGGAAGAGTCATTAGGATCCAGAGGTAGTAATGGACAAACTTCTCCAGAATCGGTTCACGGATGGTTCGAGAACAATTACGCATTTGTTTGCAAACCGGCGAACCACCATAGACTTAAATGGCCAGGCGAAATCACACACCTATAGGTACGATTTCTGGCCACAAAACTGATGTAAAAGTTGTGTAAAGGGTCCTAAGACCTGGACAGTGACATGACGGAGGGGGATCCATGGCAAAATTTATATGTATTTTACTCAGAGGCATGTTGTAATCGCTAAAAGGTAGAAATCCCATTACATTCCTAAATTTGTGGAATAGAGTGCATTAAAATGTGAGACGTGTACACATCGATCAGGTAGTGTAAGGGTTAGGCCCGATTCACAGTGGCAGACAAAACGCCACATTTTCCGCATCACAAACAACCACAAAGAGCTTTAGTGACGTCAAGTGTACAAACAATTGTTTTTATCAGTTGACACCCTCAGGACGTGAATGTTAGTCCTCTCGGTGGCAAGATTTGTGTAATGGTGGTGGTCACTGTGCTTGTGTTCACTTTCACGGGAGTGCATGCGATCATGGTTTTCCAGCCCCTGGCATATACATGTCTGAAAAATCATGTTTTGCTGCAGCCGCTGTAGCAGAGGCCAGAAGATTTTGGCATATATATTTACATTTTTGAAAAAATATTGTTGTATCCACTGTAGCAGAGGCAAGAAGATTTTGACATATACATTAACATTTAAAAAAAATCTGTAACAAAGGCAAACCTATTTTGTCCTATATATTTTTGGAAAAAAAAACTTTGATGCAGCCGCTGTAGCAGAGGCCAGAAGATTTTGACATTTACAGTTACAATGTAGAAAAAATATTCTTGTATCCACTGTAGCAGAGGCCAGAAGATTTTGGCATATATATTTTTGAACAAAAACTTTTTGTTGCAGCCACTGTAGCAGAGGCCTTGAAAATTTGGCATGTACTTTTCAAAAAAAAATTTTTGGTCAGGATGGAAGGCGGAGTGGAGGGGGCATGAAGGGACAAGGAGAGCAGAGGTAGACAATAAAGAAGTTGGGCCAGGAGGAGGGTGGCTTTCAGTATGTGTGCTGCTTTTCTTTTGGTGCTGCTCCCATAGTTCTTTGTGATGGGAAGTCATGTGCCTTCGCAAAGCAGTTGTACCCAGTTTGGTGTTGGCCTTCCCACCACTAAGTTTCTTATGGCACAGGTTGCAATTGGCAATGCTGTTGTCAGGGACAGACAAACAAAAATGCCACACTGCTGAGCCTTGCGCTGATGGCATTCTGATAACAGTAAAGGTTGGCGGGCGCGTTGGCTGGCTGACCCCAGACGGTGTTACATGCTGTTTGCCTCCAGTTCCTTGCGAGCTCTCCCTGCTTCATGCTCTTCTCCTCCCTCTCTGCGGCCTGCGTCTGCCTCATGTTTTGTTTAACCTCCCTAGTGGTAAGCCTGAGCTTTCTTGGGCTAACTGCCGGGAGTTCAATGCAGAGTATAGCGCGCAGTAGGCGTTTTTACTGACCTCCTGGGGGATCCAGATGTAGTAGTTCTCCTTCCTGTCCTCCGAGGCTCTGAATCACCCTGGTGAGATTGCTGTCAGTGATCTTACTACAGAGTTACAGCGCCACCCGGAGGACAGGGGGAAAATTGCAGTGCTGGAGCCCAGGGAGGTGAGTGAGTGCTAGGGCTGCTGCAGGCATTCTGGCAACGTGATTTTTTCCCCTGAAGTTAGGGTCTAAAATGTGCTGAAAAGACCCTAAAATCCGGAAATGATCATACGGCCAGGGAGGTTAAACAAAATAAATATAATTCTGCACAGTACTGGAAAGGTAACAATAGTTACAAGTGCTTTGGTGGACTGAATGTCACTCAAGTTTGAGTTAGGTTAATGCAATGTGCCACAATTAGCAAAGTAAAGGCCTTGCCAGTGATGATGAACTACGGTGCCAGTGAGGTCTTATACAGGGCAATACTGTAATGGTAACAGGTGTGGTGTTTTTTATTACTGAAAGTCACTTAACTCAGGTGACAGTTAGGTTTATGCAATGTTCATCAATCAGCAAAATAAAGGCCCTGCCAGTGAACTGCAGTGCCAGTGATGTCTTATACAAAACATTACTGGATAGATAATAGTGGTGGCAGAAACTCATGTGTTTCTTGGGAACGGAATGTCACTTAAATCAGGTGGCACCACAAATGAAAGGCCCTGCTAATGATGATAAACTACAGTGCCAGTGAGGTCTTATACAGGAGTGGTGGACATTAAGGTTTTTTTTTTAACTGAATGGTTTCTCTAGTTGGTGAACTACGAGGAGCAGCACACCTGTATCCAACAGCTTAAAGAGGAACTCCAGTGAAAATAATGTAATAAAAAAGTGCTTCATTTTTACAATAATTATGTATAAATGATTTAGTCAGTGTTTGCCCATTGTAAATCTTTTAAATCCCTGATTTACATTCTGACATTTATTACATGTTGACATTTTTACTGTTGGCAGATGCTGCATGCTTTTTTGGCAGTTGGAAACAGCTGTAAACAGCTATTTCCCACAATGCAACAAGGTTCACAGACAGGAAACTGCCAGGAGTACATACTCAGAGTTTCTTGTGGGAGGGGGTTCACCACAATATCAGTCATACAGCGCCCCCTGATGGTCTGTTTGTGAAAAGGAATAGATTTCTCATGTAAAAGGGGGTATCAGCTACTGATTGGGATAAAGTTCAATTCTTGGTCGGAGTTTCTCTTTAAGTGTGCACTGGACACACAGAACAGCAATCTAACAATAACAACAACAACAAAAACCCAGCCCTTACAAGGCCTATTGAGTTATGTAGCCGGTGAACTACTAGGAGCAGCACTCTTGTCTCCAACAGCTGGGAACACAGAACAGCAGCTACCTATGCTATCCCTCATTCAGCAGCACATCTCTCCCTACTCTGCCTAGCACAGCAGCCAGATGCAGAATGTAAAATGGCTGCCGCGCTTGTGTTTTTATAGGGAGGGGGAAGATGATCCAGGAGGGAGGGATATCTGATTGGCTGCCATGCGTCTGCTGACTCTGTGGTGAGGGGTGAAGTTTTGGCTCCATGCAAATCTATGGAGTGGATCGAACTTCATGATCTGTTTGCTGATGGGCGAAAGGGAGATGATCACCGGGAACTGTCCGCCGACGATCGGTTCGGTCCATCACTATCCATAGGCTCCCACCTCCTGAACTAAGTACACCCCAGGGGATGTTTTTCATTTTACAGTTTCTCTTTAATAAACAATATCAAGATATGGTCCTGAAAGCAAAGGAAGTATTTACCCAATAGTCTAGATCCTCAAAAGAACAAGAAAGAAAGCAGTGGCCAAAATAAAAACTGGTATCAGATATGTGGTGTAAGGCTAGAGCAGATATACATATGTATATAAAGTCTACCCTCTGACAGGGAATTAGGTCTTTATTAGACTTAAAGGGATACTTATGTCTACTATACTTAAAAAAAAAATCAGTTTACTCACCTGGGGCTTCTACCAGCCCCCTGCAGCTGTTCTGTGCCCTCGCAGTCACTCTCAGATCCTCCTGTCCCCTGCCGCCAGCTACTTTCGTTTTCGGGTTGAAAGGCGGGACAAGAACACCTAGAAGAAGACTACGCGTGGCCAGGAGGTTCCATGAGTGACTGCGAGGGCACGGGACAGCTGCAGGGGGCTGGTAGAAGCTCCAGGTGAGTAAAATAGTTTTTTTTTTTTTCTAGGCTTAAGTGCCTCTTTTTTAACAAATCAAATCAAAGTGCCTCTTTAATAACAAAGAAAGAGGGAGCCAAAGACTATAGACTCATTTCATTATTAAATCAGGGTATTACAAGATTCTGCCACAACTGCGTTACCATAACCAGGTGGGATTTATTAAAGGAAGGTCGGCAGTGAGCAACATAAGGAAAGTGATGGAATTCTTAGGGCATGTTCAAGCTTACACTGAATCCAATACATATGCAGCCATATTAGTGTTTGATAATGTGGAGCATGATTGGCTTGACATGGTCATGCATTCTGTCCCAGGGGTTCAAAGATCCATTTCTTAATGGGCTATGTATGCTAACCCAAAAGCCCAAAAAGTGGATCAAGGTTATATCTCTGATTACATTGCTTTAGGGAAGGAGACTAGACAGGGTTGCCCAGGGGTGTAGCAATAGACCCTTCAAGGGATGCAGCTACAGGGGGGCCCAGAAACTGTAGGGGGGCCTGTGGGGGGAGAAGTTTATTTTCCCTGTCTGTCCTGAGAGACTAACAACTAAGGGCACAGAGAGAAAAAAAACATTTAACTCTCTGCACAATTATTCTGCATCTACTCAGCCACTGATAACGAATCATACAAAGTTTTGTAGAAAAAGATTTGTATAAAGTCCCTAAATAGTGTGCAGCAGGCTCTTGTGTACAGTGCCAAACCTCCATCCTCTCCATCCTTCCCCAAGTGCTCTGTACTGTAGTGATGCTGAAGAAGTCTGCAGGGCCAGTTCTGCTCCATCAGAGGAGGACAGAGTGAGTGTAATAAGCTGAGGCTGGGAGCTCACTCTTCTGTCGGTTTTCTGTATGCATTTTCTGCACACCATGTGTGTCTGTATGTGTGAAAACATGCACATTTTATCACAGAAGCTAAAGTAATTTATAGTGAAAATGCATGCAGTGCTTCACTGCTGTCTGTTTTTATCTGCATGGGGAAAACACAAGTGTGCACTAGCCAATTAAATAAAATTGGTTCTCACTTTACCTGTGCAGAAAGCGAAGGGTGAGGGGGGGCATCCAAAGTTTTGCAGGGGGGTCAGTGATTTCTCGTTACAAACCCGGGGTTGCCCCCTCTCCACACTTTTCTTTGATCTAGCTCTTGAACCGCTCACCATAACCCTGAGATCAGCAGGGATAAAATTAGGTGACAGAAGTTCAGCAAGGACTGTTTGTGGACAATATAGTTTTGTTCATATATGATCCCATTAAACAAATCCCAGAAATATTCTGTATAATAAACCGGGTAGGATACTGGTCAGAATTCAAAGTCAATAAGGATGAGAGTCTACTGATGCCCTTATCCAAATTTGCTAATGTTAGAGAGAACATAGCCATTAACAGATCGCAAATAAAGTACTTGGGGTTTAGAATCACTAGAGATCCCACTCAATTATATCAGATGGACATAACACCCTTAATCAAAGATATAATAGCCCAGCTTAGTAGATAGGGATTCCTTCCTATAGGGTTAGCAGGGAGAACAGCCACGATATTGATGCTCTCCATGGGAAGAGTATTGTATCCGGCTGCAACTCTTCCAGTTTTGTTTAAACAAAAATAAAGTGTTTGCTTTGTAACATCTGGCTACTGAGGAGAGCACATCTCTGTGCTACTACTTACAGCATCACAGATTGCGGTCCCCCTATCCCAGTTATAACTGATATTGTGCATTTGTGTGCCTCTGACGAAGCGGCTTCTGGCCGTGAAACATGTGTCCGACAGCTTGGTTCTGTTATTGGATGTTTTGTAACCTATCTACATGTATACGACTGCAATCGAGGAGAATTTATATTGATGAAGAATAAAGACTGATGCTGTTTGTTAAAACCCAAAAAGTCTTTGGACTGTTTTGTATATATCTATTGTTAAACAGAAATTAAGCTTTTAATAAAGTCTCATGGAATAGCAAAAACTCACACATAGCCTTGACAAAATTGCAACTTGGAAAGGAAATAGGGGGCTTTAATTTACCGTACTGTATATAATACTTGTCAAGGTTGTTTCACACTAAAATGCCCAACCTGCCAGTGTGGCTTGAAAGTAAGTGTTCAGGGATGCCATACAGGCATGGAGAGCAGTCCAGAAGAGACCAAATCCTCCGTGCCTAGTCTCCAAACACATGACCTTATGGGGTAACCCTAATTATTCACTTATAGGGAGTGCAGAATTATTAGGCAAATGAGTATTTTGACCACATCATCCTCTTTATGCATGTTGTCTTACTCCAAGCTGTATAGGCTCGAAAGCCTACTACCAATTAAGCATATTAGGTGATGTGCATCTCTGTAATGAGAAGGGGTGTGGTCTAATGATATCAACACCCTATATCAGGTGTGCATAATTATTAGGCAACTTCCTTTCCTTTGGCAAAATGGGTCAAAAGAAGGACTTGACAGGCTCATAAAAGTCAAAAATAGTGAGATATCTTGCAAAGGGATGCAGCACTCTTAAAATTGCAAAGCTTCTGAAGTGTGATCATCGAACAATCAAGCGTTTCATTCAAAATAGTCAACAGGGTCGCAAGAAGTGTGTGGAAAAACCAAGGTGCAAAATAACTGCCCATGAACTGAGAAAAGTCAAGCGTGCAGCTGCCAAGATGCCACTTGCCACCAGTTTGGCCATATTTCAGAGCTGCAACATCACTGGAGTGCCCAAAAGCACAAGGTGTGCAATACTCAGAGACATGGCCAAGGTAAGAAAGGCTGAAAGACGACCACCACTGAACAAGACACACAAGCTGAAACGTCAAGGCTGGGCCAAGAAATATCTCAAGACTGATTTTTCTAAGGTTTTATGGACTGATGAAATGAGAGTGAGTCTTGATGGTCCAGATGGATGGGCCCGTGGCTCGATTGGTAAAGGGCAGAGAGCTCCAGTCCGACTCAGACGCCAGCAAGGTGGAGGTGGAGCACTGGTTTGGGCTTGTATAATCAAAGATGAGCTTGTGGGGCCTTTTCGGGTTGAGGAAGGAGTCAAGCTCAACTCCCAGTCCTACTGCCAGTTTCTGGAAGACACCTTCTTCAAGCAGTGGTACAGGAAGAAGTCTGCATCCTTCAAGAAAAACATGATTTTCATGCAGGACAATGTTCCATCACACGCTTCCAAGTACTCCACAGCGTGGCTGGCAAGAAAGGGTATAAAAGAAGAAAAACTAATGACATGGCCGCCTTGTTCACCTGATCTGAACCCCATTGAGAACCTGTGGTCCATCATAAAATGTGAGATTTACAAGGAGGGAAAACAGTACACCTCTCTGAACAGTGTCTGGGAGGCTGTGGTTGCTGCTGCACGCAATATTGATGGTGAACAGATCAAAACACTGACAGAATCCATGGATGGCAGGCTTTTGAGTGTCCTTGCAAAGAAAGGTGGCTATATTGGTCACTGATTTGTTTTTGTTTTGTTTTTTGAATGTCAGAAATGTATATTTGTGAATGTTGAGATGTTATATTGGTTTCACTGGTAAAAATAAATAATTGAAATGGGTATATATTGCATAAGTTGCCTAAGAATTATGCACAGTAATAGTCACCTGCACACACAGATATCCCCCTAAAATAGCTAAAACTAAAAACAAACTAAAAACTACTTTCAAAAATATTCAGCTTTGATATTAATGAGGTTTTTTGGGTTCATTGAGAACATGGTTGTTGTTCAATAATAAAATTATTCCTCAAAAATACCACTTGCCTAATAATTCTGCACTCCCTGTAGGTTTGCAGCAGGCCACCTTACAAAGTGGGACTATATCCGTATTAACCTCCTGGGGGATACAATTATATCGCCCAGGAGGTGGCGCAGCACTATTTTTTAAATTTTTTTATTTTTTAAATCATGTAGCGAGCCCAGGGCTCGCTACATGATAGCCGCTCTGCAGCGGCATCCCCCCACCCCCTCTGATCGCGTCCGGCAATCAAAGCAAACAGAAAATCCCGTTCAGAACGGGATTTCCTGTTTGGCTTCCCCCGTCGCCATGGCGACGATCGGGATGACGTCAACGACGTCGTGACGTCAGAGGGAGTCCCGATCCACCCCTCAGCGCTGCCTGGCACTGATTGGCCAGGCTGCGCACGGGGTCTTGGGGGGGGGGGCGGCACGGCGGGTAGCGGCGAATCAGAGCGGAGCGGCGGCAATCGGTATATACACGCAGCTAGCAAAGTGCTAGCTGCGTGCAACAAAAAAAAATTATGCAAATCGGCCCACCAGGGCCTGAGAAATCCTCTGTGGCGGCTTACCCCGAGCTCAGCTCGGGATTATCCCCCAGAGGGTTAAATATCTAAGTTACCTCTTTGAGTTAGATAAAGGTACATGGTGCACGTTTCAAGTTCTGCAAGGCAAATTTGGCGAAGCAGGTCATTTCGGCACCCCGGCACTCAGCGCTGAAGCTGGGCACCGTCATAGCACTAGTGCTATGCTGCTTGCCCCAGGCAAAAGTAATTTGGGGATCCGGCAATCGCCAGACCCTGAATTACATCTCCCCCTGAGTTTCTACAGCAGGGTAATTTGGCTCACCCTGTGCCCAGCTCCTCAGAGGCAGACTCTGATGATGGATACCACGAGGGGACTTTTTAGAGTATATGCAAAAAAAAAACCCTCTATGGTTAAAACTCACGTACAGGATATCAACACTGTTTAAAAGGAAATACATATATCAGGCAGCCTCCATATCCCTTTCACGGCTTAGGCCTCGTTCACATCAGGGCCGTTTCTGTGCAATTTTCACCACGCATTGCCCTGTGCGTTTAGCATGGTATTGTTTTCCCATGTAATTGAATGTGTCTGGTTCACATCTCCGTGCTGTGCTGTGTTATAAAAATGTAGTGTTGCATGTATTTCTGTGCGTTGAGCTGTAAAGCGCATATCAATGCAAGTGAATGGGTGCACTTTTTTAGAGCATAGAAGCGCATAGAAACGCATAGAAGCACATGCGTTTTTTTACCCCTAATTGAAAACAAAACAAAAAAAAAACATTTTCATATGAAAACAAATCTTTATTGACAATTGCTACTGCTACAATAAGCAAAACATGCGCACTAAATCGCGCACAAAAACATGCATTGTTTATCATGTGCTTTTACACGTTTCTCAATGCACCCAATGTGAATGAGGTGTGTTTTAGTTTTATGCACTGCTGAGTATAGTTTTAGGATCGCATCTTGCCACTTTTCTGCTGAACCAATCTGTTTTCATAACAGCGTAGCTATTAGGCTCACTTTTGCCAGCCTAACAGTTCTCTCCAGGCCTATGCATATTGTGTTACCTTTGCTCAGTGTATAATATATGCATTTTCTTCCTATTATGATATCTGTGGCATCTTGCAGCAATAACTGAATGTATTTGGTCGATTATTGCCTGTAATCATTTCCTGTGATTCATGCTCTACTGATGTATTTTATACCTTGCCATTTTCTATTGTTCTGATTACATAACTTATGAATATATATCTTATGAATACAGTATATTGGTACTTTCTGAAGCATCATCTTGTGATGTGCAAACCTTTTCTTGTATTTATGAATTGTATTTAGTAGGACAGTGACTGCATCAATAATCTTGATGAAAAAAAAAAACATAAGAGTAATGACATTCTAGAACATTTTTTAGAATGATGTATTGTAAAGTGAAATTGCTTTCACACATTAGCGATATATTTAATTTCTAACTTCCTGTTCACAATGGTTTCAGACCCTCAAGATTGTTGGGACTTGTATTACAATGGTCACCTTACTGCCTTTATGATCTAAAATGCATTGCTGGTCCCACATGTTAACCACTTGAGGACCACGGTGTTAAACCCCCCTGAAGACCAGGCCATTTTTCTTAAATTGGGCCACTGCAGCTTTAAGGGCTCGCTGCAGGGCCGCACAACTCAGCACACAAGTGATCTTCCCCCTTTTCTGCCCATAAACAGATCTCTCTGTTTATTCCTTTTTTTAACAAATATTTATTTTATTATTTTTCTATTCAATTTTACTATTTTTTTTATTTAATTTTGTGCCCGTCCCTCCCTCCCCTCTCCCCCCAACAGTCTCCAAGCGGCGATTACCTTCCAAACGTTCTCCTGCTAGCCCCATAGAAGGCTGTTTACACCAATCGGCATGGAGTGGTCGGCAAGAAGATGAAGTGTACCCGAGATGACGTGATGTGTTGAGATAGACGTGTATGTACAGAAGCAAGAACACAGACACATGCTATGCTCCTTTTCTTTTTTCCCTGTCTGAAAGAGTTAATATCTAGCTATGCAACTGTCAGTTTTTCTCCAGTCAGGACCCAAGTGGTCCTTCACTAACAAATTACAGTTCACAGCTATAACACTTTTCTAAGAAGATAGCTAGGCTGGGAATGTCGTTCTTTGCTTTGACTTGACAATGATATTGCCCATGCAATGTGTAGAAGATTAATCAACAGAGTTGGTTAGGACTCTTATGATTTCTACAGGTTGAATGCATCACGCGGCATGAGTGACTGCGTGCAACAGTAGTTTTGATCAGATTTATTGACATAATTAAACACATTAATTTAAACACATTCACTGCCTACATAAGCTTGAGCTGTCTTATTAGAAGTCATCAATATTGTGGAAAATTTTAGATGGAAGGATAAGTATTGTGGACAGGAGATCACTGTACACAGCAATTCCTTGTGATAAAAATCTAGATATGGCTAAACAAAATGTCAGTCTACAAACAGCAAACAATGTTATATTGTTGAGCTTTTAAAGCAAACCTGTGATGGAGAGGTCGATACCTCATTAGTAGTGGGAATCCTCCAGATGTTCCAAAGGCTTCCAGCATCCTCTACAAGCCCACAGTTCTTCCATAGAATCATCTTCTTATGGTTGCGCTCTCATTTGTGCTACAAGTGCATACCGTATATACTAGGCATGCATGAGTAATGTCTGCTCATGCATGGAAGAAAAAGCCAAGCATGAGTGGCTTATTCTAATGGGCATGTACAGACTGTACTCGTGCATTACCACTCTGGATATGGTGGGAGCATAGCCATGAGAAACATTTTTGGCAAGCTCTCATTGAAAATGTTTAGAAGGTCTTGCGCAGGACCAGTGTGCTGCAGGAAGATGAGAGAAGCCTCTGGACTATCCACTATCCCACTACGGAGCTAAGTATCTAATTTTTTTGTTCAATTACACTTCAGGTGTACGCTAAAGTTTTGTTTTAAACTTCAAATAATTTGGGTTTGATAGGGCATTTTAAAAGCAATGTGTCGAACTGATTATGGGAACCATTGTGCCCCCAGTGTTGTAAAAATATATATTGGAAGGGTAGGAAAGAAAATATTTGACTAATAGTTTTCAAGATAATTTACTTTTATAGCAGTTCTGCATGATGGTCTCCCTATATAGAAGGGAAAAGGGAGAGTCCTATACCAATTACAGACAAAAATGAGTGAAATTAAGAATGATAGCACATTACAGTAAAAAGGAAATAATTGTTTGAGCTATGTATATTTATGGAGGACTGTTGACTTAAGACAAAAAAAATTCAGAAACATTCAACAGCTTTCTGGACTTTTTAAAAATGATTATTAATAGTAATGAAATTGTAACACAATCCTAGTTTATGTTCTCCTTCTTCGAGTTTTTAGATTGTCAAGTCTAAACCCATACAAGCTGTCTTCTTTTAAGATAAAGTCTCCAAACTATTTAGGAAGACCCAGAGAAAAGGAATAATGGGTTCTGAGAAGATCATCATCTTTGTACCTTTTAGTGAAATGGCAAAAGAACATAAAAGGGAAGATTCCTTTGTCTGTACTGTACCTGAAGAAGTAGGTAGTTACATTAAGGTGTCAGCTACTAAGTATTTTGAATAAAGGAAAAAAGTAAAAAAAAAAAAAAAAGTTCATTCAGTTGTGTTGCATACAGCAGATCGTAATACATTAACATGGGGTAAACATTGTTTCTGTGTTGAGGATTCCTTTAGATCTGACACAATCAAGGTCATACGAAGTATTAACCACTTTGCCATTGTTTTTTCAAGACAAACTAGGCTTTCACTGTATGGCAGCATTTTTTCCTTCAAACTATTTTGTTTTCTATGCATTTTAATGGGAAAAAGGAGGAAAACAAATAGAACAAACATTATTTCTCAGTTTTACCAACTCCAGTTTAAAAATAAAAAGAGTTACGGTAGATAAAAACAAAAATTTGTTTTGCGATTTGTACCGTTTATCACAAAACTTAGATTATGTGCCTGTCACAATTTATGGTGAGGATTCTGAAATTATACTACAGTGTGTATTTTTCACTATGAACTGAACAAGTAATCAATCTTATTGGCTTAAGGGACATATATTCCCTTTCACCAACATTAGTGCTGTAGCAGATAGTGCCGGAGGTGAGCACAGAAGCAATGCCCAACAATGCACAGCTGTGTTTCAGCTACAAGGCATACATCTACGTCCTTGTGGCTTAGAGGAAGTCACAGAGGACGTAGATATACTATAGTGGTGGATACAGTGGTTAAGCTATGATAGAAAACTGAGTTATAGTATTTTCATTTTCATGAGAAGTTCAGTATTGAATATATTCATTTATCAAAGGTAATCTATGATCAGTAATATTAATCATTGCCATCAGATTGAGAAGGAATGATAATTCTTTATAACTACAGGTAAAGGGGATACATTGAGTGAGATGGAATATGTTAAAAATACTTGTATATACTGAAATTATTTGAATGCAGAAATAATGATCTATGCCTACAATGAAAGATCTGACACATTCTAGAAAACTAAAGAAAAAAAAACAACAAGAGACCAAACTGCCCCATACCAATAGGGCTAAAGCCATGGACTTGTGCAAAACTACAAACAGCAAAAAAGTGTCCATCTAGGCAATATATAATCAATTGCAAAAAATCGCCAAACCATGATAAAGTAAATAATCAATGTCAAAATTTATTGAGGACTTGTCCCTTTAAAAATAAAAACAATTAAAACAACATCTTGCACAGACTGACATACAGAGCACCAAGGTATAGCTAACTCAGGTTACACTGTAAGTGTGGATGCTGCTCAATAACATATGTTTTATTAGCTCATACTACTACACCTTCCATGAAAATACATGATATCCCGCACATATGAAAGAGATATTGTCTCACCCAAAACCTGCAAAGCTGGTGGTCTGGTGTCCGTCTGCGCCCCTCACGCGTTCCGTGACTTCAGTCACTTCTCCAGAAGGTAATACTCAAGGATTTCCGTCCTTCTTAAATATCCGTTCCCCCTCCCCTCTATCACCTGCGCTCCCCAAAGCATCACGTCTGTCATCTACTTCCGCATCAGCGGTAAAGTCGTGCGCGGTCGCGCACGGTGACGTCATCACGTTCCCCGTCGTCATGACGGTGTCACATGATTACGTGTCCCTCATGTCACATGATCCTAACGTCCTATGGGCTTTGAGTTTGCAGGTCCGGGGGAAACAAATTATATATGTAATGGCAAGGCGATACCCATATAAATAAACATTCAATTATACAAAAATATATATTAGAATAGGTGCTAGGAACTTCCAACATATACATAGTTCATTTAAATAGACATATCCAATCTATAAAAAAGTAATAAATATATATACACACATACAGCGTAGTAATATACGTCTGCACACATTGTTAGAACACACATGTAGCATAACAACACCACCATCTACTGGTGGAAAGTTATATTACAATACAGAAAAGATTCCAAAAATTCTCAATTGATCCAAAATCCCTAATTAAGGTGCTTATATTAATTTGCATATATTAATTAAAGTGCAACTGTGCTCTCCTGTGATAATAAATACATAATAAAATTTAATTATGATATCGTGTGGACGATAATAAAGTGCTCTTGAGCTTTGTCTTGATCAAACAGCCAGTTTCAGATACCTATGTGATCAAAAAATATAAATAAACAACCATGTGTCAATAATAACCTTTAAACATGTATATAAAAAAGACCATAAACTAGTGCTACCCATAATAACCATGCAGCACGTCAAAAACTCCACATGCTGTCTCTACTGTGCAAAAAAGGAGGACAGAAGGAAGAGGGGTGATCACGTATCCCAAATTACCCACAAATCCTCAACCCCTCGCTGTACTTACATCAGCGAGTTGTTACAAAGCAACACTGTACTCACATCAGTGTGCCCCTTAATCAATTCGACAAGAAGCCATAAGAAGAACCCATAGAACCTGTGTATAAAAAGGAAGGAAAAAAAGATTGGGGTGCCAAGGAAGAAGGGAAAGAAGGGAAAAAAAGGGGGGGGGGGGGGGGGGGAAGTAGGGAAAAGGAGAGAAGGAAACAGGGAAAGGAAATCTTACTCACATTCCTGTGGTGGATATGTACACAACAATAGAAAACCATATTTATTTCTCAATGTTATCAAATTCTGAAAAATAGACAGATGCAAAAAAGAGGAACAGATTGTTAGTTATTGTGGTAGAAAGCAACCAAAACTGTATTCTTCATTCAATCCCAAAGGACTCCTACTCTGCATTGAGTGTATCCATCTCATCTCTGCCCTTAGCAGTTTGGTAACAATATTGCCTCCACGTATATTCTGTTTGATATTTTGTATACCACAGAAACGCCACCCAGACAATGAACTCTTATGGGCATAGTAGGCGTGTGCTGCCACCGTAGTGAGGGTCTTGCCTCGTTCCAGATCTCTTGCAGCTAGATTAACTGTAGATACATGCTTCTGTAATCTTAGCTTCAATTCATTTTTTGTCTGACCTATATACTGTTTGCCGCATGGGCATTGTAGCAAGTAGATCACTGATTTTGTCTTACAATTTATGTAATCCCTGATCTGAAATATCCTTCCATTGACTGAGCTTCTAATTTCTCTAGTTGGTCTCATGTATCTACAAATTGAGCACTCACCACATGCGTAACTCCCCTTAGTACGGATCCCAGTTGTTGGTTGTTGTAGATGGCTTCTGCATAGTATATTTTTCAGCGTGGGGGCTTTCTTTGCAGTAATACTTGCTTTTGCTGTAATGACAGAGGCAATGTCCTTATCATTCTGTAAAATCCCCCAATGTTTTTGTAGAGTTTGTCTAATGCCTTGCCAGTTAGAATTGTATGGGGTAATAAGTCTCACCACCTCTGATTTCTTTTTAATACGAGTTCTTAGTAAAGTCTCTCTTGGTGTCGCTCGGGCTCTTCTAATAGCCCTCTCTAAACAACTACGGGGGTAACCTCTGTCCTTAAATCTTTGTTTTAGGTCCCTTGCTTCTATTTCAAAATCTTCCACTTTTGCACAATTTCTCTTAATCCGTATAAACTGACCAATAGGTATATTTTTCTTTAAATTGGTCATATGATGTGATTGGTATGACAACAGACTATTTACAGCTGTTAATTTGCGAAATGTCGTTGTCTTAATACTTCCATCACTTAACTTGTTGATTTTTATGTCCAGGAAGTCCACCTCTTTTTCAGAGATTTGATGTGTCAAAAAGATATTCAATGAGTTTTGGTTAAGTAACCCCAAAAATTCTTCACATATTTGTCGAGGTCCATCCCATAGTATTAACAGATCATCAATGAACCGGAACCACCCCAAAATGTGGGGGTGGAACCGGTCCATTTCTTGAGACCAAACGACCTCACGCTCCCACCATCCAAGGAACAGGTTTGCCACCGAGGGGGCACAACGTGCCCCCATGGCCACTCCCCTGACCTGGAGGTAGAAGCGCGAGTTAAAAACAAAAAAATTTCTACTCAGAACAAAATCGAGTAGTGCCATAATGAGATCCTTTCTCTCCAGAGACAAGTTGCTCATATTGAGAAAGTATCTCACAGCTTGTAGGGCATGAGCATGACCTATATTAGAGTAGAGGCTTTCTACATCACATGTGACCATTAGTACATCCTCACTGATATTCAAGTGATTGAGTCTATTCAAAAGATCTCCCGAGTCTCTAATATAGGAATCCAAGGAACTCACCAATGGCTGCAAGTAAGAGTCAATGAAACTGCTACACTTCTCACTCAGGTTACCAATCCCAGATATTATCGGGCGGCCTGGTGGTACTTGTATGTTTTTATGAACCTTGGGTAACATATAATAGGTAGGTGTAATTGGATGTTCTACCCACAAGTACTTCTTTTCTTTCTCCGTGATTATATAATTATGGAGTGCTTGCGTAAGTAGGTTATGTAGTTCATCCTGAAATTGTTTAGTAGGGTTTGTCGAAAGGATTCTATAAAAGTCCTTATTGTTCAACTGTCTACTTGCTTCTTTCAGATACATGTCTAAGGGCCAAATGACAATATTGCCCCCTTTATCTGCTTCCCTAATTATTATATCCTTTCTCTTTTTTAGGGTGGCCAATGCATTTCTCTCTTGTTTATTTAAATTGTTAGCATAGGGATGTAATTGTTCCCCTAATTTCTGTAGATCCCTGCAGACCAAGTCAAAGAATATCTTTACCTCAGGAGTAAAGTTAGGTAAAAATCTTGATGGTGGTCTAAATTTCTGTTTACTCACCATATCTTCATTTTCATTTTCTCCTAGAAGTTGCATCAGGTCTTCTATTATCTGCTGATCATTTGCATCTAATCCCATGCTAATTAGCTCAGTTTCAGAAAGATCTTTCTCGCCATACATTTTCCTTAATGTGAGGCGCCTACAGAAAAGATATGTATCCTTAATAACTTCAAATAAATCCATTCTATTTGTAGGTGCAAAAGACAATCCCTTACTTAAAACAGTAATTTCATCTTTACTCAATTGAACCTGTGATAAATTGATTATCTTAAGTGTCTCACCCATTGGTTCCTCCTCTCGTGATCCATGTCTAGTTTTCCTCTTTTTGTTAGATTGTTTGCCTCTCAAATCTGCAATTCTCTGTGACAAGGTATAGTCTGAGTCAGACTCAGTGACTTCTCCCGAATCAGATGTCTCATTTTCAGTACTCTCCACTGGGGCATTTTCAGAATTTGGTTTCTTAGGCATTTTGGGATTTTTCTTTTTAGGATATCTCCTCCTTCTAGCTGCCTGCCCTTTCGGATTTCCATAGTGTCTCCATATATAGGCTCTTTTTAAACTATAGTCCAATCTGTCTCTTTCAAGTTTCTTTTTCTTATTATTAATAATTTCTTGTTCAATCTTAGCTAGATCAGCCTTGAGGCCCGAAAAAAAGGAATTAATAATCCCTTTCTCCTTTGACTGACCTAGTTTACTTTTTAATGTCTCGATCTTACTTTTGAGCTGTATCAACAGCTCCTTATCTGCTTCCAACAGCATTCCTATGATAATTTTAGAGCATTTTTTTAATTGTTTTTATTTTTAAAGGGACAAGTCCTCAATAAATTTTGACATTGATTATTTACTTTATCATGGTTTGGCGATTTTTTGCAATTGATTATATATTGCCTAGATGGACACTTTTTTGCTGTTTGTACATTCTAGAAAACTGTCATTGCCATATGTGCTTTGTCCTTCGCCATCCCCCACATAGCTGGTTTCAAACTGTTAGTCTGAAAAGCTAGTGTGATTATATAATACAATTTATGTGTATGAAAGTCTAAATGTTCGTGGTTATTACTGTTTTAACTAAGGTAAAAACTGTTGTCTTGCCAGGAATTTAACTGTCTTGACTCAGGGGGTAAGTCAGGAACTCCACTTGTATGCACTCGCCACAGCAACCTAACTCACTGTTTTACAGATTAACAGGTCTTCAAAATACTAACTGCCTGCTACCACAGCTGCTTTTTTCTATACAGTATTGCCTATTATATGTGATGTGCAGGAAATTCTTTCACCCTTGAAACAGCCACAGAAATGGCAACCAATCCTAAAAATAAAAGGAAAGGCTCCAGAGGCCCCCCAGAAGGGTTAACTGGCTATGGTTTTCAAGCTAATAAATGCAGGCTTCCAGATCGGGATGGAAGAAACAGAGAGCTCATTGGCAAGAGAACCAGATCTTAAAGGGCATCCCTTAGGGAAACAGAACCCTCTGGACATTAAGTTTGCTCCTGGAGTAATCACTCCAACAGATATTAATGCACATGAAATGAGAATCTCAGAGCTTTGTGATGCACCCAAAACTCTAAACAATGCAAATGGATCCCCAATGAAAGAAACCACCGTTAAACCAAGTAAAACCATAGAAAGTGCAACCATATCCAAAAATGAGGAACACACACGAGACCTGGGGATCATAAAGGTACTCCTGTACAAAATCTGCTGCTAGAACCTCCCATTACTGAATCTGGTATGAAAAAGCTTCTGCAAGAATTCTCTGAGAACCTAAAAATGAGCACGCTGGAGACTATTCTAACATAACAATCTAAATTTAGCTAAAACCATTAAGGAAGCATTTGGGGAGCTTACAAATAGGATTGAGGATGAGGTGGGGAATGTTGGCAAGCTGGCAACATCAGTCTGTTTTTTTTATAGTCATCTTACATTTACAAGTCACAGGTGATAGATCTGAATGCTAAGGTGGACAATTTAGAAAATGGATCCCGTTGGAATGATATCAAAATTAGGGGTATCCCCACATCAACATAAGGATCTTCCTCCATTTATGAACTAGTTATTCCAACATATACTACATGATGAAACACCCCCTAATTTGGAGCTGGACAGAATTGACCGATACGTAAGCAAGATAACGATCCTACGACTGATGTGTTGTGCAGGGTCTGCTTTTTCCAAATAAGAGAAAATATTATTTAAGGCAAAACAGGCAGAATCTATTTATTTCAAAGATGCTTAAATAGAGCTATTCCAGAACTTCTCACACAGACTGCTACAATGCATAATTAGAGGTATATGGAGATCTAAAGAAAAGAAAAAAAAAAAACTAAAAGAACTACTTAACAAGCTTGATCTTGTCATGCTCTCTCCTGTAGCATGCCCTGTCGATTGCAGTGGAACTGCAACCGGGCAGCTCTGATTTCTCTACTTGTATTCGGTTGTTTAGTTTTGATTGCATTTGCAATGGGTGTTATTGTCATCTGCAATCACTCTGCAGATCAGAGCAGCTAAGGATGCTGTCATGAATCTTCCTATGGCTTGCTGCAGTTGAACTGCAGCCAGACAGCTCTGAATCCCCTACATACATGTTGTTGCATAATATTGCATGCATTTGTAATGAGAGGCCTTTCCATCCACAGTCAGCCTTTAGTCTTCAATCAGACTAGCACAGGATTGAGTGATTACCATTCAGCTGTGTGGGCATTTGATTGCCTGCTCTCATTGGGTGATGTTCATAGAAAAGTGTCCTCCTCCTCTCACACCTTGCCGTCATAGCATTCAGCCCTGGCTGCTGGGTCCCTCGTTTGAAATGTGAACTGTATTGCTTAACCTTGCCTTGCTTGCTTGGATATTCGCTGCACCTGCGGGGGTACAGTGAAGCCCTTCCAATCCTGATAGCTTGGACACCGCCATCACCTCGTTGTTGACTGGTAGTATTCCTGCTAGTTCTGATCCTGTAAATGTGACTATAGCTACGGTTGCTATTAGTTACATTCCTTCCTGTTTGTCTTGTCTGTCCCTGTGTTGATGTTTGCTATCGCTGGGGCAGCGATTACATTGGCAAACAGTCCTTCTGTCTGTCTGTTCCTGCTGGTTGTGATCCTGTGGACAGGACTATAGCTGCGGGTTGCTATTAGTTACGCTCCTTCCTGTCTTGTCCGTGCCTGTGTGGATGCTTGCTATCACTGGGGCAGCAATTAGATTGGCAAGAATTCCTTCTGACTGTCTGTTGTCTGTTTTTGTTTACTCAGTGTGGTGGACATCAGATGCTCAGTGCTGCGGTCGCACTGGGCAACCATTGTGTCTTGTTTATTGTGGCGGACGGTTATCGGAAGCTCAGAGCTGCGGTCACTCTGAGCAATCTTTCTCCCTTGTTCATAGTTCCTGGTGTGATCTGTGTTATCTCCACAAGTGCATTGTGCACTATTACCTGATTTTATCCAGCTGCATAGACTTACTTTGTAGGCTTTGGTGGTACTTTTGTCTTCCCGGGCCCTCAGCCTCTATACCTTGCACCCGGAAGTCCTGCGAGGTAACCTTAGTCGGGTAGGCACACTGGCCTCCTGTTCATGCAGGGGCTTGGCGTATAGGTGAAAAGCATGGTATTAGATTGGGGTATAGAGGCTGAAGGAAGACGAGAGATCTGCCAGGCCTTACAGATCTACCGGAAAAAGAACACAAGGCTAAAAACTCTAGAGAATTTCTAGAAGCATTTCAGGTGGTTAGGAAAGAGATTAATAGAATCTTAGACAAGAAATGAATCAGACATTTTACTATCCATGACAGACTAGAAGTGAATAAAATCAGGAAAACTACAAAAAAAAAAAAAGAGAGAGCTAGTAGGTTTATTGAGAAGGTCAAGGGTAAAGATGGTAGGTATGTTTACAATGCCCAAGATATAGGGAGTATTTTTACACAGTATTACAAAGAATTGCATAACCTAAATAATGGGGTCACTCCAGTAGAAAACTGTTGCATGTGGCGTAACCTGCGGCTTCCAGTTATCATCGATCACACACGAGACCTGCTTGATTTCCCCATAAAGCCTCTTTTCCATGGACTGTTGATAGGCTGTAAAATGCCTCTCAAACTCTCACAACTGCTTGCTGCTGCCCGGTGACTGCTCACTGCTTTCTGATAACTGCTCACTGCAGCCTGGCAACTGCTTGCTGAGCACACAGTGTAACAGTCCATGGAAAAGAGGTGTTTTGCCTCACGGGAATGGTTTTTAAACCCTCAAACTTCGCTCACCACCATAGTGGGTAAAATGAATTGCAGCAAAACATGACAAAAGATTCAATAATATTTATTGAGCTACAATCCTGTTATAATAATTATCGAGGCTTGCAGAATCATAGTTTAAGGGTTAGTATTTAAGCATGCATCAAATTTCTTTACCAAGTGTTGTAGCAATATAACCCAAGGAAGAGGGGACTCCATCAATTCTCTGTAGGGGAAAACACCTGGCGACACAATCCATCACGTCTGTTGTTCTCAGCAAAGTCCCAACTCGAAAGTATTTTGCCTCCTTTATATAGACAGAATTCAAGAACTGCGCAGGCGTAGAACATGTTTCATCAATGCGCCTGTGCAGATAAGGGTGCGTGATCACCATGTGCTTGTATCAGTGCGCCTGTGCAGACAAGACACATGACTGCGTGATCACAACATGCTTTAGAAGCGTCACAGAACACATCTACTATTGTTGCTTATGTGAGAACTTCGCACAACATCTCATATTTTGACTAGTGTTGTAGATAGCAACATTCTCATGGTCAGTTGGCCATAAGAATGAAAAAACATGTTTTTTTTTATTAAAATAACTGCCAGTGTTGTAATGAATGATCATAGAACATCCAGTACTAAAAGAAGCTAACATATATACCGTGAACAGTAATCTCTTATCAATCAATCAGACATTAATGTCACTTTTGTGCCTAAGTGAATCCAAGTTTTTAGAAGTATTCCACAGGTGGCTGTACTGTGCGCTCAGTGAGCAGTTACCAAGCAGCAGCGAACAGTTACCAGGCAGCAGCAAGCAGTTGTAAGAATTCAACAGTCTTTTCACTGCCTATCAACCGCTCAAGGAAAAGGGCCCTTATTTCTATTGAATACTGTAGATCATCAGCGTGTATATCGGCAGCTCTCTGTCCAGTGCTGAGCCATCTGATTTTTATCTAAAGCCAAGTTTGGTATAAACATTTCTGCATGCCATTTCTGCTTTCTGCACTATTGCGGAACAGCAATTCAAGGGGTGCAAGCTACTTTCGTCTGAGTTATGCCATGTTCTGCATGCCATTTTTTTGAATAAATCTTCCTTTTTTTTTAAAAAAAAAGTGGCTATTTAAATTAAAGTCAGTTGGCAAAAATGTAATATGCTTTGAAGTTTTCCTACGTTGCATTAGTAGTTGTCCGGGAAAATTGTTAGGAAAAAATTCCCAACTAACACATTTTATAAATACAACTGTTGAACTACACTGATATGGCCAAATATGTATGCAATGTCATGGTATAATAGTATAAACTAACAGACAGGAAAACAAAAGTTTATTGTATCAAACAAGCAAATCCAACAGGTCTTGCCCTGTTTCTTTTTAATAAAATTCTGATTGGTAAGATTTTTGTCTTGAACTAAGGCCTAGTTCACAATACAAAACTCAATCGCAAGCGCTAAGTGCTTTTGTGAGCGATTTTGTGAAGCGTTAACTGGCTTTTTTTTTTTAGATTTGCATTTTTTGCAAGCAATTTTGTATGTGTTTTTGTTTTGTGATTTGTGATTTTGTGTGTGCAGAAAACAGGTAGTGCACTCTTTGACTCAGAACTGAGTGTCTTTTAAAGCAACTTTCCCTGAAAAACGCTCACAAAATCGCCATTCCAAGTGGTTTTAAAACGATTTGCGATTTTCCCTATACCGTGCATTGAAGCGCAATCATTCAGAAAATGGTGCAAGACACACGGTTGTGATTGGAAAAAAAAAAGGTTATCGCTCACATGAGAACACTCACATAGGATTTCATTACACAAGTGCATTTACTGTGCGTGTAAAAACGCAAGTGATTAAAAAAAAAAAAGTCAAAACGCTCATAGTGTGAACTAGACCTAACATTACCAAATATACATATATGCAAACATATATACACAATAGGACAAACTAATAGGATGGGAAAAAAATTATAGGCCAGTTCATGAAAATATTACACCTGACAGTTTTTCATATACTTCTTTAGGCCTTGTTCACATTGTGTTCCGATCGCGTTAGAGTTGGGCGTTTGACAATTTTTTTTTTTTTGCGAGTCCCGGTGCTTGGGTGGACGGTGCGTTTTTGTTAAAAGCCCTTTTCTAAGCGCTTTTCCAGAGCGTTTTTTTTAATTCACTCCCTGATGCAAGTTAGGAAGTGAACTCTTTTACCCGGAAAAGAATAAATACTATGGCCTCAATTCACTAAGCTTTATCAAACGTTTGATAATTTACCTCATGGGTAAAATCTACTTTTGGATTCACTAAGGTGTTATATGTTTATTGAATGTTTTATCGATAAAAACGTTCAATAAATCTAAGCATACTTTTCATTGACATGCAGCTAAGGTATGGCACAGCTTTCCCGATCTGTTGCGATCTTGCTGTCACAGGGAACAAAACGTACAGTAACGCTCTCTGAATATGGCCTTACAGTAAATCAAAATGTAGGTTATCTTTAGGCATCACTTAATGAGTGTAGATGAAGAAAGCTGATCAAACCTGCACAATTTGTTCACAAAGTATTCAAAATCTGTTATTTCTCATACTACATGGTGGTGTCAGTGATTGGCCAATAAAAATTGAATGTGTGTATGCAACTGTGCTCTTCTCCTGGGCACGATTGCCATCCTAATGCAATTTTTGTGCAATTGAGCTCCTATACTCTGTATCGGAGTGCAGAACAATTGCATAGCAATCATACCACTATGGGCTCTATTCATAAAGCATTCCCACATGCGGTAATGCTCAAAACAGCTGACTTTACCGACCACTTACCAAAATGTCAATTCATAAAAGCTGTTTCCGCATGAAAAGCTGACACTACCGAGCAGTGCGGGAAATTACCGCCTTATGTGGTGATTATCTCAACACATGTCACTACATGTCAATTCATAAGGATTAGAGCAGGCGGAATTGGGCCGGAGAATACTGTACAACTTGATCATGTAAACAATCAGTGTCCTCTAGATATTTACAGCTAACCTGGTCTACCTCCTTGCATCAGAAGATATTAGGGAAGACTTCAGTGGACAGCTTGTCTAAGGCCCCGTTCACACTTGCGTTTTGGCAAGTAAACGGATCGGATCCTGATCGGATCCTGACCTGATCCTGATCAGAACCGTACGGTTCCGATCCAGATCCGATCCGTTTGTATCAGGCATGCATCAGGCTGCCATCCGGATCCGTGGGCAAAAAATAGCGAAATTTTAAGAAAAAAATGTTGGGGTCAGCAGAAGGTGCACCTGGTGCACCTGTAGAATCAGGTTCCTCCGCTGTAGGCCTCACCTCCACCTCCGACATTCTGCCAAACAGCTCCAGCACGTCTGTCACTGCTGCTCCACTCCAGACATGCTTGGCCCATGTGTCCCCATCCGAAATGGCCGCTTGGATACGCATAGTAAGTGGGGTAGAACGTCAGGTTTTTGTATGCAGTGTGCTCTGTGCCTTCCGTTCCCCATTGGTTTCTGTGTTCCGGATGGTGCTGTCAGGCTCAGGTCCGGCTCCGGTCCGGGTGCGTGGGCCGGAGATCCGGACCCAAAAAATAGCGCATGTTGGAAAACTGTCCGGAGTCCGGATCCGGTCCGGCTCCGTACTGTACGGAACGTACGTATGTGAACGTCCGCATAGCCTTTGCATTGCTATGCGGAACGTACGTTCCGTTTGTACAGTATGCCGTCCGGATCAGATCCGGAAAATCCGGATAGCGAACGCTAATGTGAACCGGGCCTAATATCCATATCACAGCCTGATGCAGTACTAAGTTGTGGGAACCTTAGTTGCTGCGTGCTGCTGCAACCAATAGTCAATGTCTGACTGCCTTATCAACTTTGATGGTTCTTTCTCCACCATTTTCAAAGCTTACATCTATTTTTTTTTACATTTTCTGCTGGCTGTTCAGTACCTGTAACGAGAATCTTTTATGGAGGGCAAGTCTGCCATTGTGAGTGACCACGGGTAATGGCCGGGGAATCACACAGTGATGGGTATTACAATGTGCACCTGTCACACACAGACAGATATCAGACAGGTACAGTGGCACTGTGTGCGCTTACGTACGTAGGTGGGTGCACTGAAGTGAACAACAGGTAGTAGGTATATGCAGTGATGGGTATTACAATGTGCACCTGTCACACACAGACCGGTACCAGACATCCAAAGTGACACTGCGTGCGCTCACGTAGGTAGGTGGGTGCACTGACTGAAGTGAAAAACAGGTAGGTATATGCAGTGATGGGTATTACAATGTGCACCTGTCACACACAGACTGGTACCGGACAGGTACAGTGACACTGCGTGCACTCACATAGGTAGGTGGGTGCACTGTGAACAACAGGTAGGTATATGCAGTGATGGGTATTACAATGTGCACCTGTCACACACAGACAGGTACCGGACAGGCACAGTGACACTGCGTGCACTCACATAGGTAGGTGGGTGCACTGTGAACAACAGGTAGGTATATGCAGTGATGGGTATTACAATGTGCACCTGTCACACACAGACAGGTACCGGACAGGCACAGTGACACTGCATGCGCTCACGTAGGTAGGTGGGTGCACTGTGAACAACAGGTAGGTAGGTATATGCAGTGATGGGTATTACAATGTGCACCTGTCACACACAGACAGGTACCGGACAGGCACAGTGACATGTGTGCGCTCACGTAGGTAGGTGGGTGCACTGTGAACAACAGGTAGGTATATGCAGTGATGGGTATTACAATGTGCACCTGTCACACACAGACAGGTACCGGACAGGCACAGTGACACTGCGTGCGCTCACGGATGTAGGTGGGTGCACTAAAGTGAACAACAGGTAGTAGGTACTGTATATGCAGTGATGGGTATTACAATGTGCACCTGTCACACACACGTAGTCACTGAATGTGCTGGGCCTGGCAGTGGCACACACAGTAGGAATTACCAAGGCTGTCTATGCAACACAAGTGTCAGTGGGACACACACACACACACACACACACACACACACACACACACACACACACACACACACACACACACACACACACACACACACACACACACACACACACTAGATCACAAGAACAAGATTAGCTCTCAAAAGAGCTGTTGAGGGGTGCTTTTTTAGCAATAAAAATCAGCAAGGAGCAAGCTAAGAAGCCTACAAGAGCCTATCTAAGCTTTCCCTATGAGAGTCTGCAGCAGCTTTCCTTTCTCTAATTAATGCAGGCACACGAGTGAGTCCAATGCCTGTCGCTGCCTGCCTTTTATAAGGGGGTGGGGCTCCAGAAGGGAGTGTAGCCTGATTGGCTACAATGTGCCTGCTGACTGATGTAGTTGACAAAGTTGACCCTCATGATGCACTATGGGAGCGAACCGAACTTCCGGGAAAGTTCGCGGTCGCCAGCGAACCACAGAAGTTCGCCGGGAACCGTTCGCGCCATCTCTATCTAACAACTGGACTGTGGCATGAGGAGGATCCATGACAAAAGTCCCATCAAAGAGTTGACGCAGTCGTGTTTTAATCGCTAAAGGGCAGAAATCACATTACATTCCTACAAATAATGCACTGGAGTGGTATTCTGTGCCTGCAACTTAATGTGGCCACAATAGAAGTAGTGTGCATGGCTCTGGGTGTCAGTGGGCTCAAAAGTGTTACACATAGAAATGCAATAGTACTATAAGAATACAGTGAAAAACAATGCACTGGAGTGGTACTCTGTGCCTGAAACTTAATGTGGCAACAAATAGAAGTAGTGTGCACAGCTCTGAGTGTCAGTGGGCTGTGGAGCATCACACACACACACACAAACAAAAAAACCACAGGCCGATGTACTAGCCCTCAAAAGGGCTATTTGTGGTGCTTTCAGCAAGTATCAGTGAGGAACAAGAACACAGGCCTAGCTAATGCTTTCCCTACCTATCTGCAGCAAGTCTGACCCTGTTCTCACTATCATTGCAGCAAGAGAATGAATCCAATATGGCCACCGCAACTGCTTTTTAATAGTGGGGTGGGGGGTCTAGGAGGAGGTGCTAGCTGATTGGCTGCCATGTGTCTGCTGACTGTGTTGTAAAGGGTCAAAGTTTAGCTCAATGATGATGTATAGGGGGCGGGTCAAACATGCCAAACGTTCGCTGTTTACCGCAAATGCAAACAGCAAAAGTTTGCAGAATACTGTTCACTGGCGAACAGTTTAGGCCATCTCTACCTAGCACTAAAAAAAGCCTCACATGATGTCCGACAATGGGCTCTATTCACAATAACATGTGCGGTAACTCTTTTTTGGGTGAAAAATTACCTCCCGTGATAATTACCAATTTTTTTTTTTGAATATTCACTAACAATTTTTCGAGTGTGATAAATGTTTGATAAAAGTGTGATAAAATAGGTGATAAAAAAGTTAATAATATGTAGTATTAAGCTTAAGTAATAAATCTTTTTTGACCACTGTAGGGCAGCCCCTATGCTTGCCACCCATTACACAGAGATGACCCAGGAAAGCCTGTCACATTATGGGCTTGATTCACAAAAGCGTGATAACTGCTATCATGGCAGTTATCACGCGATCTGCTGCGCACGAAGGTTCGCGAGTGTAAAGGATTACGTTCGTGTGTAAAAGGTTTACACACGTGATTGCGCGCAAACCTTCGTTTATCATGCAGCGTAATCCTTTACGCGTGCAAAACTTTGCGTGGGGTAGATCGCGTGATAACTGCCATGATAGCAGTTATCACGCTTTTGTGAATCAAGCCCTTAAAGTGGGACCTCAACTCTTGCGCAGGACAGAAGGAAAACATATAGAAATGCACCCTGAATGTATATAATTTAGCCTGTCTAATTCCCCCTCATCTGTGAATAATCACAACTGTAATTTGAGTTCTCAGCTGTGCCAGCCAGCTAGCAGAGCAGCTAATTTGTAAATACAGGATGTTAACCCTATGTCTGCTTCTATGAAAGCAGGAAGTACACACACTGGAGATTTTTTGTTGGATTTGTATCAGCTGTAACAAAGATGTTTTTCTTGTAGGTCGCGTTCACAGTGGGACGTTATGGTCGCACATTATAAAGTCTTATAACGCAGCTTACCGCACTGCTAATCCTATGGGCTGTTCACAGTGCGATGTTAAAGTCGCGTTAAAAATGTTGCGTTGTGGTAACTCACTGCTTGCAGTGCGTTAGCTCTTAACGCAAACACGTTCCGACTTTAACATCGCATTAAAATGCAACGTCCCACTGTGAATACAGCCTAAAGGTTATTATGCTGTTGCTTATCTTTTAGAGCAGAGAGAAATTTCCTCCTCGGCATCTATAAAATCATTTAAAAGACTGTACGAGGTCCGAAAGTGCACCTTGAGATTAGACACACTCGTCTTCTCTTCATTCTATGTAAAATTGACATAAACTCAAGCAAACAAAGCTCAAAATGCTCCATCCTAAAGACCAAAAGCAGAGAAGTGAAAATTATCACCTACCATTTGTAGGTGATAAAAAAAAAAAAGAATCCTTAATTAACACCAACTACTCAATTGAGAATCTCAGATTGGAGATACAATAGGCTCTATTCACAATCACACATACGGTAAGAGATTTTTTTTACCACTATATTAACGCCTGTGATCATTTCCGCATTTTTTCCCCACATTCACTAAAAATGCTCCGCATGTTTACCACATGCGGGAACAATGGGCTCTATTCACTAACAGGCAAAAACACCGCAAAATTTTACCGCTATATTTCCGCCAGCGGTAAACTCCGCATTTTTTCCACATTCACTAATATTTTCCGCATGTTTTCCGCATGCGGGAAAAAAGATGCGGAAACAGCCATTATTCATGCGGGAATCATGCGGTAAAAAGGTCGCATGAAAAAGTGTTTTTTTTAAAAAAAATTAAAGTCCACCAAACACAGCCCTTAAAGAGAATCTGTATTGTTAAAATCACACAAAAGTAAACATACCAGTGTGTTAGGGGACATCTCCTATTACCCTCTGTCACAATTTCGCCACTCCCCGCCGCATTAAAAGTAGTTAAAAACAGTTTTAAAAAGTTTGTTTGTAAACAAACAAAATGGCCACCAAAACAGGAAGTAGGTTGATGTACAGTATGTCCACACATAGAAAATACATCCATACACAAGCAGGCTGTATACAGCCTTCCTTTTGAATCTCAAGAGATAATTTATGTGTTTAGCTTCCATCCCCATGCAGCTCTCATCTACTAGATGCCATTAGCGGTGGCCGTCCGGAATCGCCGTGCCGGAGCCGGACCGCTTGCAGAACGGACGGAACGGACGCACGGCAATAGCAATGAAAGCCTATGCGTCCGTTCACATGCGTCCATTCTGCCGGACCGGATCCGGACCGGATCCGGACTCCGGCGTCCGTTCCAACATGCGCTATTTTTTGGTCCGGGGCGGAGCCGGACTGCACCATCCGGCCAATACAAAGTAATGAGAACCGGAGAGCGCACAACACACTGGCTACAAAAACCGGACGTTCTACCCCACTTCCTATGCATTTTGGATGGGGACCACATGGAGTTCACAGAGTGGGGCAGCAGCGATTTCATGCTGGAGCTCTAGGCAGCAACATGTCTGATATAAGTCTGATAACGAGGAGGCGAACAACAGAGAATTCCCAGGTATACGAAAAATGCCTGGATCCATGGTCCCAACAGCAGTCTCTGTATCCACGGATGGTCTCCACACGTCCACCTGTCTCCAACAATGACCCCAGACCCTTCTGCTGACCTCCCAGACCCCAGGTATTTACAGGTTGTTATCTCCTTAAGAAACTGGATCCGGACCGCAACCGTGTTCACACCGCACGGAAACCGGATGCAAACGGACCGGATCCGGACCGGATCCGGATAGGAACCGTACGGATCAGGTCCGGTCCGGATACGGTGCGGTCCGGACATCCGGTGCGGTTTTGACAAAACCGCAAGTGTGAACGGGGCCTTAGCCTCCACACTTCATTAAAGTCAATGGGATGTGAAATATATAACCTACTATTTGTAGGTGATAAAAAAAAATCGGTAAATAACGACAAAATGATGCGCCTGAACATTTTTGAGGATTGATTTTTTATTGCGGAAAATACCGACTTTTGCGGAAATTTTTCCGCATGAATCCCGCACTTTTACCAAACTTTTTCCGCATGCGGAAAAAACATGCGGAACATTTTGAGAATTTCAACTTGACGGTATTTTGGTCGCAAACTTCCCGCATGTGCTTTACCGCATGCGGGAGGTCTGTGAGAATAGAGCCCAATGCGTAAAATAATTTGGGAAACACGCATAATTACATAGTAAACATGCGGAAACCATGCGTAAAAAAGTGGCATAAAAAAAACTAAAAAAATTGAAGTCCAGCACACACAGCACTCAAAGCTCCAGACTCCATTTAAGTCAATGGAAAGCGAAATATATCAGCAAGTACTAGTAGGTGATAAAAAAAATCGGTAGTTAAGTCAGAAATAAGTCGTTCCTTTTTTTTTGTGAATTTTGATTTTTTTTCGTGGGAATTACCGACTTTTGCAGACTTTTACCACATTTTTTTACGCATGCGGGTAAACAATGCGTACAATTTTACACATGCGATAAATAATCATGTGAAAAAATGTGTGAATGTCAAGATGGTCTTTTTTCAGTCGGGAATTTACCACAAGTGCATTTCCGCATGCAGAAAATGATTGTGAATAGAGCCCATTTTGAGGTAATTACCACACTTTTACCTCCCTTTTACCACAAACGGTAATTTGGGGTTTCAAAATGGAGCTATTTTGGTCGGTATTTATCACTACCTAAATTACCTCATGCAGTAACTCATAGGGCTTTATTCATAACATTTTTGCGGTAAAAAAAAAAATCTTGGAGGGAAAATACAGCATCAATATTTTAGACTTTTGTGTGCTAATTCATAAAAATGTTTACACTAGCGATAAAAGGTCGGGGAATTCCCAACCTAAACTGGCGGTGCTGCATGATTTGATACATTTTCTCTGTGCAGAGACAGAGTTACAAAAAGGAGGCAGCCCCAACTTCCCTTTAGATGCGCATTTTCTTTTTTTAAAACTGCCTCTCCTGAATCTGCGCTGTATCTGTATCTGTCTTTCTAAACAATCTATTTAATTGCCGCAGCTTAGAAGAACTTCAAGAAATGTTACACATGCAGGCTTTCTGATGTGAAATTTATCTGAAAACAGGTACCCAAGAGGTTAAAAAACACAGCCTGGGTATTCTGGGATGCCTTTTTTGTTCTGCTCTCACTGCTGCTGCCTGGGAGGCCTGTCTCCATTAACTTAGCTCAGGCATGGGCAAACTCGGCCCTCCAGCTGTTACGGAACTACAAGTCCCACAATGCATTTGCCTTTATGAGTCATGACTGTGGCTGTCAGACTCCTGCAATGCATTGTGGGACTTAACAGCTGGAGGGCCGAGTTTGCCCATGCCTGACTTAGCTGTTACCCGCTGGCTTATCTCCTTTTCTAAGCAGACTGTATTCTCTGTCCCAATTCCGCTTGCTCTAATCTTTATGAATTGACATGTAATGACATGTTGAGATTATCACCGCAACAAGGCGGTAATTTCCCGCACTGCTCAGGTATTGTAGCTTTTCATGTGGAAACTGCTTTTATGAATTGACATTTTGCTAAATGGTCGGTAAAGTCAGCTATTTTGACCATTACCGCATGCGGGATCGCTTTATGAATAGAGGCCATTGTGAATAGAGCCCTAGCTGCTTGTCAGTAGATTCTGATTATTTGCTGGGCCCTTTCAGTCAGGTGCAAGCTTCCAGCACTGCCAGTAGTCTCATGCATGGACATCTGAACCGGCGGCAGTTGCCCAATGCCCACGAGATGGGACAAGAAACTGCACTGCATGTCAACTGCTGACACGTGTTAACAAACACCCCCTTTCAGCTGTGATATTAGGCACTGACTCCCAGCAATTACATGGCCAAACATATCATTTTAGCATCCATGTGAAAAAGACCAACATTTAGGCCTCTTTTCCACCAACTTTTTCTAGGCAGTGAAATGCCTCTCAAACTCTCACAACTGCTCACTACTGCCTGGTAACTGCTTGTTGCTGCCTGATAAACGCTTGCCGAACACACAGCTCAACAGTTCGTGGAAAAGAGGCCTAATTGTAGTACACACAACTGTGGCAGAGTGAGAGTGTCATGCTTCACTTACATAAACTAGCAATAGGTCCCGCCTCTGAAATCAGTTAACCAATGGTGTGATGGTATAGGAGACTGTGTCATCACAGCATCCCACCAATGCTGCCTATGAGAGGGTCAATGAGATGCTAATAGTTCCGACATGCATGTCCATTTTTAAATGCAAATTCTATGCAACTTGAATTAAAGGGACTCCGAGCAGTGCAGAAACTATGGAAAGATGCATATCATTTTAAAGCTCTGTTTCTCCTCTTTCCAATGATATATAAACCGTCACCCTACGCCTTTTAGTTTTCGCTATTTTCGCGATTGAAATTGCCGCGGCCGCAACTAAAAGGCGTAGGGCAACGATTTAGGTGTCGCCAGAAAGAGAGCTTTAAAATGATATCCATCTTTCTATAGTTACATTGTATTACACAGGCCGACTTTTTCTGCTGAATGGAGCTGCTGACACTGGGGAAAGTGTCGTCCTGTGTAATACAAGTAACTATGGAAAGATGGATATCATTTTAAAGCTCTCTTTCTCCTCTTTCTGGCGACACCTAAATCGTCGCTCTATGCCCTTTAGTTTTCTTTATTTTCGCGATTGAAATAGCGACCGCAGCAATTTCAATCGCGAAAATAGCGAAAACTAAAAGGCGTAGGGCGGCGGTTTATATATCATTGGAAAGAGGAGAAAGAGAGCTTTAAAATGATCTGCATCTTTCCATAGTTTCAGCAGTGCTCGGAGTCCCTTTAAGACCAATATAATATATAAATTGAGCCATTTCAAGTCCAAGCAGCATATAATTTGCATTCCAGAGTTATTAACATCTCATTGGCCATCTCTACTATTTTGAAGTATTGGTCAATGAGATGCTAATTTCTGGCAGGCATGGAGATTTTATACAGAGTGGAACTGTGCCAATGCAAACCAGACAGGCCTCCTTTCCATGGACTGTTGATAGGCAGTGAAATGCCTCTCAAACTCTCTCAACTGCTCACTGCTGCCTGGTAACTGCTTGTTGCTGCATGATAACTGCTTACTTCTGCCTGGTAACACCTCTTTTCCACAGACTGTTGAGCTGTGTGCTCAGCAAGCAGTTATCAGGCAGCAGTGAGCAGTTATCAGGCAGCAACAAGCAGTAATCAGGCAGCGGTGAGCAGTTGTGAGAGTTTGAGAGGCATTTCACTGCCTATTAACGGTCTGTGGAAAGGAGGCCTAAGGCCTCTTTTTCATGAACAGTTGAACTGTGTGCTCAGCAAGCAGTTGCCAGGCAGCAGTGAGCAGTCACCAGGCAGCAGCAAGCAGTTGTGAGAGTTTGAGAGGCATTTTACTGCCTATCAACTGTCCGTGGAAAAGAGGCCTAATTCTACTTCAACTCAAAATCAGTTCCATCACTGCTAATTGGGGATGATCAATGAGATCCAAATATTCCAATTTGATGCAGGATTATGCAAATTTTGTATGCAAATTTATGCAGCTTGAAAAATCCACCTTGATGGAATTTGGTTGGCCCATTTTCAAGCTGCATACATTCGCCTACAAAATGTGGATACTACAGCATCAAGTCAGAATTAATTTTATTGCACTGACTGTATCTACTAATAATAATAAGTTAATTCCTTCACCTGCATACCGATGAAGGCACTCGCCTAAAGGTGTATACACACATCCAAACTCAATTGGCCAATCTACCACTTCTATGTAATATGTGGACTTACACATTGGGCTCTATTCACAATCATTTACATGCGGTAAACCAAAGTTAGAAAATTCCATGTTGACATTTACACGTTTATACTGCGTTTTTGGTGCATTTGCGTTTTGCTTTTTTTTTTTGCACAGATGCATTTTTCAAGCATTTTGTGTGCGTTCAATTGCGTTTGTGGTTCGCTAATACAAAACGCATATGCGTTTTGTATGTATTTTTACATTTACATATATTATATGCAAATCAATAGGAAGACAACAGTAAGCGGAAATACGTCAGAGATCTTTCATTTTTAATTGAAAACGCATTGAAAACGCAATGCATATGTGTTACCATAGACTTTGGTACTTATCCGTTAGCCGGGAGCATCCGGCAGGTGGCGCTAAATACTATTCCCCCTCCAGGCCGACATGGATAGTAGGGAAAGATGTAACTCTGGTGGAGTTTGTCGCCACCTGCCGGATGCGCCCGGCTAACGGATAAGTACCTAGACTTTTACTATGCGTGTTTTGGCTACCAGCCTGCATATTATGCAACACTACTGGCGTCTGCAGAATGCTTACTGTAAATCGCAAGTGCAACGCTGGTCCCATGTGTGTACCCAGCCTCAATTATCAAAATCTGTTGGCCCTCATACTACACAAAAGTGGTAAAATTGTCTAATTAAGATTGAATGTGTGTACAAGCCTAAGGCCACATACACACATCAGACTATAGTCTTTTGAAAATGAAAGATCACAGACCAATTTTACCCCCTTACATGTAGTATATGAGCCATACCTTCACAGTCTATTCTATGGAGCTGAACTCCCCATCAGAAAAAAATCTTTGCAAGATGCTGCACACACAGATGCTGTACAGACACAAAAGATCAGTATCTGCAAAATAGCTGTTCCTGCCAAAAAAATCTGTTCCTGCAAATTGCATTCATAGTCTATGAGATCTGCAGATCATCATACACAACTTGTTTAACTGACATTCATCTGCAGATCAGACAATCATCTGCAGATCTGAAAATCCATCCTGGTGGATCTGATCTGCAGATGAATGTCTGTTAAACCAGGTGTGTATGATGATCTGCAGATATGAATGCATTTTGCAGGAACGGATCTTTTGCAGGAACAGATCTTTTGCAGATACTGATCTTTTGAATGTCCACAGCATCTTTGTGTGCAGCATCTTGCAAAGATTTATGTCTGATGGGGAGTTCAGCTCCATAGAATAGACTGTGTAGGTATGGCTCTCATACTACATGGAAGGGGGTAAAATTGGTCTGTGATCTTTCATTTTCAAAAGACTATGGTCTGATGTGTGTATGAGCCTTAAGGCCAGAAACCCACTAGGAGAGACTTTCTGAGCGCTTTGTGATTTGAAAACTCTTGCTAATGTAATGCTATGGGTGTGATCCCACTAGAGCAATTTGATTTTATAAAAATCCCCTATAGCATTCAAATCTCTAGCGATTAGAAATCACCCCTAGTGGGTTTCTGGCCTGAGGCCTGAAACCCACTATAAAATGCTATAGCTAATCGCAATTGCTAACGTTTTTAATGAAGCGGTTTGTAAGCGATTTCATGAGCGATTTTGGTAGCATTTTTACAGCTTTTTGCCAGCGATTGTGTGGCAATTAGCATTTTTATTTCTGATTGGTCCTTTCAATTAATTTTAATTTTTTTACAGTGTGCAGTCATTTCAAAACGCTAGCAAAATCGCTCTGTGCAGGTTTTGATGAGCGATTATGCCAGCGTTTATATACTTTACATTGCAGAAACGCTAACTGCTAACGCTAAACGTGAAAATGCTGCATGTCCTGCATTTTACGATTTGGTAATTGCAATTGCTCTAGTGCAATTTGGCCCATCCATTAACATTAGCTGAGCATTTAGGGAAATCGCTAGCGGTTTGAATCGCTCCCTAATCGCTCAGAAAATCGATCTAGTGGGTTCTAGCCCTCAGGCCTAGAACCTACTAGCAGCGCTTTTCTGAGCGCTTTGTGATTTGAAAAGCTCTTGCTAATGTAATGCTATGGGTGTGATCCCACTTAGGCAATGTGATTTTGTTTAAAAAAAATTATAAAATTATAAAAAAAAAATGTAAAAACGCACGCATATGCGGCAAAAAACGCAAACGCACAAAATACGCAATAAAAAAAGCACAAACAAAAACGCAACGCACATGACAGAAAATGCTACCTTTTCCATTATGTTATGTGTGCACCTAGCCAGCGGCTTCTCCCTTCTGAGGTACAGGAAGTATCTAAACTTTTTTTTTAAGGGTAGGAGCACACTAGGCAGAATCGCATATGCCTTTTTCACTATGTGCTATGGAAAACGCATATGTGATTCTGCCTAGTGATTTCCTATCCTAAGGCTATGTTCACGTTGCGTCATAACGGAGCTTTTTTAACTGAGAATAACGCACATCAATAAAAAGTCAATGCAATGTTCACAGTGCATGCGGTGCGATGCGCGTCAACGGGGTACATAAAACTAACGCAGATCCTGCTCTGCGTTTATGCAAGTTATGCGTTGACACGTACAATGTTAGTCTATGGAAACGCTTGCATGTTTTATTTTTTTGTGTTGCGTCGCACTACGTTATAGCCACATCTGTTTTTAAAAAGGTGGGACTTTATACTCTCAAATGTGCAACACAAATGGCACACATCTATGATGCAATTTTGATTGTTATGCCTCCGTAACCACATTACTTGCTGCTTTGGGCTCTATTCTCAAAGAGCCAAATTTTCCGCAAAATGTTACCGCTATATTCCCGCCAGCGGTAAACTCCGCATTTTTTCCACATTCACTAATATTTTCCGCATGTTTTCCGCATGCGGGAAAAAAGATGCGGAAACAGGCATTATTCATGCGGGAATCATGCGGTAAAAAGGTCGCATGAAAAAGTGTTTAAAAAAAAAAAGTTAAAGTCCACCAAGCACAGCCCTTAAGCCTCCACACTTCATTAAAGTCAATGGGATGCGGAATATATCACCTACTACTTGTAGGTGATAAAAATTCGGTAATTAACGAAGAAATGATGCGCCTGAACATCTTTGAGAATTGATCTTTTATTGCGGAAAATACCGACTTTTGCGGAAATTTTACCGCATGAATCCCGCACTTTTATCACACTTTTTCCGCATGCGGAAAAAACATGCGGAACATTTTGAGAATCCCAACTTGCCGGTATTTTGGGTGCAAACTTCCCGCATGTACTTTACCGCATGCGGGAAGTCTTTGAGAATAGAGCCCAGTGCGTTGCATTTTATCTGTGTTGTATAGCAACACAAAGTCCACTGTGAACCTAGCATAAAGGTTACAGACCCTTTTAGATGAATGGAAGATATAATCAATGCCACATGTGATGATAATAAGGTAGGCTTTGTGGGACACACCCTCGACAGAATACCATGCTGACATTGGTTAATTAATTTAGCAGGAGAGACCTCTTGTTAGTCTTTATAAGAGAAACTTTTTCAAAGCCAAGCTGCCATAATTCTGTGTACATGTGTAATGATGTGCTTGATATATGGTTATGGGGGCTTAAATTTCAGTTATTTATTTTGGGGTGGGGTGGGTTATAACCTGTTGTACTTGTTATGGGTCTTTATGGGTTTAGTAGTTTATTTAGGTTACAAAATAACTGTGTAGTTACAAAGATGTAGAGCTTTGTTTTATTTAATTTATTACCCTAAGTTTTGTGGATAACCATGGCTCCCCAATACTTTAGGTTTTTGAACTCTTAAGCTGACTAATAGCAGGAGAGGTAATGTATTAATTCTGAAACTACGTTTTCTGAATTAATATAGACTTTGACTCCCTAACTCATGTTTGGTAAAATACTGCATTTGGTGTTTATAGACTCGTATTTGGATTATTGCAGTGCAGGGAATATGGATGAAAAGATGTGATATTGAAAGCATTTTTTGTTTTATCCTCAAGTGTAAGTTCAAGGTGCATAAGCTTAACACTACATTTGTATCTGCTCAAAACAGTATTTTATTAACTATTAATTACTACAAGTTTCTTTCCTCACTAGTTTAATTGGTTTTCACCTTTTCTCTGCTGTTTCCTCCCTTACTGAATGGCTTGTTGTTGTTGTTTAAAGACCGCTCCAGGATGGAGCTAAATGCCAAAAATTGCACTTTTTACCTCCTGCTCTAATCTGTGAGGTGACCTTTTTATTAAAGTATTTACCTCACATGTGTATGTGGCCATACACGTATAGATTTGAAGCAGATTTGACAACCAGATTTCTGTCAGATGCCTGTCAAGTCAAATCTAATAGGAATCTATCCGATTTGTGCCACACACCAGGAACATATTTACAATAGATTTCAGGATGAAATCTATTGGCAATTAATCTAAATGCATTAGACCATTAGATCCAATGCAACTCTATGGGCCGTTGATCTGCTGCCAGCAGTAGATTGACCTAGATTTTCCATCCTGTCAGATCAAATTGATAAATTTTCAGCCAATTTCAATCGGCTGATTTGATAGACTTGATTTGTGATGGATTGATTCCATAGAATTGATCGATGGCTGAAATCAACCAGTGTGTGGGCCCCTTTAGGGGCTAGTTCACAGCACTCAGTTGCGTTGCAGAATAATTCTGCATGTCCTCTCACTACCCGTACAATTCTATGGACATGTTCACAGTCCTGCATTGTAACGGATTGCTTTTATTCTAACTCGCTGCATGCAGGCTTTGTATTAAAGTCTGTGCATTTATTGCAATTCACACCATTGTGAATCTAGTATTAGTGAATTGACTTTTCACAAAATGTTTGGTAAAATCATGTTTTCTGCTTTATGGAACATCATACTTCGTGTTGAGCTGTAGAATTTAGGTAGGCTTATCAAGGAGTTCAGTAGTCTAGAGATACTATGGCAGCTATGTTTGTAGTTGTGTGGATTGCAAATGAAACATTTGCATCCACTTAAAAGTATTCAACTATCCCTAGTGACTACATTATGAAGCTAGCTGTTTAAAAGTCCCTTGTATAATATGCTCAAGTATATATTTTATTCAAGAACTGCTTTACAGTGAATGCATTGCCAGTGGCATAGCTAAGAAGCTGTGGGCCCCAGGGCAAGTTTAGCACTGGGGCCCCCAAGCATGCTTTAGATAACAATTAATACAACACACCAAAACCAATCAAGGACAAGGACAGTTTCAGAGATGCAAGACTGTGCGTTAATGATCACCACTATTCAGATCCACTATAGAAGTGAATATTGTTGGCACAGGACCAATAAAGAGCCAATACTGTGAGGGATAGGCCTCTCGCGGACCCTCTAGCCCAAGGGCCCCCATGTGGTTGCTACCTTTGCATCCCCTATTGCTACGCAACTGTGCACTGCCGTAGGCTTTAATACAATTCACAAATGTCTGGCAGTGCAGGTGATGGAAAGTTCCACTGTTTCCTATGGGTCAGTGTACATGTTATAGCTGAGAATTTTCACAATGCACTGCTGCATGTGGTCTTAATGCATTGTGGATTGAATACATACAAAAGTGCATGCATCTTCAGTGTAATACTAGCCTGCTTGTTACCTACAGAAATGACACTGGCAAATATACATGGTAGGCTTGACTCAAATATTACTATAAACCTCTAATAAAATGGGGGGGAAAAACCTTAACTGGATATTGACGTGCAAGAAAGCAATACATACCACTGCTAATGGTCTATCACTGAATTCCTATACCATCACTATGCAAGTGCATGCTTTATGTGATGGCTAGCAAAGAGCTGGCTGACCTTTTTTTTTTTCACTGGACCGTTAAGAACCAAAAACAAGACAAGTAAAAAGAAAGGAAACCTAATAATGGAAGAGTTGTGGCGACATTACATCTTGATCATCTGAGTAATACAGATATTGGAAACAGAACAAAAGAGTGATGCTTAAAGAGGAATTCCAGAGAAAATAATGCAATAAAGTGCTTCATTTTTACAATTATGTATAAATGATTTAGTCAGTGTTTCCTATTATAAAATCTTTTAAATCCCTGATGTACATTCTGACATTTATTACATGGTGACATTTTTACTGTTGGCAGGTGATGTAACTCCTGATTGTTTTTTTGACAGTTGGAAACAGCTGTAAGCAGCTATTTCCCACAATGCAACAAGGTTCACAGACAGGAAACCGCCAAGAGTAAATATTCTGAATTTCTTTGTGGGAGGGGTTTCACCACTATCAGCCATACAGCGTCCCCTGATGGTCTGTTTGTGATAAGGAATCGATTTCTCATGTAAAAGGGGGTATCCGCTACTGATTGGGATAAAGTTCAATTCTTGGTCGGAGTTTCTCTTTAAGTAGTGATAGTAGCAGGAACATTATGAAATGTTTGTTTCAAATTGCATCATATCATGGGCAGTGCCAAGGGGGTGCTGAAGCAACCCCAAAAATAGTCCAAGCACCCCTGTGTTGCCACTCGTCGCCTCACTCTGTAATTAGAGTACTGCTACAAGAAAATGGCTGGCGATGTCCACAAATGCGGACATCGGCGGCCATTTTCTTATAGCTATCTAACTGCAGAGGCTACGGGAAGTGCCTGTGATGCAGGAGAGGAGGGGGTGGGAACATTCATAAAGGTAGTGGCCACCAGTTTAGGATATACGAGCGGAGGGGGAGCTTGGGGCAGCTCTACTACCTATACATGCACACTTTCCAATGCATAGACATGCCCCCCTTTTTTTTGGTTCACAGCTACCACTAGGAGAGATCCAGTACTTGCATAGCACCCCTAAAAAAAAATTCCTGGAGCTGCCTCTGATGCTTATAAAGGGAACAGATCCTCCTTTATTATATTAGATGGCTTTGCTATCTCCTTGCCCATTCAGTGGAAGCAAAGAGAGGTAGTTGGGTATTGCTGGATCTGAAGAAGGTAGGAGTGGAAGAACCAGGGAAGGGGTAGATTTCAAGTATTGCCAGACCCCCCCCCCCCCCCCTCCAGGTTTCAAGGGTTGAGGTCCCCACACATTTTTCGTACAGGTTTTTTTTTTTTTTTTGGTGACTGAATCAGGAAACGAATCGGGAAATTAAGTAGAGCACATTTCTCTGTTCATCCTAAACACTGGCATGGATATGGTCTTTGCGGACTTGTTTGAAGCTACAGTCTCTTCAGCATCTTGGTCTCCTGCACCTCCAGTTGGGTGGAGCAAGGTAGAGCCGTGTCTTTCATACATTCTAATCTACAAATATTAAAATCCAAACACCACCTGAACAACCGAAGTCTCCAAATGACCCTGAATCATAGTAATAATAAAACAACCTCGATTTTATTCAGAGACCATTATTTTATCAGTATCATTAAAATTCGGCCAGACTGCCCATGTAAGTATGAATTTATCAGTGGGGTATTTATTTTTTATTTACGGTGATCTCTAGGTATACATGCCTTAAGGTGTGTACACACATCCAATTTTGATAGATCAATTTTACCACTTGCATGAGAGCTTACCTACTCAGTCTGTTCATGGTATTCATAGTCTGTAGGCCCCCATACTACATGGAGGTGGTAAAATTGCTCAGTGATTGGCCAATCAGTATTGGATTTGTGCATGCACCCTTTGTGACCAGGGCCGGGACAAGGTCTACCACCAACAGAGGCTGAGCTGCCCAAGTGTGCCCCCTCCATTGGCCACATCTCCGTTATTGTGCCTCTTTACAGGGGGGTGTATACTGTATAGTGAGCTGCTCCACAGGATTGCATTTGGTAAGCATACAGTAATCATCAGTAGTGGAGATCACTTGAAGTCTTTTTGTTGCTATGAGTTTTAGGTAACCAGTTATAGGTGCACCCTGTATAGGTAGCCAGGTACAGGTATAGGGGCCCCCAGTATCACTCCAGGTATAGGTTCCCCCAATATAGGAAGCCAGATATAAGTGCCCCCAGATTTCATTCAGATACTTCATATTCTCCTACATCTTCAAAACATACTAAGTCAACTGGTTTCCCCCCCAAACAATCCATATAGTGAAAATATTAGTCTATAACTATGGGATTGTACTATGAGCTACTCTGGGGACAGTCAGCGTCATGACTATGTACTCTGTAAAGTGTCATATAAATACATAATAATAATAATAATATGGCAGGACATTAGACTATGACTATGGTAGGATTAGATTGTGAGCTCCTCAGAGGAAAGTCCGTGACATGACCATGTACTCTGTACAGTGCTGCAGAAGATGTCAGTGCTGTATAAATACATAATAATAATAATAATAATAATAATAATAATATGTTAGGACATTACACTATGACTATGGCAGGGATTAGATAGTGAGCTCCTCTGAGGACAGTCAGTGACATGACTATGTACTCTGTAAAGTGCTGCAGAAGATGTCAGTGATTTATAAATATATAATAATAATATGGTAGGAGATTAGATTATGACTATGAGAGATTAGAAAGTGAGCTCATCAGAGGATAGTCAGGGACACGACTATGTACTTTGTAAAGTGGTGCGAGTGATGGATGCGACAAAACCCCTGGTGCTGTTTCCCCCAAGTGTATAAATGTGCCCCCATGTGTGCGTTCATACATTACCTGTCCTGTGTCGTTTACCAGACGGTGCCCATCCACCTTCAGCTTCTTCCTGTTCCAGTTGTGGCTCACATGCCACCAGCATATAGTGTGTGGCGCATGTGTGATGTCACGTGTACTAAAGGACGGCGCAGGGCTGCTCTCTCCCTCACATACACACAGACACCACATACCTTTCTTTATCTACCCTCCCTTAGCTGTGTCTCTCAAGACAGCCTGAAGATTGGAATGCCTTTGAAAGTGCCCCATCCTGACCTTATAACCTGTCGCTCAGAGGCCGGAGCCTCTCGGGCCTCTGTGTTGTCCCGGTCCTGTTTGTGACCGTAAATGTGTTTTTTTGTTGTTTTTTTTTTGGTACTGTCTCGTAAAGGGGTGAAAGCTGTCACAGGAAGGTTTTGTGGGTCAAGCTCAATTTTTCTACCATTTAAACCCAGATTTAACCCTTTAAAACAAAAAAATGAAAATTAGGATTCCATGAAAGTTCAATTTTAGGATTGACTAAAGGATTAATAAGACTTAAAATGGGGACGGGTGTTTATCACCTTCCCTCCTCTATACAAATTTGTACACACGGCACATGCGCTCCTTTAAAAGAAGTATTCACAAGGCTTTGCCCTGCACAAGCACCGGTCATATTTTTAATAAATGACACTGCTGGTCTATAGCTAGACGGTGCTGTGTCCAGTGATGAATAGGGAAACGCATGTAGAAATCTCTCTATTTCACTGCAGCTGAGAGCTGTGGGGGTCAGCGGTTCTCTACATATTGCAGCTACAGTGCTGGTGTCAGGATCTCTCCTGTAGCATGTAGTTGAACTGCAGCCAGACAGCTCTGAATTCCCTTCATGCATATTGCTGCATAATATTGCATGCATTTGTAATGAGTGCTTTCCATCTGCTGTCAGCCTGTAGTCGTCAATCAGACTAGCATAGGATTGAGTGATTACCATTCAGCTGTGTGGGCATTTGCATGCCTGCTCTCCAGTGGCGTACCTAGGGAATTTGACACCCAGTGCTGGTTATTATAAGACACACCTCCCAACTTCCTTCCCCCCCCCGCCCCAAAAGGAGTGAGTGTGGCATACTAAGCGCGCCACGGTGGGTAATGCCAGGTATAGGTGCTCCCTGTATAGTAAAGTGGGCAGCATTTCACCAGACAATAATCGTAAAGTGGGCAGCATTTCACCAGACAATAATCGTAAAGTGGGCAGCATTTCACCAGACAATAATCGTAAAGTGGGCAGCATTTCACCAGACAATAATCGTAAAGTGGGCAGCATTTCACCAGACAATAAGCGCTATGTGGGGGAGCATTCACCAGACAATAAGCGCTATGTGGGGGGAGCATTCACCAGACAATAAGCGCTATGTGGGGGGAGCATTCACCAGACAATAAGCGCTATGTGGGGGGGAGCATTCACCAGACAATATTCGCTATGATCACCTGAAAATAAACCTGTAAAAAAAAATTCACTCACCTGGCCGGGCCTCTGGCGCGCAGCTCCCCAATGATCCTCCAGCGACGATCCTTCTGCAGCCAGTGTAAATCTCCCGCGCTGACAGGCAGAGTGCAGGGCTATGTGAAGATGGCGCCCGAAGCCCTGTACTGGAGACACAAATAGTCTCCAGTGCAGGGCAGCCATCTTCCCGTAGCCTTGCTCTGCTTCCGGGAGTCAGTCCCCGCAGTAGGCTGCGGGGAGATGAACCGGGCACGGGCGGGCAGCGGCGGGGAAGAGAGGCAAAAGGGGACCCAGGTGAGGGGGGGGGGGGAAATCTTTCTCCCCTCCCCGCCGCTGTACCCCACCCCTCTTAGTGCTGCTCCTCCCCTACCATGGGGGGTCATCTTGACACCCCCTTGAGTGTCAGTCACCTGGGGCGCCATGCCCCCTGCGCCCAATGGTAGGGACGCCACTGCTGCTCTCATTGGGTAATGTTCATAGAAAGTCTCCTCCTCTCACACCTTGCCAGTCATAGCATTTAGCTCTGTCTTAGCTGGCTGCTAGGTCCCTCTTGTAATTTGTATTGATTAACCTTGCCTTACTCGCCTGGACATTTGCTGCATCTGTGGGGGTACAGTGAAGTCCTTCCAATCCTGATAGCTTGGACTGCCATCACCATGTTGGTGACTGGTAGTATTCCTGCTAGTTCTGACCCTTTGGACCTGACTATAGCTGTGGTTGCTATTAGTTATGCTCCTTCTTGTTTGTCTTGCCTGTGTGGATGTTTGCTATCGCTGGGGCAGCGATTAGATTGGTAAACAATTCTTCTATCTGTTCCTGTGGACATAACTATAGTTGCGGTTGCAATTAGTTACGCTCCTTCCTGTTTGTCTTGTCCATTGCCTGTGTGGATGCTTGCTATTGCTGGGGCAGCGATTAGATCAGCAAGCATTCCGTCTGTCGCTGTTTACTCAGTGTGGTGGACATCAGATGCTCAGTGCTGTGGTAGCACTGAGCAGCCATTGTCTTGTTTATTGTGGCAGTTATCGGAAGCTCAGAGCTGCAGTCGCGCTGAGCAGTCTTGCTCCCTTGTTCATAGCTCCAGGTGTGATCTGTGTTTATCTCCTCCACAAGTGCATTCCGTACTATCTCTAATTCTGTACGAAATAATTATCGAAAAATGGCCAACATTAATAGAGAACATAAACAAATCAACCGATTTTTGTCTTCAAGGTTATTCCATAGAGGCATACGTATAGGCAATTCATCACAGGAGATATCCACATAATACGAGGTGTTGTATACTATGAAAATCGGAGAAAGAGAAAAATCATTACCCTGGATATTATAAACATTATAAAAATTGTCAGATTTTCAAAATGCACATAACAATGTACACTGATGGAATAGATCGTGCAATCTCCCATAAATCCTCCACAAAGTGTTCCCAGACAAAAGAAACCAAAACAGCACATGACATAAACTACTGCCAGAATATTGTGAAGCATAGTCCCAAGAGTAGTAAGATGAGAAGATAAATAAGGAGGGGAAATACTGACTGACCTCCTCAAAATTCGATAAAGTTATGAGTAAGGGCTGGGGCACACCGAGCGGTTTTTTGAGCGCATTTCTGCCTCCAATGTAAAGTATAGGAAAAACGCAAACCGCTCTGAAAAACGGCAGTTCAGAGCGGTTTTGCAGGCGTTTTTGTTACAGAAGCTGTTCAGTAACAGCTTTACTGTAACAATATATGAAATCTACTACACCAAAAACACTTCACAATACCACAAAATGCTAGGTAAAACTCTACAGAAAAATAAGAAAAAGCGTTTCAAAATCTGCTAGCATTTTGCGGATATTCTAGTGGGTTTTGGTGTGCACCAGGCCTAAAAGTGTGGATGAACAAAATAGAGCAGAGAAACAAGAGGGAAAGATGAATACAACCATATATACATCACAGATCATGTCAGAAAGATAGGGACAACAGAAACCTAGTGACCATGGTGAGAAACGGATGGTAGAGAAATGTTTTTGTATTCGTTGTTTAAAAACCTTTTTAGTTTGTCCAATATATTTTAAGCTAACAGGGCATTCCAGGAGATACACAACACCAGTAGACTTACAGTTGATATATTGTTGGATATGAAAAAATCTTGTATTAGAAGAGTTCCATAGTTGTTTGTTTTTAGTTGGTTGGACATGTTTGCAGATGTTACACTCACCACATGGGAAGCTTTCCTTTACTTTTCAATTGTTGACGAGATCTCTTATTATAGTGGCTTCTACAGATTAGATCTCGTAGAGTTGGAGCTCTTTTGGCTGTAATAGATGGACGTTCAGTGGTATACTGTTGTATTATCTGATCACTTCTATTAATTGGCCAGTGTTTGGCAAGGATCTGTCATATATTCTGCCATTGATTATTGTAAGGGGTACAGAATCGTACTAAATTCTCACTATTTCTCTTCTTGGGGCGTAGGAGATCTTCTTGTCTAGCTTGATTAGCTCTATTACGTGCTCTCTTTATCACTTTCTTTTTATTTTTAAATCGGTTAGCTAGCAGGTCACATTCTCTCTTGTAGTCTTCATGGTTTGTACAATTTTTATCTTTAGTCTGAGGAACTGTCCGATCGGTATATTGTCCTTTAGAACACCTGAATGAAAGGAATCCTAGTGTAAAAGGTTATTCACTGCAGTCTCCTTCCTAAAAGGGGGGTTTCAGTTTGTCCATTAGTCATAGATTTTTAGATCCAAGAAATGTACTTCTTTGTCGGAGTAGGTGGCCGTTAGAAAGATATTATGTTGGTTATTGTTTAGGCTGTCTATATAAAGTCTTTTGAGCTACCTGGAGGCCCATTCCAAAGGATTAAGATTTCGGCCATATATCTAATAACCCAGTACGTACTGATTGTATTTGTTCATTTGTGGGGACCAAACTAGCTCACATTCCCACCAACCTAAAAATAAGTTTTCAATCGAGGGTGCGCATTTTGTGCCGGTTGACACTCCATGTGTTTGTAAGTAATATTTACCACTAAAGAGTAAATAGTTGTTTCAATGAAATCCAGAAGTTGACATAAGTTGTTAAATGGAATCCTTGCCATTGGTGTTTGATCTTAGGAAGTATTTGACCGTTGCGATTCTGTCACCATGATCGATATTGGTATTTAACCATTTAATGGCAAGCATACGTATTAAAAAGTCATGCTTTAGCCTATTAACGGCAACCTGACGTTTTAATACATCACACGTTCCCGCCGCCGCTCCGCACGTGGCCGCGTCGCTATCGCCGCCATTACCGTCGGGTTTCCGTGCTATGTGATTGGGGAAGAGGACCAAGCGGTCCTCTACCCAATCGCAGTGCCTGGAGTGAATAGACGTAACCGCGAACGGCGGCTACGTCCATTCACAAAAACAGGAAATTGTTACAGGTTTAATAAAGTGTAAAAAAAAAATAAAAAAAAAATTGATCACTTCCTATTACGGAGAGTGTTCACTAGCGCCATCTTGTGGCCAAAAAGTATATTACACATACATGCACATACATAATATGAACATACACAGTATTAATAAATACATTACACTTCCAACCCCCCCCCAAAAAACCTTGTAAAAAAAAAAATCAGCTTCAAATAAATAAATAGTTGCCTTAGGGACTCAGCTTTTTTCAATCTATATTTTATGTGGGAAAATGTATTTTTCTTTATTACATAGGGGCTTGTAATTATGGCCAGAACAACAACCCCCCCCCCCCTCCCAGAAAAATAACACCTATATTTCAAAATAATATATTGTTGCCATACATTGTGATATGGGCATAATTTAAACGGTTTAATAATCAGGACAACTGGGCAAATAAAATGAGTTGGTTTTATGCACTGGAGAATGTTTAATTTTAAAACTATAATGGCTGAAATCTGAGAAATAATGATTTTTTTCCATTATTTTTGTATTTTTCCCATTAAAACACATTTAGAATAAAAAAATTCTTAGCAAAATGTACTACCCACAGAAAGCTTAATTGGTGCCGAAAAAAACGAGGTATAGATCATTTTCTTGTGAGAAGTTGTAATAAAGTTATTAGGGAATAAAAGGGAGGAGCACTGACAGGTGAAAATTGCTCTGGTCCGTTAGGGTAAAAACCCTTGGAGGTGAACTAGTTAAGGATTCAACATCGCATGTTATCGAAGATGTACCTGAGGATAAAGACATATGACAAAGTTTGAGAATGAGATCGGAAGAATCATGTACAAAAGAATCAAGACTTATGGCATGTTCTTGTAAAAAGAAATCTACAACTAAGCAGCATCGACCTATTAAACTGCCTATACCCGCGACCATAGGTCGACCTGGAGAGTTTTTTTTTTTTGTTTTTTTTTTTTGTGTATTTTTGGCAACAAATACGAAGTTGGAGTCACAGGGTTTTTTTACACTTAGAAATTGCCACTCAAACCATTAATCTCCTGTCTTGTTACATGCTGTGGTCCTGAAAAAGGCACAGAGAAACCAAAAACCATCAAAATTCTAACATAAACATAGTGGACCAGCACCATGCATTTTAATGATATTAAATCCTGGACTAGAAGATGTGCAAAAGGGCAGAACAATTAACCATAGAAAGTACCCTTTTCAAAAAGCACCAGACTAATCCAGATTATATAAAAAAAATTATAAAATCTTTATTATTCATAACCACAAAAAATCATCAAAAACAATTAAAATGTCACCACAAAAGGGGACATGCAGTGTCTCTCAAATACAAAGGTATAAGACAATATTAATCAATATATTAAGTAAACAGGTCAGCTGGAAAAAATCACCCACAGAAAATAATTTAATTGGAAAAATACAAAATTACAAAACTTTAGAAAGGTGGAGAGGCGCTTAGGTGGTATGGGAGTACAGATGGGGATAGTGTGGTTCTTTTCACCCGCTGCTGTTCACTGGCCAGGGGTTCCCAACCACCTCTGCTTGTGTTAAGGAGTGAATCGGGGTTGAATGTTGAATGTTGATTGAATATTGCATTCTTTGTCACAGAATTTATGGTGAATACTCCCAATGTGGTGTGAACTTTTACAACTTTTACAACAACCGAGTTAGCTGTATGCAATATATGCATTTGAATTACGTACTATGCGATTTTATATATTTTGCACTTTTGAATAGTGATCTTTTTTTGATTGAATATTAATCCTAAACATACGCAGGGTATGTGTATGCATTATATGCACTCTAGCTATATGCGGTGCAACCTTTTATAGATTTTAAATTCTGTATTTTTAGCATTTGACCTTGTGCCTTGAAATCTATCCTGAATATATACAGGCCATAACAATCTATTAAAGCTTTTATTATCCAATTACTACTCTCAGCGTTGTTCATACCTATATAGACTCCATTTATAACACAACTGTATGCAATATATGGATTTGAATTACATGCTATGCGATTTTATATATTTTTTGTACCTTTGAATAGGGATTTTTTTGATTGAGTATTAATCCTAAAAACACACAGGGTACGTGTATGCAATATATGCACTCTAGCTATATGCTGTGAGACTTTTTACAGATTTTAAATTCTGTATTTTTAGCATTTGACCTTGTGCTTTGAAATCTATCCTGAATATATACAGGCCATAACAATCTATTAAAGCTTATATTATCCAACTACTACTCTCAGCGCTGTTCATACCTATATAGACTCCAAAAATACAAAACTGTAAGTCTCAAACACCATGAATATAAAATGTATACCTTAAATAGCATAAGAGTAGACAAAATTGCAATAGGTGCAGGTGAGGGACATACAACTCTATATGTATAGGGATAACAAGAGTGAAAAAAAGTAAGATATAGGAGGAAGACTATATGGGTAAAGGGTGGAAGCCCACAATATCATGCAGGGAAATACTAGCAGCGGCGCCTGAAAGAAAAAATTGTGCAGATGAAAGTGTGAGAGAGCTTACGTGATAAAAGTCTAAGAAGTGTGGGAGGAATCCAGGAGGCCTGAGAGAAAGAGACAAGGCGGCCAGCCTTAATGCATCACGCGGGCTCAACCTGCTTTGGAAAAGAAGTTGGAAGTGGGAAGATGGACCTTAAATCCGCAAGACGCCGGGGAAACCGGAAATGACGATTCGCTGCGGACGGAAGTGATGCGTCTGCGTCACCAGTAAGCCAGCGTCGGGTAACCAGAGTAACCCATGGTGGCTGACTGTCCGGGGATGAAAGGAGCCAAGAACGAGTGCGGTGCTGCATGGGATCAGGGAAGTAAGGACTGACAAATTGTTGGTAGAAGCACAATTGGATAAGTATTTGGAAAAAAAGGAATGAAACAGAAGTAAAAAAAGTTTAATGCAGATCGGAGAGCAATACACTTGGATATAGCATTGCTGCCATCTAGTGGTCGATCAAAAGGAGGAGGTACAGATGCATGATTGCTATACATGGAAAGTGTGGGTATTACTATACACAAAAACTCAAAGTTCCATAAAATAATTATCGAGAAATGTCCAACATAATAGAGAACATAAACAAATCAACCGATTTTTTTTTTTTTTTCTTTTTTTCTTTTTTTTTCTTTAGTCTTCAAGGTTCTTCCATAGAGGCATATGTATAGGCATTCCGTACGATCCAGTCGAGATAGCAGCGCCAACAGAGTCCACTTATAACCTGCACAGGACCTAAAAAAATAGAGTACAAGAGGGGAACCCTCATAGCGAGTATCACAACACCCCTCGTGCTCAAAAAGTGTTACTGAAGTGATTAAGGCTATAACCAATAGGACAGGAGGATTGCACACTCCACACACCCCCCCCCCCCCTGGTTTCCCCTGCTCATCAGATCACTGTTTGGTATATAGCGTATCAAATCCCATAAGACAGCTTCTAAAAAGTATAAGAGAGACGACATTGCATAGTGTAAATTAATTTAATAGAGCGCCCATGGCCCCTCTTAAAATCCACGTACATTAAAAACTCTTGTAAAAAAGCACATCATAGTTACACATCCAAGTACAGCTCCGGTCGCCTCCTGCGCGTCCCCGGCTGGTATCCTGTATACAGCGTGCGTGCGTCTTCCCTACGCGTTTATAGTGTGCTGCCTGGAGCAGGGGTGATAACAGGACACTGAGCGCAGTATCATCTGATAAGTATTCCGTACTATCACCTGATATTACCCAGCCGCATAGTCTTGCTTTGTGGGCTCTGGTGGTACTCTTGTCTTCCCGGCCTCAGTCTCTATACCTTGCACGCTGAAGTCCTGCGGGGTAACTCTAGTTGGGTAGGCGCACTGGCCTCCTGTTCATGCGGGGGCTTGACATATAGGTGAAGAGTGTGGTATTAGATTGGGGTATAGAGGCTGAAGGAGGATGATAGATCTGCCAGGCCTTACATTATGATGGGCCCAACACTAAACCATATCTTGGAGGAGGCCTCTGACACAGTGACTTATGGTGGTTTGTGTTTTAAAATATTTGAAAAGCTTGACTATGAAACAGCAAGCACATTTTTGCCTGAATGTGTTAGATTTTTGACAAACTTAGTTTCAAGCCACACCTGTCTCTACTTGGGCTGATCAGAGTTTTTATATCCTGTTTAAAGGGAAACTATTTGATTGGGCACTTAATGTTTTGGATCGCACTACCCTGAGAGAAAAAACCTCTAGAATTTATAGCTTTTGTCAGGGGCGTTGCTAGCCCCAAAGATCAGTGGCACGTGCCCCGGATTTTTTCTGGGGTGCCCCGGATGTACACCAGGCAGAATCAGCTGTGCTACCTCGATGGCGGGCATGCTGGGTGCTGTGCTGCCATGCTGGGTGCTGTGATGCCTTTATGGGGGCTTGCAGAGAACTGTGGTTCTTGTATAGGGCATGCTGGGAGTTGTGGTGCATCAAAGTGAGGCCCATGGAAGCATGGGAGGGGGTCCACTAGAAGGTGAGGAAGGCTATGGGGGGACTAAAGGATAACCGGGGGGACTAAAGGATAACCTGGTGGCCTAGCGGCAGGCCAGCCCACCCAGCACAGAAGCCAGGTAAATGTTTAGTTATGTATAAGTGCCTGGATATGCTGTATTTTTTTTGTTTTTGTATTAATGGAGAAGAGACTTCATCTAAAATTTTGCTGGGTAGGCCTACTTAGACCGCTGTTAAGTTCATGTAAATTTGGCTCCACCCATCACCACACCCACATTATCTACAACTTCAGATGCGTCCAGATTTATGATCTTTCAAGCTCTGTGTGTAACCCTTCTAATGCTGATCTAGTAAAAAAAAAAAAAGGCTGGTTACATATAATATGCTGTAAATAATTTTTTAGAGCGAAGAAGAAATGCTGGGTTATATTCCGCTTTAATTAACTAATGCCACATTGATAGTGGGACATTGTGTTCCCTGTATAACAGGAATGCTATGAAACAAAGTTGTTGTACCACATGTTACGGCTGCATTGCGTTGTGAACAGTAAAGCATGCAGTCAATGAAAAGTATGCTTAAAGGTACCTGTTAACCAGGGGCATTACTAGCCCCAAAGATCAGTGGCATGTGCCGGATCTATTTTGTGCAATAGTAGATTTTGGAGATGGCACACCTTACCGTGGGTTTCTTCTGGGTGCATAACCAAGGTGCAAAGCAACACCCAATCCAACATAGCAGTCCAAGGTAGGTTAGCACACCTATAAAGTTTCAATGCGTTTTTATCCTTAGTGCATTTGTCAGCACGGAATATTGACAATTGTTTCGGGGCCAAAGAGGGTCCCCTTCTTCAGAAGTGCAGACATACAAACATACCATAAAAGTGCTCAAGTACATATGACTGTGATCACAAGGAAAGCCACGTAAGCATTGGGCCATACCCTTTCATTATCATGCATAAACAGCAGAATACAAGAAATATGCATCTTCTTCATTAAACAACTGTATGTACACTTGCACTAACCTGCAAAGCTCTCATTTGTCTCCCTATGTCCTGGCATATTCCCTAGTTCGAGACACCCAAGCAAACTTCAGAATAGCAGACTGCATATTTGCAGTCTTCACTACAAAATTCGCACCACCGCCGCTGTCTCTATATTACTGGACCGCGTTACTATGGCAAACCAGCGCTAGGGAGGACAGCAGCGGCTGGCGCGTCATAGTATAACAACGCACACCCCCCCCCCCTGCTCTCCATTGCCGTGGGACTCCGAGCTGGCTGGGCGTGGCTAAACCAGTCAAGCCTGCCCAACATCCTGGCCAACAGGTTCATGGTTAGTGGGTGAAACAGTATCCACCCCTAAACATCGCAGCGCACATCGAGTACTCAGTTACTCAATGCAATGATCCCAGATAACAATGCAATTTTGCTGCACTGTCCACGTCGTAGAAACCATATGAAGATGCCTGTGTGTTCAAATCATAGTGTCAGCCATAGGCATGTACTGTGCATCTATACTAACACCATAACATATATTATGCATGAATAAAGGCAGGGGAAGGAGGTACACAGGGGAAGGTGGGGAGGAGGGGGGGGGGGGGGAAGAAAAGGGAAAAGAGGGGTAGTGCTCTAGTTACCATGGCGACCTGTAAACAAAAAGTAAATAAAAGAACATCGTGCCTAAGTATAGTATTGACAATGAGACATGAACATGCATATCATATCCAGCATCCCCTATAGTAACAAGAGGGGCTAACAATTCCAACATAATTTCTAAGCCCTCGATAAAGTTCTTGACTAAATTCAAATCAGCGTTCATTGAGAAAGCATGTAAGTGGATTAATTTGATTGAGGCCCATTGGTTGCAAAGTATTCAGAGTATAAATCCAATATGCCTCCCTTTTTGAAGAAGCAGTTTATCACGATCCCCACCTCTCCTGGGTATTTTAACCTGATCAATAACAAGCCCTCTCAGTTCACTGACCCAGTGGCCATTCTCCACAAAGTGTTTGGCCACTGGTTTGGTGGTGTCCAATGTCTTATTATTCAACTTCGCCTCAATGGTCACATGGATATCGCTCCTATGGTGTTGAAATCTAACCTTAAAGGCACTTGTGGTTTTCCCCACATATCAGAAACCAGTGTTACAGTTGTAATAATCGTGTAAGAAGTATCTTTTCCCGCTCCTGGGGTGTGTGAAATATTCACCTGTGATAATAGTTACACGCATTGCAATTTTGACATGATAGCATCCCTTCCTTTCTGAGATTTTAAACTGCTTTTGGCATATTTCTCGTAAGCATCCGCTTGGACAAGAATGTCCTTTAAGCTTCTGTTTGACCTATAAGAGAAAAGAGGTTTTTCCTTCAGAGGTGGACTCGGGGACACATCGAATTGCAGTATCGAGAAGTTCTTTGCAATCACATTTTTGGTTGTCCCTGACATACTGTTAGTCTTGTACAATTGGGATGCTGGTTCTGCTCTCACACGTGCATACCCCTGTGTATATATAGCTCTTGCTCTCATGAGGGCCTCTGACAAAATGGCTTCGGGGTACCCCCTTTCAATAAACCTCGATTTCATATTACACGCTTAAGCTTCAGCATCTTCACTTTGTGAGCAGATTCTAAGTACACATAAGAATTGAGAGACCAGTAGGCCATTCATGAGGTGAGTGGGATGTGCACTACTGTATTGGAGTAGCGTATTGCGATCAGTTGGCTTCCTATATAGTGTGGTGATGAGGCCACTAACCCTCTTCCCAACCAGCACATCCAAAAATGGAACGATCTTATCTGATATTTCTGAATTGAATATTATCCTTTCATTCAGTGTGTTCAAATATGCAATAAAATCCTTCAGAGTCTCTAAATGACCTTTCCATATTAAAAACACGTTATCCATGAACTTTGTCCATAGAATCACATTATTCAAGTACACTGGTGATTCATAGATTTTAGTCTCTTCAAAGTAACCAACAAATAGATTTGCATAAGCTGGGGCTGCCGAACTTCACATAGCAGTGCCGTAACACTGCCTATACCAGCTGTTTTCAAATGTAAAGCAATTTGAGGGAAGTATAAGTTCTAAGCTTGCTACAATATACTCTGTAGGTAGCAATACATTATGTGATTTAAGTAAAAAATGTCTTACCGCATCGAGACCTGCTGAGTTCGGAATGGACGTGTAAAGGGATCCAATGTCCATTGTGCATAGAATCCTCTTGCTTGTATCCACTGTAATTTCATTTTTTGCTCAAAAAGTGCCGTGTGTCCTTCAGATATGCCGGGAGTGATTGTACGATTGATTGGCTGTAGATGAAATTCAATGATTGTGCAATCGGTTGTGAAGCCAAATCAATGGCAGATATAATTGGACGAAAACGGTGATGTCCCTTTCATGTATTTTTTGAAGTCCATAGATTACTGGTCTTTTGGGGTGATCTGGGAGTAAAAAGCTCTTCTCAGTTTCTGTGATCCAATTATTGGCAAACCCCAGAAGCATTAGATCCTTCCAGGTCAAGTTGGTTTTTGGTTTGTATTTTCTCTTCTTGCTGTAGTTTAGGACATCATGTTGAGCCGTATTGATAAAGGTTTCAATGCTTGAAAAGGTACCTGGAGGCACAAAAGAGCTTTTCAGTTTAAATCTCGATTTGTCCGGTGGTTATAATGTTTGATTTTCCATAGAAAAATAGTTTGTTTCATTGTCTGTTCATATTTGAACAGGTCGACCTCAAACTTAAAGGGTTCAAATTTCCCAGTGGGGCAGAACGACAGACCCTTAGACAAGACCGCCATTTCAGGTGTACTGATTGGATATTTACTACTTTAGGGGTTCTTTTTCCCGCTCCTCGTCAACAGACGTGGTGGTTGTGGTTGGAGCTGTGGTGGGCGATCTGGTATTCCTTTTGGATTTATCCCTCCTGTGTCACCTCCTTTTATGTCCTTTTAGGGCCCCAGGGTATCACTGTCCGATGAGGGATTCTCATCAGTCGGGATTAGCATTGGGTTGTGGTCCTAGTCTAGGTCTCGGACCTCCCCTGGGTCTTGGTCTACCTCTTGGTGGTGGTCCATGTCTCTGGGTAGCTCCTACAACCCACGGGTAAACTCTTCCCTCCTGGTGGTCTTGGCAGGTCTGCTGGTATTTTTCACGGTTCCTGTTGGATCTGTGATTTGTAGGCCTCAGTATCCTTGTTAATGGCTGTTATTTTTTCAGCAAGTTAAGTCTGTGGCCACCAATTAATAAAGTCCCGCCTGGATCGGTGCCTTTTTATTTTTCAACTAGAACTAATACTCGTACCTCCTCAATGACCACAAGCATATAATTAAGTGAATGCTGAGTAGAAAGTGCACACTGTGACAATCCAGCCCAGCGATCCCGTTCAAAAGACATTAAGACTGGTTGCTGGATCGTCAAAAGAATGTAGTAATGTGACAGAGCGTGCCAATCCCGTCTAATCTTCTCCCATTCGCATTAGCAGGAAGTACGATGAGCAGACTGACAGTAAAGATTGGTCGCACAACTTCCGACAATATGTAATGTGACAATCACTCACCAATCCCGTATTACTAGGCCACTGTTGCCATGCAGGTCTCGTGCACTAGACTTCTGGAGGCAGATTCGCTATGTGCGTAGTAAACAGTTAAGATTGGTTGGAGGTGCCCATACATGTACAATCTCGATTGTATGTATAATCGGTAAACTAAAAATATCGATTTCACGCTGCAAATCGGGTAATTTCACTGCCACCACTCTCGCGTGTTCAGAAGGGAAAGAGACTCCCGCTAGCTATTCCTAGAAGTAAGAAAACGGTTATTTACAACCTTACTAGCAAATCAACAATTTTTAAGAAAATAATAAAACAATGTGGTAGAATGACTCTGACTTTTCAGAGAGCAAGTTCGTTGTAGCAGCAATCAAATGATCAGAACGGGCACAAGACTGAATGATAAAATCGTTACGTTTATTCATGCCCACAGATAAATATACCTGTCCGGCAGAACAGATCGGTTTAATAGAAAGAGAGTAGAGATGAAAAAGAAACAGAATGTCTTAAAATACAGTTCAAATACCGTTATTGGTAATCCATGCGGCAATCACAAGTCTTTGGAGAAATTCCAAGATGGCCAATTGCCATAGAGGCCCTTTTGTGTGGAATAATCCAAGTGTTTTTGCCAGTATCCAGCTGGCTGCTGGTTGATGTTATTCGACAAAGCTTTCAGATAAAGGACTTTGGACAGCTGGTCCCAGTGTCATTGGGGTTTTAATCCTCATGTAGTTGGGAGGGGTCATGACATGTACAAGTCCCGCCTTGTGCAATTTGAATAGGGGCAGTGCCCCATTAGACAGGGAGAGATTTTGGCCCAATTCCTGTTTTGCCCGCTTTCTCCATGCCCATAGGTCACATCAAGAACCAGAATGCATAGCATATTCACAATCCGCATAATTTTATGAATCTTCTGATACTAAACATGAGGAGTCTGAGTGACTGATAGCACCATTCTTTACTTTTACCCTTTGTAGCACTGGTGCTGGAAGATCCAGATGGTTGAAAATCTCTCAGAACCAGTTTCACGTGAAATCCAACACACTCTGCGAATTTGAAGGACCTGGTATCTTTGTAACACCAGAAATATTACAAATATAGTAGTCTATGGATTATTAAGGGTTATGGTAGGATCATCTGCTCTCTGAGCTGAGCCAGCTGGAAGATGGTCTCCTTTGATCTCCCATGATCTCCCAGCTGAGGGAACCCTAAGAGACCCCCCTACTGAGTTTGGTTCCTAATAGTCTAAAGAAGGATGCTGTTTGAGGTTTTGTCAATCTAATCTCTAATGGATGGCTTATAAACTCTCTAGGGTGTCTCGTGGCCAGGAGACCCGCTCTTCACACTTGGGTGAGAGAGACTATGTAATTAGAAAAACTGCCAGTGCTTGCTAGCAGAGCCAGAAAGTAGGAAAAAAAAGTTGATTAAAAAAAAAAAAAAAAACTAATTTTGGGGTTACTTGCAATGAAACTTGCATTTGTGTCTCCATGATGCACATGCGGTTTTCTCGGGAACCGTGTGAGCGTCACACCTCCTTCCCGGGGAAGATTGCGGAATGACTGTTCTCACACGACCACAACTGAAGCAATACCAACTTGCTACTTGGGTTCATTACAGTGGGAAAGCCTGGGTTCCACATGACTTTGTTGTTTGCGTTGGTCAGTGGTTTAGCCAGGATGCTACAGGGTTTGACAAACTTCCTGTAGTACCCCGCTGTTCCCAGAGAGGCTGTTCCTCTGTCATGACAATCTGATCTGCGTCTGGTTCAACAGTCAGATTGGCAGCTGACATCTGTCTTAGTACCAGGGACGAGTGATCGCAGTGTTACTCCCATGTTGGGCGGAACACAGGGATGTCATCCGGGTTCCTAACTGTACAACCATGCTTGCCCTTCAACGAGTCATTCATCACACCAAAAGACATCCGCATCGAGGCATTAAAGTCAAATGGCATGATGGATGTGGATTCCAGGCGCACCTCAGGCATGATTGGAATCTGCCAGTATCCGTGGCTCCGATCCATGACCGTTAGTTGGCAGATGCCAGCCAATCCAACAGATCACCGAGGGGAGACATGGGATACGCATCGGTTATTGTGACGTCCTCTGGACTCCTATAGTCTTTACAGAACCTGGTGGCCTGTGGGCTAGAGGATTTGCAGAGGACAGTCATCTGTAACATCTCCTCATACTTCCTCTTTACTTTTGCTTGCACTTCCGGAGTGGTGCGAAAGGGGATCTGCCGTAAGGGCTTGTGAGTCCCCGGTTCCCTTATGTGAATTGTTGTTGTATTTAGCCCAGGGTTTCTGCGAAGGTTTTGCTGTGGGGGCGCAGTGCGCTTCAGTGAGGCTTTCTGGGAGTACTCGAGATGGGGGGTGACATTCGTGTCATCCGCCAATTCTCGCGTGGGAGCTATTAAGCCTAACAGGGGATCTGTGTCTTCCTGTTCTTAGTGGCTGTCCTCTCCTAGAACTTCCTGCGTTCTGTCTGAATGGGCTTCTAACAGATGCACACGGACCATGCTTTCGACTGGGGTGTCTGTTACATGGGGAATGGGTTCACTGGAGTATTTACCATTCTCCCTGTACACCTGTAATGGAGCTTCCGCTGCTGGTGGCTTAGTGGTCTGGCCACTAAGCACACGCAGGTTGGAGTCGCTCTGTAGTATTCTGTAGTATTCTTACGGATGTGGGACTACAAATCTCAGTCAGCTGCCTAGGGCGATATGGGGTCAGCTGTAGAAGATCAAACTCTCTGGGGTCAGAGCTGACAGGGATGCTTGTATGCTCTGAGCTCTGTTTATCAACAGTATGGTGCATGTCTGTCTGCACAGGTACACCACAATAAAGTTCATATTTTTAGTAAATTACATCAATTTTGACATTAGTCTTGGGGTCAGAGATATCGGAGAAGGTCGAGACTTCTCCAGATAGTCCTGAGTCCAGACTACCGGTGACACTGAAAGCATCAGCCAGCGTAATCTCAAAATCATGCACAACATTATCACAAACATTTGCATAACAGATGTCATTTTTAGCATGATTGTCATCCGCCTGAAGGTTAGAATCGCCAGAGGGAATCCCGCCTGTCGGCTCTGAGTTCATGCGGCTGGCATTTTCATTAGCAATAACAGGTGCAGAAATAAATAACAGTCAGTTGCTGGTACATTCAAATCTGAGGATACCTCCCGCCCAGCGGCGTTAGGTACAGTAGCAAAAGCAGGTAAGGGGTTTACATCTCCGTTTTCACAAAGGCTTGTACAGTACCTGGTTGTCAGGGAGTCCTGCTGGGATCTCCTTCATTTCAGCAGAGAATTCTTAAGGGCACACAAGCGTGCCTAGATCAGTGCCAAGCACAGTAGAAGAGAGAATCTCAGCAACAGCCCGCTCTGGAAAACCCACCCCATCTGGCCTTCTCGGGACCTTGGACAACAGGGTTGTGGTAGTTGGGCCTGACTCCAGTCAGGGTGAGGAGCTTTCGTGGGAGAATATCTTCCTCTGTGGCAAGGTTGGAATAGACCAAGGGGACATCTGCTTCTGGAGCACTGGAACAAAAGATGATCTGGTCGTCCACTGGAGAACTCTGCAGATTTCCAGAACTGTAGAGAATCTCTGACATGCTGACAGGCAGTGCAGAGGGTGATGCAGGTGATGGATCAGGGTTGCTAGCCATCTTTGGGTTAGGGACGGTCGTCCTTTTCCTTTTGGGACAGAAGAACTGTATGTGGCCGGTCTCGCCACACAGATTACACATGTGAATGGCGGGTGTGTCATACTGGGATGAAGCAATAGCAGCAGCTGTAGGTCTCGGTGGCACAAAGCTCATCGGACCAGGAGGAGCAAATGCAGTAGGCTTACCTCTTTCCAAGTCCTGGGACAGTGTTCTGTGACTGTCCACCACTAGAGATATCGGCGAACGGTTCCCGAACCGTTCGCTGGTGAACTCCTTACTTGTACTACTTCCGGGTTGCTAAGACCCGGAGTAGTACGGCTGCGCTGGCCTGGCGGTTCGCGTCTTAGATTGCGCTCCTGTTGCCGGGCACTTTCTGCGCATGTGTGTGACGTAATGAGTGACATCACGCTCATGCGCAGAGAGTGCCTGGCAACAGGTGCGAGCCAGCGCAGCCGTACTACTCCGGGTCATAGCGACCCGGAAGTAGTACTGTCCCCCTAATAGAGATTCGCCTGCGAACAGTTCGGGCCATCTCTATCCACCACCAGGGTTCTTTGGCTGTCAGGTACAGGAACCTGATGGTACGCCCTCTGAGGTGCATACTGGAAAGTCTCATTCCGTGCCCTCTTCCAAGACAGGAAGTTTCACTGTGTGGATCACAGGTAGAGGTTCGCATCTCTCCATCGAAGCACATAGTGAAGAGTGCAGATTCATTTGGGCTGGCTGTGCCAACTCCAATTCATGCAGGAGCTGTAGCTGGGGTAGACACTCTTGGTGCTGAATTTCTCGGAACTCCTGGTACATGCGCAGATCCTGGCCGGTCAGGTTTGCCAACCACTTCGGGGGAATCAGGTCTGCGATGTATGGAGGCATTAAGCAAGGTGGTGACAAGGATTCCATCTCTGGGGTAATGCCACCAGCCCAGCCTTGTTTGTGCCATAAGCAGCAATGCCGTGCGATTTGCAGAGGGCTTGCAAGTCAGGGACTGACCAATTTTGGTGATCCTGAACTGAATAAGACATCCAGAAGAGAAGAGTACAAGAAAAAATAGGATATAGCAAAGAAAAAATTAGGAAATGTAGACCAGTCTATTCGCTATCTGTGTGTTTTGTGCCCAGAACTCTGGTTCTGCAAGACAGGTTACTCAGTGATCACTGTCTTATTATTCTGGTTGCAAAGACTTTGTCAGATCTTTCCACTCTGATTTCCCAAAAGCTGGCTATGCCTGGTTTTGGGGTGTGCTATCACCACCACTGTCCAACCAATGTGACAATCCAGCCCCATGATCCCGTCTAAAAGACGTTAAAAGACCGGTTGCTGCATCGTCAAAAGAAAGTAATATGACAAAATGCCAATCCCATCTAGTCTGCTCCCGTTCGCATTAGCAGGAAGTACGGTGAGCAGACTGACAAAGATTGGTCGCACAACTGCCGACAATGTGTAATGTGACAATCACTCACCAATCCTGTATTACTAGGCCACTGTTGTCATGCAGGTCTCGCGCAATAGAGGCTTCTGGAGGCAGATTCACTGTGTGCGTAGTAAACGGTTAAGATTGGTTGGAGGTGCCCATACATGTACAATCGGTAAACTAAAAATCTCGATTTCGCACTGGAAGTCAGGTAATTTCACTGCCACCACCTCTCGTGTTTAGGGAGAAAAGAGACTCCCGCTAGCTCTTCCTAGAAGAAAACGGTTATTTACAACCTAACTAGCAAATCAACAATTTAAAAAAATAAATAAAACAATGCGGGAGAATGACAAGTTTGTTGTAGCAGCAATCAGATGACCAGAACAGGCACAAGACTGAACAATAAAATCGTTAAGTTTATTCTAAACTACATACACACAGCATACTTTAGCCCACAGATAAATATACCTGTCCGGCAGAACAGATCAGTTTGATAGAGTAGAGATGAAAGAGGAACAGAATGTCTTAAAATACAGTTCAAATACCATTATTAGTTATCCTTGCGGCAATCGCAAGTCTTTAGAGAAAGTCCAAGATGGCCGATTGCCATAGAGGCCAAGAGGCCCTTTTGTGTGGAATAATCCAAGTGTTTTTGCCAGTTTTCAGCTAGCTGCCGGTTGATGTTTGACTTTGGATGGTTGGGCCCAGTGCCATTGGGGTTTTAATCCTCACTGTAGATGGGAGAAGTCCCGCCTTGTGCAATTTAAATAGGGGCAGTGCCCCATTAGACAGGCAGAGATTTTGGCACAATTCCTGTTTTGCCTGCTCTCTCCATGCCCATGGGTCACATCAAGAACCAGAATGCATATTCACAATCAGCATAATTTTATGACTCTTCTGATACTAAACATGAGGAGTCTGGGTGACTCATAGCACCATTCTTACTTTCACCCTTTGTAGCACCCTTTGTACCCCCTGACAGCCCCAAGCCTCCATGGGTCTCCCCCCTGTGGGATGCTGTCACCGCCCATATCAAATATCTTGTCTCAAAGTGAGCACCGAACAAACGCCGCCACAGAGGTAGGAGGGCTGGGGCCCTGGTCCAACTCAAAAGGAAAGGCCTACGCTCTCCCGTCCCTACTATCCTACTTGCAAATGTCTGCTCACTTCCCAACAAACTGGACGAGCTGCTCTTCCTACTTGGTAGCAAACCCCAGATCAGTAAGAACACCCCTGTTCTCTGCTTCACTGAGACCTGGCTGAGTGACAGCATCCCCGACAACTCTCTAGAAGTACCAGGCTACAACCTTCTAAGAGCGGACCGCGACGTGGCCCTCTCGGGGAAAACTAGAGGTGGGGGCATCTGCTTTTATATCAACACCACCTGGTGCTCCAACATCATCACTCTCAATAAGACCTGTACCCCAGACGCTGAGTTTCTGGCCATAAACTGCATGCCTCAATACTCCCCTAGGGAGTTCTCTTCCCTGGTCCTTGTTGGGGTCTATAGCCCTCCCGATGCATGCTCCAAGACCGCACTGCAAGCCCTCAGTGACTATATCTCGCGGTGGGAAACATCATTCCCTGAGGCCCTGCTCATCATCCTGGGCGACTTTAACAAGGCGAACCTAAGACACGAGATGCCCCGCTACAAGCAGCACATAACCTGCCCCACCAGAAACTGTAACACACTGGACCACTGCTACACGGTCCATAAGAACGCCTACAAGGCCACCCCAGGAGCCCCTCTGGGAAACTCCGACCACAACACAATCCACCTGATCCCCACCTACAGGTGGCTCCTGGAGACCTCAAAGCCCACTGTCAAAAACGTCAAAAAATGGACAGCAGAAGCAAAACTGGAACTCCAAGCCTGTTTTGACACTACCGACTGGTCGACGCTGGAGGCACCCTCCCTTGACGAATGGGCCGAGAATGTCACCTCCTACATTAGCTTCTGCGAAGAAGCGTGTATCCCATCCAAGACCTTCAGGATTTTTCCCAACAAGCCTTGGTTTAACGAAAAGCTTTGCCGACTACGGAAACGCAAAGAGGAAGCGCACAGGTCTGGCTCCCCTGAGAAATACAGAGAGGCCAGGTACGCACTGAAGAGAGAACTGCGATCAGCAAAAAGGGCCTACTCTGACAAACTGGGGCTCTGCCTCCAATCAAACAATACACGGGAGGTATGGAAGGGCCTGAGAGCAGCCACAAACTTCAAACCTGCACCTCAGCCTGTGACCCCGAGCCTTCGGCTGGCGGAGGAGCTCAATGCGTTCTACTGCAGGTTCGAGTGACAACCTAACCAGTACGAGGACCAAACAGCCACGGCCAAGGTGAATCCCCCCTCGAGTGAACTCGGCACCCTGGCTCCTGTTGCTGTCCAGGAATTAGAGGTACTCTGGCACCTCCGTAAGCTGAACCCCAGGAAGTCGTCTGGCCCAGATGGAGTCTCATCGATCTGCCTGAGAACCTGTGCTGATCAGTTAGCCCCTGTGCTCACCTCTTTATTCAAGCGGTCACTATCGGACGGTACAGTCCCCTCCTGTTTCAAGCGGTCCGCTATTGTACCAGTCCCCAAAAAACCCGGCAGCACTGAGCACAACAACTTCCGACCTGTGGCCCTAACTTCCAACATTATGAAGCTCCTTGAGCGTCTGGTCCTTGCCCACCTGAAGAGGCACACGGACGCTCACCTTGACCAGCTCCAATTTGCTTATAGGGCGAACAGATCCGTGGAGGACGCCATCAATGCAAGCCTGGCACACATCACAGAGCACCTAGACAACCCTGTCTCCTATGCTAGGATCCTGTTTCTGGACTTTAGCTCGGCGTTCAACACGATCTGCCCAGACATCCTGCTCACCAATCTGGCGCAGCTCGGAGTAGATCCCACCCTTCGAGCATGGATCAAGGGCTTCCTGACAAACAGAACGCAACAGGTGAAGCTCGGCGACTGCTACTCCAGCGTCAGAACCACCAACATTGGGGCCCCACAAGGCTGTGTACTGTCACCGCTATTGTTTTCCCTCTACACCAATAATTGCATATCATCCGCTGACTCTGTGAAAGTCATCAAATTTGCAGATGACACCACTATCATTGGCCTAATTGGCAGCAACGGAGAGCATGATCACCGCAGCGAAGTTGAGAGAATCTGCAACTGGTGCAGCGACAATAACCTAGTTCTCAATGCTGCAAAGACTGTTGAACTAGCTGTAGACTTCAGGAGGAACCCTCCCCCCCCCTCCTACCTATCCTCATTGGGGGCACCGAAGTCTCTAGGGTGACATCCGTGCGGTTCCTCGGCACGACTCTCACTAACAACCTGAAGTGGGAACAGAACACCTCCATAATACAGAAGAAATCACAGCAGAGATTGTTCTTCCTGCACCAACTGAAGAGATTCGGCATGCCCAGGGAACTGCTGACCAGCTTCTACACTGCCACTATATAATCCCATCCTCTGCTCCTCAGTCATCGTCTGGTACGCGGGCGCATCGGCCAGCGACAAACACAAGTTGCAGAGAGTCATAGCTGATGCAGAGAGAATCATTGGGTCCCCTCTTCCACCTCTTGATCTCCTCCACTCCGCTAGGATGAGGAAGAGGGCCACTGTGATCTCCTGTGACCCCTCCCACCCAGGCAGTCGCTACTTCAAGCTCCTCCCATTGGGCCGCCGCTACAGGTCTATACCATGCAAAACCACCAGACGGATGAACACCACCTTCCCCCAAGCGGTTCGGCTGCTTAACTCCAGCCTCCACCCACCGGGCCCGCCCACTGGCATGCCCTAGCGGGGTCTCTCTGTCAGCTCTCAACTGCCCAGGGTCTGCACTGGGGCCACCATCACCACCATCATTATTACTACTACTACTACTATTATTATTACTATTATTGGACTGCTCCTGTATGGCAGGATTAACACTAACCTACTAACCTATGTCCCTGTTCCTGTCAATTGTAAATTGTCTGTGTTGTGCTTCTTGTCAACCTGTACTATGTCTATGCCATGTGTACCACAAAAAATTCCGAATATGGCGCTTGCTGTATTTGGCGAAATAAATCTGATTCTGATTCTGTAGCACTGGTACTGGAAGATCCAGATGGTTGAAAATCTCTCAGAACCAGTGTCACGTGAAACCCAACATACTCTGCGAATTTGAAGGACCTGGTATCTTTGTAACACCAGAAATATTACAAATATCGTCTATGGATTATTAAGGGTTACGGTAGGGTCATCTGCTCCCTGAGCTGAGCCAGCTAAAAAATGGTCTCCTTTGATCTCCCAGCTGAGGGAACCCTAAGAGACCCCCCCCCCCCCCCCCCCTGCTGAGATCAGTTCCTAATATTCTAGAGAAGGATGCTGTTTGAGGTTTTGTCAATCTAATCTCTGATGGATGGCTTATAAACTCTCTAGGGCAGAGTTCCCCAAACCTGTCCATAAGGCCCACCAACAGTAGGAAACCACAAGCATTCACAGATGAGGTAATTAGTGTCTCAGCAGAGCTGATTAACCACCTCTGTGGATTTCCACAAAATATGTACTGTTGGTGGGCCTTGAGGACAGGGTTGGAGAACACTGCTCTAGGGTGTCTCGTGGCCAGAAGACCCGCTTTTCACACTTCGGTGAGAGAGACGATATAATTAGAAAAACTGCCAGTGCTTGCTAGCAGAGCCAGAGAGTAGGAAAAAAAAGTTGATTTAAAAAGTCATTTTGGGGTTACTTACAATGAAACTTGTGTTTGTGTCTTCATGACACACACACGATTTTCTCGGGAACCGTGTGAGCGTCACGCACACCACTTATCACAAAACTCCCTTTTGTTCCGACTGATGGTGGGCTGTATCCCCAATCTGAATCCTTTTGGGATTTTCTTGTTGCGATAGTACTCTGACAATGTGTAGCCATGCAATTCCAAGTCTACTTTACTTTTCGTTTTTTCAGACAACGTAACTCCCGTAGGAGATCTGTTGCATTATTGTTGCCAAAGCCCTCACTTTCCTCGTTAGGGAACAGGATGTTTTGTGCTTCCTCAGTGGTGTATGTGAACATTGGCTCACTCATGTCAGTTTCCACCATAGATCGATTTCACTGTTAAAAGGTAGAGGGAACCTTTCCAAGCAAGCTGGTAGGTCCCTTGTAATTGCTGCAGATTCCTTTTATATCCAGTTGTGTGATCAAATCACATTTCAAGTAGACACGGTGGTGCTGAAACTCCTCAGCTTAAAGTTCAATGCAATAGTAGATATTGGAGATGGCACACCTTACCGTGGGTTTTTTTCTGGGTGCACAACCAAGGTGCAAAGCAACACCCAATCCAACATAGCAGCCCAAGGTAGGTTAGCACACCAATAGTTTCAATGCGTTTTTATCCTTAGTGCATTTGTCAGCACGGAATATTAACAATTGTTTAAAGCGGAATATAACCCAGAATTTCTTCTTTGCTCTCAAAGATTTACAGCATATAATATATTAACACAATGTTTTTTTTTTGTTTTTTTTTTAGTAAAACAGCATTCAAAGGGTTACATTACAGGGCTGACTCTTCTGCAGGGAGAACCCGCATCCGAACTGCTGTTAAGCTTATCTTGTGTACACATTCTTTACTTGATACATTTATGTAAATATTCTCTGGCTGTGCAAGACTTCAGCTGATGAGTCCTGGGGTAAAACACAGGTCAGAAATCACTGGTGGCTGCATTCAAAACAGAATTACAACAATTATGAATAAAATGCACCAGCAAATTTAAAAATAAATTAACTTGTAGGGTGGGGATGGTTGGGATTTGGTTTAATGCACTTTATCTGTGTATGTTTCTTCTCTGTCTGTCCATATGTATTTTTTCTCTTTTCTTTCTCTCATCTTCATGACCGCCTGCACCTTGAGGGCCCTTTGTTCTGGTGAGTACATACTGACTCCTCCTTGGGAGAACGGTACTATCTTTAGTCTCACCTCACATGGCTACACTTAATTTACTCTCGTGGAATGTCCGAGGTCTTGGATCTAAAATTAAACGCTCACTGGTCTTAAACTTCCTCAAACAACATTCACCGCATATATGCTTACTGCAAGAGACCCATTTGATGGGAAGTAAGATCCTTACACTTAAAAAGCCCTGGGTGGCCCACGCTTATCACTCAACCTACTCAAACTACTCCAGGGGGGTCTCGATATTAATTCACAAAAGTGTTCCATTCAAGTTGCACGACCTTAAAATTTACCCAGGTGGCAGATACATTATCTTGCATGCAACCGTCAGCAATATGCAGCTGATACTTATTGTGTACTTACCTCCTCCGGCGGACCCTAATATTCTTGATAATATTATGACTCTGGTAGCGCAGATGCCCGCTTCTAAAATAATAATCTGTGGAGATTTTATCCTTTTTCCTGATCCCGCTCTGGATAGGCTTAAACCCTCTACTAAAGATACATTCGATTTCACTAGATGGATTAATACGTGTAATTTTACGGACGTATGGAGGTGGAAACACCCAGGGGTAAAGGCCTTCTCCTGCCACTCGACTACCCACGCTACCCTCTCTAGGATAGATCTTGGTCTGGTCTCGGTGGACGTCCTCGCTTTGATAAAATCATCCAGCTTTTTGGCTCGTGGTATATCTGATCACGCTCCCCTAGAGCTGATTCTGACCACGGGTTTATCTCAGGGAGACCGTCTGTGGCGCCTGTCTAACCACTGGATTGCTGATCTCACTATACACGACATAATCAAGCGTAAAATACAGGCTTATTGGGAAGACAACCAGGGCTCATCCTCTGCACAAATTGAGTGGGATGCCAGTAAGGCAGTTCTGAGGGGGCAATACATGGAGGTCATTGGGGTGGCCAGAGAGCAAGCCAGAGCTTTAGTCCAGTGAAAAGAGCAAAAAGTGATGCAGTTAGAAGCAGAATTTATTCAAACCACCAATGATAGTGTTTATAGAAACTGGCAACTAGCGCTTCAGGAACTTGAATTGTATAGGATAAATACAGTAAAGAAATCCTTGTTAGACCAAAAGCAAAGGATATTCGAGCAAGGGGACAGGAACGACAGCATGCTGGCCTGGCTATCTAGAGATCCAACAAATTCATCGGTTATCCCATCAATACGACTACAAGACAATTCAGTCACTTCTGACCCTCTTCTAATTAATAAAACTTTCTTTAACTTTTACAAGGAACTGTATTCTAGTAGACTGACAATCACAGATACTGAAATAGACCAATACCTATCACAAATCACATTACCTACACTGTCGGATACTGATCTACAGCTACTAGAAGATCCGTTCACATTAGATGAAATCTCTGATGCGATAGGCTCTATGCAATCTAAGAAATCCCCTGGGGTAGATGGCCTACCGGTGGAACTATACAAAAAATACACTAAGATTCTAGCACCTAAACTTAAAAATACTCTTCAGAATTCCCTTGCTGGGGGCTCCCTTCCTCCCTCCATGTCAGAAGCACTTATAATAGTTCTACCCAAACCAGATAAGGACCCACTTATATGCTCGTCCTACCGACCAATCTCTCTGATAAATGTTGATGCCAAAATTCTGGCCAAAATCCTTGCTACTCGCCTAAATAAAATTATAATGAAGCTGATCCACCAAGATCAATCAGGGTTTATGCCTGGCAAGGGGACAGACATTAACATAAGGAGACTGCTTACAAATATCCAGACTGAACACTCTAATAAGGGGCGGAGGGTTGTAGCCTTTCTCGACACGGAGAAAGCTTTTGATTCGGTGGAATGGCGATATTTGTGGGCAGTGCTACGAAGATTTGGGCTTGGGGGGAATATTTTGAAATGGGTCCAACTTTTATATGAAACTCCCATTGCTAGAATTAAAACAGGCAATAACATCTCTCAACCTTTCGAACTAAAGAGAGGTACAAGACAGGGCTGCCCATTGTCCCCGGCGCTCTTTGCCTTGGCAATGGAGCCTGTGGCTGCTTACATCCGACAGTCTAATACTGTTCAGGGCCTTAAGCTAGGCAATTTGGAGGAGAAAATCTCCCTGTACGCAGATGATGTTCTTTTATACCTTAGTAACTCTAGCTCCTCTCTAACAGCTGCTCTTGAGATCTTTAACATATTTGGAGAAACCTCTGGAATTAAAATTAACTGGTCTAAGTCAATTTTATTCCATCTTGATCCCCCTACCAGCAATGGTCTTGCCCCTCCTATCCCACTACAGTCAGTCTCTCAATTTAAATATCTCGGAGTGCAAATTACTAACGATATTAATACATATCAAAGCCTGAATATTGACCCAATAGTGCAATCCCTAGAAAGTGAATGCAAGGTCTGGGACAAACTTCCACTGACCCTAATAGGTCGAATAAATTTTAATAAAAATGATATACCTGCCTAAGTTTACTTATGTCTTTCGACAATCCCCAATTTGGCTCCCACAAATTTTTTTTCAAAAAACTGGACTCTACCAAAAAACAGGGGAGGGCTAGCCATGCCAAACTTTCAGAAATACTTCTGGGCTGCTATACTAGTAACGACTCGCTGGTGGTTCTCCCAAGATGAGTATAACCCTGCGACCACGACAGAGGCTGCAATCCTTGGCTCCTACGAGAAACTAACAAACCTACCCTATAGAGGCCCTAAATGTTCTCCAAAAACTACGCAAGCTATGCTAACGGTGTGGAAGGCATGGAGGGCGGCTAGGGCCCCGCTGGCAAGGGAACATGTGCTCTCACCACAAACCCCGCTATGGGGGAATACTCAACTTCAACACTTTCTGACTATACCGGACCCGGTAATCTGGGCTAGCTTTGGAATCAAAACACTAGCTCACATCCAACAGGGGCAAACTATTCTACCATTTGATACTTTAAAATCACAATTTAATCTGCCTAACTCACATTTTTTTCGATACCTCCAACTTAAGCACGCCTACTCCTCACAATTTGGAAGGTTTCCACCTACACTTAATATGGATGACTTGGAACAATTACTTTTAACCAGAGACTTGCCAAAGGTACTCTCTGCAATATACTTAGCACTTCTAACTCTCAACAACACTAGATTAGACAAATGCTTTAATAAATGGCAATTGGTGGTGACGGGATTGGACAGAGATGATTGGGACGAAGTCCTAGAACTATACCCAACTTCAGTCATATCAGCCAGGGATCAGCTAGTCCAAACTAAATTTTTGCATCATGCCTATTACACGCCGGAGCGTATGCACAGGATGGACCAATCTATTTCAGATGCCCGTTGGAGATGCCACACAGAGCAGGGTTCATTCGTGCATATGTTTTGGTCATGTCCTAGGATTGTTCCCTTCTGGAAAGATGTACTATCAATAATTAATAGACTCTTGAAAATCACTCTCCCACTAGATCCAGGTCTCTTGCTACTGGGGAAAATGGAAGAGGATATTCTAACTCAGCACAAACAGCTATTGGTCAGGACCCTCTGTTTCCAAGCCTGCAAAAAATACTTAAATTGTGGAAAAAAACCTCTGTTCCTACACTGGGAATGTGGGCCAAGTCTATTAACTGCTCCTTACCTTTATACAAAACTACATATCTGAATAGAAGATGCCCAAAAAAATATTATAAAGTCTGGGGCATATGGGAATCCAGAATTATGGACCCCACGGACTCTGAATTTATCCTAATACTGTCATAATATTTTTTCTTTCTCCCTATCTTATAATAAATAGATAAGGCGGAGATGGAGGGGTCGGGGGCGAATCGAGGTTCGGGTGGTCATCTCTTTTCTTTTCTTTCTTCCTTCTTTCTTCCTCTCTCTTCCTCTTCTTTTCTCCACTCTTCTCTTCTCATCTACAGGGTGGTTTATTGAATATTGATAACCCAATATGTGACACTAATTTGACACTACAAACTGTATTTATGCGTCTTTATTATTATTGCTTATCAAGAATGTTTGTACAAGAATCTCTCAGACTGATTGTCATATTATGGAAACCACAACTGTACTTTACTGTTCTATAAACACTTTGTTGTATTCTTCCTTTTCAAAAATCAATAAAAATTAAACTGTTAAAAAAAAAAAAAAATGAACTGAACTTTGGGAAGTTATGTCTAAATGAATAATAATACTTGTGCACAAAAGCAAATGATAATTGTATGGGTTATAAAAAGTAGGAAAACACATTTTTGTTGAACATTTTGTCAGTTTTAAACCGCTTTAAGGACCACAGAGGGTCCCCTTCTTCAGAAGTGCAGACGTACAAACAACCATAAAAGTGCTCAAATATATATGACTGTGATCACAAGGAAAGCCATGTAAGCATTGGGCCACGCCCCTTCATTATCATGCATAAACAGCAGAATACAATAAATATGCATCCTCATTATTAATCAAACAACTATATGTACACTTGCACTAACCTGCAGAGCTTTCATCTGTCTCCCTATGTCCTGGCATATTCCCTAGTTTGAGACATCCAAGCAAACTTCAGAATAGCAGACTGCATATTTGCTGTCTGCACTACAACATTTGCGCCGTTAGGCTGATGTCTCTACATTACCGGACCGCATTACGCAAACCAGCGCTAGGGAGGACAGCAGCAGCCAATCGGGAGCGTTGGCTGGTGCCCCAGATGTCCCCTAGGCAGCGTCTGATTTCTGGATGCTAGGGGGAGAATTGCCAGTTAGAGAGGAGCTCTCCAGACCTAGAGAGTGGATGGAAGAGATGAGTAGTTCCTCCCTCTGTGCTATTCTGCTGGGAGGGGGGGAGAAACGGTGAGGACACACGACGATGTGTGCTCCCTATGAAGGCTTCATAGCTTTCAGCATGTCACAACACCCAGCATGCCCCATGGAGGCACCACAGCACCCAGCATGCCCTATAGAGGCACCACACAACACCCAGCATGCCCCAGCTTGTGTATGTGTATATGTGTGTGTGTGTGTGTGTGTGTGTGTGTGTGTATACTGTATATATACAGTGTATTGCAAAATTATTCGGCCCCCTTGAAGTTTTCCACATTTTGTCATTATACTGCCACAAACATGAATCAATTTTATTGGAATTCCACATGAAAGACCAACACAAAGTGGTGTACACATAAGAAGTGGAACGAAAATCATACATGATTCCAAATTTATTTTTTTACAAATCAATAACTGCAAAGTGGTGTGTGCATAATTATTCGGCCCCCTTTGATCTGAGTGCAGTCAGTTGCCTATATACATTGCCTGATGAGTGATAATGACTAAATAGAGTGCACCTGTGTGTAATCTAATGTCAGTACAAATACAGCTGCTCTTTGACGGCCTCAGAGGTTGTCTAAGAGAATACTGGGAGCAACAACACCATGAAGTCCAAAGAACACACCAGACAGGTCAGGGATAAAGTTATTGAGAAATTTAAAGCAGGCTTAGGCTACAAAAAGATTTCCAAAGCCTTGAACATCCCACGGAGCACTGTTCAAGCGATCATTCAGAAATGGGAGGAGTATGGCACAACTGTAAACCTACCAAGACAAGGCCGTCCAACTAAACTCTCAGGCCAAACAAGGAGAGCACTGATCAGAAATGCAGTCAAGAGGCCCATGGTGACTCTGGACGAGCTGCAGACATCTACAGCTCAGGTGCAGGAATCTGTCCATAGGACAACTATTAGTCGTGCACTGCACAAAGTTGGCCTTTATGGAAGAGTGGCAAGAAGAAAGCCATTGTTAACAGAAAAGCATAAGAAGTCCTGTTTGCAGTTTGCCACATTCTATTCAGTAGGACATCGGCTGTGTATCCACGTGACTTCTCCACAACGCAACTGATGGTCCCAACCCCATTTATAAGGCAAGAAACCCCACTTATTAAACCTGACAGGGCACACCTGTAAAGTGAAAACCATTTCAGGTCACTACTTCTTGAAGCTCATCAAGAGAATGCCAAGAGTGTGCAAAGCAGTAATCAAAGCAAAAGGTGGCTACTTTGAAGAACCTAGAAAATGACATATTTTCAGTTGTTTTACACTTCTTGGTTATGTACCATATATACTCGCATAGCAGCCGAATTTTTCAGCACAAATAAGCTGAAAAGTTACCCCCTCGGCTTGTATGCAAGCCATGTACTGTGCCTTCCACCTCCCAGCTGTTTTCATGTCTGAAGACGGTGTATGCCGTAATAGGACATCTGACCTGCGGCCCCGTTGTTGCTATTGTAAAGTGGAGTGGAGATAGAAGTTTGCATGCAGCACTTAAGATCACTGTTGTGTTCAGTACATGAGCCCGCCCACCCCCTCTGTAACATGGTGTGGAGCATGCGGCAACAGGATAGATGGCCAGTGTCCTGTTGCGGAAGGAGCGAAGGTAGAAGCTTGCATTTTGCATGTGTGGGGCATGTGGCAATAGGACCACTGACCTGTGTCACATTGTGGCAGGAGTGGAGCGGAGAGCGACAGCATCACGTGCATCGCCAGGGATTCACGTGCTTCTCTGATGAACTTGCTGTGTCTCATCTGACGCCATCTAGTGGCGTCTTGAGGCACAGAAACGGAGACACATGGAGACGCTAAAGGAGGTTCCCCAGCACTGCACGGGACGCGATTGCTCGCACCACTCCACCGCAGCCATCACAATGGGACACAGGTCAGTCATCCTATTGCCACACACTCCACATCGTTAGGAAGGGTGGACGAGCACAGACCCAGCACACAATGGGGATCCCCAGCGCTACACGGCGTGCTTATATCTCCACTCTGCTCCTGCCACAACTGGGACACAGGTCACTTGTTCTATTGCCGTATGCCCCACATGTTGAGCGAGGGGGGAGGAGTGGGCACAGACACTGGGCACAATAGGGACCGCAGCGCTGCACGGCATGCTTCTCTCTCCACCCTTCTTAATTGTAGCCACAACGGGGACACAGGTCAGCTGTCCTATTGCCACACACTCCACACCATGTTGGGCAGGGGGCTGGTACAGAAACAGAACAACAAGGATCCCCAGTGCTGCATGTTTCTCTCAATATTTACACTGTCCTGGTTAATGAAGCTGAAGAGCTGCAGGTGATCAATAGCTAGGTGATCAAAATCAAACTTCACCACAGGCAAACAGGCAATAACTGATTAAAAACTGCTGCCCTTTCAGTGCTTGAAAAATGTTTACTGTGCCCCTGCTATTTATACTGTCTGGCTATATATACTCTGCTGTCTGACTATTTACCCTATATTGGGGAGGGGGTTATACTGGGGAGTGGGCTTATATGTGAGTCAATAACTTTTTACTGATTTCAGGGGTGAAAAGTGGGTACCTCGGCTTATATGTGGGTCGGCTTATATGCGAGTATATACTGTACTATACTTCCACATGTGTTAATTCCTAGTTTGGATGCCTTCAGTGTGAATCTACAATGTTCATAGTCATGAAAATAAAGAAAACTCTTTGAAAAAGGTGTCCAAACTTTTGGTCTGTACTGTATTGCCTACTCAGACCACTGTTCACTTCATATACATTTGGCCCCTCCCACGACCACACCCACATTCTGGTGCATGGCCAAAAGTGTCCCGGATCTCTTAGGATCCTAGCAATGCCCCTGATGTGCATTATGCAACACACAGTGTGCATCCAGCCTAAATATTAGATGGGCCAGGTTCTTCTTTTTTTTTTTTCCTTTGAATTGATTATAGAGGGTGAAAGTAAAATTATTGACAATAGGCATCCTCTACCCAGTGGTGTCATGAAGGTTGGTGTCACCCACTTTGGTAATTTGTGGTGTCAACCCCCCCCCACGCACAATTTTCCTTTCCTGGCTTTCACAGCTGCAAACTTGTGAATCACTTCATCAAGATCAATTTATTTTGCCATTTCACTTTCAATTGATAAAATTGCAAGATTGGAAAGCCTTGACTGCCCTATGGTAGATAGCAAATTAGTTCTTTATCAGCTTCAGCTTTGAAAATATCCATTTATATGAAGCCACAGACACACAGATTGTCAGGAGTAATTATAGGCTTAGTGAAAGGTTTGATAGAGATTCTATGAAGTCCCATTCAGCTATAAAGGACAAAACATCTAAAGCTGCCAAGTTCTTGACTTGTTCCATATCAATCCCTGCTGTTTTCAGGTGCCTCCTCAGGCTTGATATTTACATTAAAAGTTCACTATTCGAGGCTCATTACCTGAACAGACTCAAACATGGCTAACACTTCCTTAATGGCACTAGATCTGATCTGGAGTTCAGAATGAAAGTAATCAATACACTCAAGCTTTGTTCTCATTTTCTTGCAGAGTGAGTCCAACATCTCTTGCTTGCTCTCCTGCCATTTTCTTGATCCTGGCTCTTCTCGCTATTGCAATTCCATATTCATCTGATTTTTAGAAGTGCCTGTTTCATGCTCCACTAGCTTTACTACGCTGTTCATAAAGAAAGTCTTCATGCGTCTTGTTTTGCCACCACATTGTTAAAGAGTTAAGCTTTTAGTATGCAAGTATGATTGTGTAAGATTAACTTCCTGAAGTACATAACACCAGAAGAAGCACAAAAAGTGAAATCCCATACAGCAGGTAGAAGACTTTGTGCTGCTCCTCATGTCCATATTTTATTGTGGAACACCAAGAGCTTCAATTGCTACAACAAACTGATCATACTTTTTTCTTTAACTGGTATAACTGCAGCATGATAACGGCAGCAAACCTTTTTCCTGACACTCCAGTATGGCTAATCAGTAATATCCCATTGATGTGGAGAACAAAGAAACATGGTCTCAAGAGTTCCAATAAATGTCACATGAGTTTTTAGTAAGTGTTGTCCACACAAGTTAAGTGGTCTACACATCCACGAAGGTGAGGGAAGGGGGGGGGGGGGGGGATGGCCCCCACAGCTCTCCCTCTTCTCTGCTGCTCCCCTCCTGCTGGGAGCACCCCTGGCTACATATACTGGGCACATATACCCCTGCCTACATATTCTTGGCACATATCCCCCTGCCTACATATATTGGAGACATATACCCCTGACTACATATACTGGGTACATATCCCTCTGGCTACATATACTGGGCACATATCCCCCTGGCTACATATACTGGGCACATATCCCCCTGGCTACATATACTGGGCACATATACCCCTGGCTACATATACTGGGCACATATCCCCCTGGCTATATATACTGGGCACATATACCCCTGGCTACATATACTGGGCACATATACCCCTGGACCCCTGGCTACATATACTGGGCACATATACCCCTGGCTACATATACTGGGCACATATACCCCTGCCTACATATACTGGGCACATATACCCCTGCCTACATATACTGGGCACATAAACCCCTGCCTACATATACTGGGCACATAAACCCCTGCCTACATATACTGGGCACATAAACCCCTGCCTACATATACTGGGCACATATACCCCTGCCTACATATACTGGGCACATATACCCCTGCCTACATATACTGGGCACATATACCCCTGCCTACATATACTGGGCACATATACCCCTGCCTACATATACTGGGCACATATACCCCTGCCTACATATACTGGGCACATATACCCCTGGCTACCTGTTCTGGGGACATCTCTACCCCTGGCTACCTGTTCTGAAGACATCTATACCGCTGGCCACCTATCCTGGGGACACCTATAGACCCGGGGTTACCTATTTTTGAGGAACCACTGCTGTCAGATTAAAGGGGAACTGAGGTAAGAGGTATACGGAGGCTGCCATATTTATTTCCTTTTACTCAATACCAGTTGCCTGGCAGCCCTGCTGGTCTATTTCTCTGCAGTAGTATCTGAATAACACCAGAAACAAGCATGCAGCTAGTCTTGTCAGATCTGACTTTAAAGTCTGAAACACCTGATCTGCTGCATGCTTGTTCAGGGGCTATGGCTAATAGTATTAGAGGCAGAGGATCAGCAGGGCTGCCAGGAAACTGGTATTGATTAAAAGGAAATAAATATGGCAGCCTCCGTATACCTCTTACGTCAGTTCCCCTTTAAGTGTATTTTGGGGAACTACTGCCAGATTATGTGTATGTTGGGGGAATCGCTGCTGCCAGATTACATCTATTTTTAGGGAACCACTGCCATATTATCTGTATTTTTTTTACGTGGATTTTTGGTGAAATGCAATAAGAGTACATGTATTTTGGGGGAAGGGGGGGGGGGGAAACACAATGGCAGAGCTCAAACTTCCCCAGCAGAGCTTTTACAACACTACTAAAATCATGTATATTTGGCCCCACTCATGATCACGCCCACATTCTGTTCAGTGACCACGCCCATTTTTAGGCGCAGGATTTTGTCAGTAAAAACAATCTTTTGGGTATTTGTCAGTAAAAAATAACGTGAAAGGTTGGCAACACTGGCCCTTAGGCCTGGTTCACACAAATCTGCACATTTGCGGTCCAGTACTGTCCTGTCCTATCATGTTTGCATCAGTTTTCTATTGGCTTTACCGGAGTGGACTGGAAATTCAACCTTTTATGTGTTAACACAGCCATAGAAACTGTCGAATTTATAGGTTTAATACAAATATAATTTGTATCCTTTATAGAATATAACCCTCTAGAATTTCATGATTTTTATAGATCGTAGTAAATGTGTTCTTATTTATATATTACTAGTGGACCTAAGCCCGTTTAAAAACAGGCTAGGTCTGTCACTGCGCATGTGCCCGCCGCGCACGCACATCTCCGCTGCGCGCACCGAGCGCATGCACGACGCACCTGCCGGCCCCATCACCAGTCATTACTCGCTGCGCGCCACTCTCCCTCCATGTATCTGCGTCCCTGCACATGCGCAGAGCGCATGTGGGACGCACACGGGGACATGCGACGCAGAGACAGTAGGGTTTTATTATAGAGGATGCATGTTTGATATACCATAGGGTAATAAGAAGTAGATATTTTATTCTGTTTTATTACAAATTTTAATACTAGAAATCCAGAAATGTTTTTTTTTCTCTTCCTTCGAGCTCAGTTTACCTGACAACTCTGAGGTAGGAATGTGTGTAACAACTTTTAGCCTTGGAACAGCCTTAAGCTTTTGACAAATATTAGGAGGATTATGTGACCTCAAATGTCTTTCAGTCCAAGGGGTAGAGACAGCTTGAAGTTAGAGAATAAATATATATTCCCTGTATGCCACTATAAAGTGTGTAGAGAGTACTGCTACAATCCAATTAATAATGTACACGAATGTGCATATCTAGAGCAAAAGCAACAAATCAATCTTAAGAAGAAAAGTTCTCACAATGCACCAGACTTATCGAGTTACCAAATTTCAACTTAATTATTCCAATATATTTCCATTACATATAAGACAAAAGACCCACAATGGAGAAACAAACCACAGACAAGGGAACAAAAGTTAGAAAATACCCCAATAATATGTGGGGGTTAATGGCTGCATAATATTTGCGTCTGGAGTAAATCGTAAGGAGGGGGGGGGGGGGGGGGTGAGGGGAGGGGAGGAAAAGTGTTTCATGATATATAAAGATATATAATCCTACAAAAAGCTCAGGAAATAGGTGTAAAACTACAAGTATAAATAGCAATACTAAAGTGCTCGGGTGTACAATCTATAGAGTACAAGTACAGAAAGCAAGACCATATAAGCATAATATATCCACAACAAGGTACTTGTAAAGTGATCAGTAATAAAGTGCTTTATTTCCACTGATGCAGAACAAGGACCCCACTTCTCTAGATAAGGCACACAAAAGCTCACTTGGCCCTCATCTGGACAAAGAAGACTTCTGGTCTTCTGTGTTGTGAGATGAAACAAAAATGGAATTGTTTGGTTACAATGATGTTTCTTTTATTTGGCGTAAAAAAAGAAGCCTTCAACTCAAAACACCATCCCCACTGTCAAACATGGTGGTGGGAACCTAATGCTTTGGGGTTGTTTTTTCAACCAATGGACCAGGGAACCTAATCACAAAACACCACGAAAAAAGAGTAATAAATGAGGATTCTCAACGACATCAGGTAGTCTACAGAGAAACTTGGCCTTGGCCACCAATGAACATTTCAGCATGACTATGACCCAACACACACATCAAAAGTGGTGAAGAAATGGTTAGCAGACAACATTAATGTTTTGGAGTGGCCCAGCCAGAGTCCTGACATGAATCTAATTGAGTATCCGTGGAGGGAACTAAAGATCAGAGTGATGGCAAGAAGACCCTCCAACCTGAAAGATTTGGAGCTCATTGCTAAAGATGAATGGGCAAAAATACCTGTGGAGATGCGTTTGATTGCTGTAATAGCTAATAAAGGCTTTTCAATTGATTGAGAAGGGTATGAATAATTTTTAACTGGACACTTTTTGCTCAAATGTAAATAAAAGCTGAGAAATTATATTTTTCTCTTGTACATCGTCTTATCTTTTGGAGACACCCATGTAGTTTCCCGTCAAAGTATTTGTTGGTTGAATAAAAGTAACTTTAAGTCAAAATTTGCCAGGGGTATGAATAATGGGCAGGTGTGTGTGTGTGTGTGTGTGTGTGTGTGTGTGTGTGTGTGTGTGTGTGTGTGTGTGTGTGTGTGTGTGTGTGTGTGTGTGTGTGTGTGTGTGTGTGTGTGTGTGCTAGAGATGGCCCGAACCTCCGATTTTCGGTTTGCGAACCATGAACTTCTGCGAACTGCAATAGACTTTAATGGGGAGCGAACTTTGAAAAATAGAAACACTTATGCTGGCCAGAAAAGTGGTGGAAAAGATGTTTCAAGGGGTCTAACATCTGCGTTTTTGCATGGATGAGTGGGATAGATGCCAAAAGTCCTGGGGAAAAATCCGAATTTGACGGAAAGCAGCGTTTTTAGGGGCAGAAATAACATTGAATGCTAAATTGCAGGCCTAATTTGCTTTTAAAACATCTTGCCTGTTTGCGTAGTGACGGCCGTGCTGGACTGGTGCGCACCATGGCAAGATTCCTCTTCCTCACTCAGTGATGTCAGGTAATGTCTGACTGCCTTATCAACTTTCAATGGTTCTTTCTCTACCATTGTTAAAGCTTACATCTATTTTTTTTAAATACTTGTTCTGCTTGCTGTTCAGTACCTGCAACGAGAATCTTTTATGGAGGGCAAGTCTGCCATTGTGAGTGACCACTGGTAATGGCCGGGGAATCCTGGTTCGATTCCGGTACGGAGTGGAAGCCTAAAACTGCTACCACCACCACACATCCAAGGAAGGCAGCAGGCACGCTGTGGGAAAAGGAGCGGGAGCGGCCACCACACCCAAGGAAGGCAGCAGGCATGGTAAGCACGTCCCGAGGTAATGACCAAAATGAGGACTTTCGAGGCCCTGCTGTAGATGACACTGATAGACTGTACTACCTGCAATGAGAATCTGTTAAGGAGAGCACGTCTGCCATCCATTCAAGTAAAAGGTATGCACTGACTGCCAGGTATAATACAATGTGCAGTCAAAGATGCAGTGAAAGGTACGCAGTGACTGCAAACAGCTGTTTGTGTAGTGACGGCCGTGCTGGACTGGTGCGCACCATGATGAGTGCAGGTGATGGCGGCTTTCCAGCCCATATGGTCGCCGGGTTGAGGTAGCTGAATGACAGAACAGTGACTGTCCAGCTGATCAAATTTGGTCTGTCCACAATGAAGCAACGACCTTATTATCTTTGGTGTGCCACCCCTCGAGACACTCATATAGCCGGCGGTCATTGCTTCATTGTGATACTTAAGCCCCTTCACCGCGGCAAGATAATGATCACAAAGGGAGAATGGGCACATGTACATGCCTTTTGTTTTGTTCTATACAAAAAGGGAGATGGAGGCTGGCACATCCGAAAGTAAAAAAGCTCTTTTATTGAAGTATCATGTTAAAATCAGTGGCCATACAGCAACAGCCCGCTGTTTCAGGTATCAGCCTTTCTTCAAGCTGTTTCAACCACTGTTTCAATCACAAAGCAGCGGCCTTAAAAATTCAGGATTCCGCCTGGAGTCCTAGACCCTGTTGGTGGTGGCGGAGAAGGCAGTCAAGCGACCTGCGGGCAGAAATGCTGTGTGGGGAGCGACTTGGTCTTGGGGCAGGCAGCCAGTCACACAGCGTGCAGGCAGAGATGCTGTGTGTGGGGACTGACTTAGTCTTCGGGCGGGCAGTAGCCCTCCGGGATCCATGGCTCATTCAGTTTGATAAAAGTGAGGTACTGAACACTTTTGTGACTTAGGCGACTTCTCTTCTCAGTGACAATGCTTCCAGCTGCGCTGAAGGTCCTTTCTGACAGGACGCTTGAGGCAGGGCAAGAAAGAAGTTGGATGGCAAATTGGGACAGCTCTGGCCACAGGTCAAGCCTGTGCACTCAGTAGTCCAAGGGTTCATCGCTGCTCAGTGTCTACATCCACACTTAAGGCAAGGTAGTCGGCTATCTGCCGGTCCAGGCGTTGGTGGAGGGTGGATCCGGAGTCCTAAGTCGAGGCGTTGGACTAAAGAATGTCAGCATGTCCGACATCATCATGAGATCGCTGGAGTGTCCTGTCCTTGCCTGGGTGGACATGGTAGAAGGATTACTGGCAGTGGTACCTTTATTGCATTGTGCTGTGACATCACCCTTAAACGCATTGTAAAGCATAGTTGTCAGCTTTTTCTGAATTTACTGCATCCTTTCTGCCTTCTGGTGAGTTGGTAACATTTGTGCCTATACCGAGGGTCTAGTAGCATGGGCCACGCAATACAGCTCATTACCCTTGAGTTTTTTTTATACAGGGGTCCCTCAACATGCTGGACAGCATGAAAGACGCCATCTGCACAAAGTTGGATCTAGACGTACTATCCATCTCCTCTTGCTCTTCCTCAGTGACGTCAGGTAAGTCGTCGTCCTCCCCCCAGCCACGAACTACACCACGGGAACGTCAAGCAGCACAAGCCCCCTGCGATGCCTGCTGCGGTTGTTCTTCTGACACCGCCTCCTCCTCCAACTCCTCCAAAGAAACACCTTCCTCATCATCCGAGTCTGACTCCTCTTCCCCACACACTCTTCCTCCTCCTCCCCCCTCTGTGCTGCCGCAGGTGTTGAGGAAACATCTGGTTCTGTTGAAAATTGCTCCCACACTCCTCCACAGCTTGATCCACCACTCTACGCACGGCATGCTCCAGGAAGTAAGCGTACGGGATCAAGTCGCTGATGGTGCCTTCACTGCAGCTCACCAGGTTGGTCACCTCCTCAAACGGCTGCATGAGCCCGCATGCATTTTACATCAGTGTCCAGTTTTTGAGCCAGAACATCCCCATCTCCCCAGATTGTGTCCTTTTACTGTACTTGTACAGGTACTGGGTGATGGCTTTCTCCTGTTCTAGCAGGCGAGAGAACATGACCAGGGTTGAATTCCAGCGAGTTGGGCTATCACATATCAAGCATCTCACCGGCAAGTTGTTTCTCCGCTGAATGTCCGCAAAACGTGCCATGGCCGTGTAAGCCTGCCTGAAATGCCCACACAACTTCCTGGCCTGCTTCAGGATGTCCTCTAAGCCTGGGTACTTTGACACAAATCTTTGAATGACTAGATTCAGCACATGGGCCATGCAGGGAACATGTGTCAGCTTTACGAAATTCAAAGCGGAAATGAGGTTGAGGCCGTTGTCACACACCACATTGTCGATCTCCAGCTGGTGCGGGGTCAGCCACTGATCCACCTGTTAAGAGCAGCCAGAAGAGTTGGTCCAGTGTGACTCTCCGCTTTAAGGCAAGACATGTCTAAGATGGCGTGACACTGTCGTACCTGGCATGCAGCATAGGCCCTGGGGAGATGGGGCTGTGTAGCTGGAGAGGAGATCGCAGCAACAGTATAGTTGAACTGCCATTCAGCCAAGGAGGAGGACGACGATAGCGAAGAGGATGTAGCAGGAGGAGGAGAGGAGGTGGCAGGAGGCCTGCCTGCAAGCCGTGGAGGTGTCACAAGTTGGTCCGCTGCACAGCCACGTACTCCGTGCTTGCCATCGGTCACCAGATTGAAGCAATGGGCTGTGTAAGTAATGTAGCGGCCCTGACCATGCTTGGCAGACCAGGCATCTGTGGTCAGGTGGACCCTTGACCGAACGCTATGTGCCACAGATGTCACCACTTGCCTCTCCATTTCACGGTACAGTTTGGGTATCGCCTTTTTAGAGAAATAATTGCGGCCTGGTATGTTTCACTGCGGTGTCCCAATGGCCACAAATTTACGGAAGGCTTCAAATTCCACAGCTGGGATGGTAACAGTAACAGTTCCGCCAAGCTAGTTGTCAGACGCCGGGGGTGACTGGCAGAAATTGGCTTTTTCTGCTCAAAGATTTTCTTCATGGACACCTGGCTGCTGTGGGCAGAGGAGCAGGAACCGCTCAAGGGCAGAGGCGGAGTGGAGGAGGGTGGCTGTGAAGGTGCAAGGGAGAAAGCGGCTGAAGATGCTGCACCTGAAGGAGGAAGAGGAGGAGGGTGGCTTTTCTTTTGTGTGCTGCTTTTGCTCAGGTGCTCTTCCCATTGCAGTTTGTGCCTTTTCTCCATGTGCCTTCGTAAGGAACGTGTCCCTAGGTGGGTGTTGGCCTTTCCACGACTCAATTTTTGGAGGCAAAGAGAACAGATGGCATTGCTCCGATCTGAGGTAGACACACTAAAAAATTTCGAAACCACTGGGGTGATGGCACTATGGTGGCATCAGCAACTGACGTTGAAGGGCATGTTGGTTGGCTGTACATAGGTGGCAATACATGCCGCCGGACACTGCCACCAGCTGTTTCTAAAGACGAGCTCCCCCTGCTTCTTTCAGGAACTCGTTTCCTCCTACTCCTCTCTGATTCCCCCTGTTCATTTCCCGTATTGGGAACATACGTGGGATCCATATCATCGTCATCATCATAATCTTACTGCCCAGCTTCATTTGCCTCAGACACCTCCAAAACTGCACCAACAGCAGGTACTTCATCATCCCCCTCCGCACACGTTACGTCCATAGTGTCGCCTAACTCAGACATATGAGGTGGTGTAACTTAGCGCCTTCATCTAGTTGTAACAATAATGGCTGTGCATCAGTGATTTCCCCACCAAATAACTCCTGCGAACTGTCAAATGTAGCGGATGTGGTACTTGGAGTAGCGCTGGTGGCTGCGGAAGATGAGGTGTTCTGTGTTAAATAGTCAACCACGTCCTGACAATCTTGGGAGTTGATGGGACGTGCCTTCTTCTACACACTGTACTTTGGTCCAGGGGTGCACGAAATTACATCAGCACGACCTCGCACAGACCTGCCGAGTGGCCTTCATTTGGGTCTGTCTCTACCTTTACCTGTTTTGTCAGTTTTGTCCATATCGGGGGGGGGGGGGGGGGGGGGATGAAGTGAAAGGTGTGCACTGACTTGACAAATACAATGTGCAGTCACACAGGTGCAGTTAACAGCTATGCAAAGAGTGGTATCACACTGCGTGCACTCACATTGGTATGTGGGTGCACTGAACACAACAGGTAGGTATATGCAGTGATGAGGTGGGTGCACTGAACACAACAGGTAGGTATATGCAGTGATGGGTATTAAAATGTGCACCTCTCACACACAGACAGGTAGCAGACAGGCACAGTGACACTGCGTGCACTCAACTCACGTAGGTAGGTGGGTGCACTGTGAATAATAGGTAGGTAGGTATATGCAGTGATGGGTATTACAATGCACACCTGTCCCACATAGACAGGTAGCGGACAGGCACAGTGACACTGCATGCGCTCACGTGGGTGGGTGCACAGTGAACAGGTAGGTATATGCAGTGATGGGTAATGTGCACCTGTCACACACACAGGCAGTCACTGAATGTGCTGGGCCTGGCAGTGGCACACACACACAGTATGAATTATTAAGGCTGTCTATGCAACACAAGTGTCAGTTGGACACAGAAAAAAAATAAATCACAAGAACCAGATTAGCTCTCAAAAGAGCTGCTGTGGGGTGCTATTTTAGCAATAAGAATCAGCAAGGAGCAAGCTAAGAAGCCTTCAAGAGCCTAACTAATCTTTCCCTATGAGAGTCTGCAGCAGCTGTCCCTTCTCTACTTTCTGCAGGCACACGAGTGCGTAAAATGGCCACTGATGTCTGCCTTTTATAAGGGGGGAGTGGCTCTAGGAGGGAGTGTAGCCTGATTGGCTACAATGTGCCTGCTGACTGTGATGTAGAGGCTCAAAGTTGATCCTAATGGTGCACTATGGGGGCAAATTGAACTTCCTCTAAAGTTCGCAGCTCTCCGCGATCGCGAACCCCTGGAAGTTCGTCTGGAACCGTTCGGGGGCGAACCGTTCGGGCCATCTCTAGTGTGTGTATATATAATAACATTTTCATAGAATGTCTCAAATGTAGTGATAGAATAAGCATTATATTTAGCTTCTCTTATATAGAAAAGATATGAACTGGAATATATTCCTAAATACCACTTCAGCATATGCTCAATTCTGTTTTCTGCAAAGATGGACAGAGCCTGTATTGTAAATGATTAGCTCTATTATAGCTGTCCAGACACAGCCATATTTACTGAACTATTTGCTAGAATAGCTAGTTCCAACTGATTATGTTTTCACAAAGCCTGTTTTTTTGTGTTGAAGAATTAAGGGGATTATAATGCATTGTTCCACTCTAAAGAAATATAAACCTAATATTTAACACTGGGTTAGCAGGTCAAAGGATGTTATTTTTGAATAGATTATTATTATTATTATTAATAATAATAATAATAATAATATTATATTTATAAAGCGCCAACATATTACGCAGCGCTGGACATTAATTTAGGTTACAGACAATATTTAGGGGTGACATACAGCAATATGACAATACAGGAATACAAGATATTTAAGATGATAGCGCCATCCAGTGGTGCTCACCGCCAGGTCGTGATCACGCTTACGCGTGGATTCATGACCATTTTGACGCATTCCGCCTCGGACACGCTAAGCCGTGAATAGATTTTCAACCACGAAAATCTACTTCGGCTTCGTGTGAATGCGGACAGAAATCCGCATTCACGCTCGTGAAACCCGGCGCTGAAGTCGTGGTTTGCGAAAATGCGTCAAACTATGCGGAAGTGACACATTGCAGGCCAATCAGAGTGCCCCAGCCAGGCCCTAGCAACCAATCACAGGAGGGGAGCTATGCCCTCCCCTCCTGAATATAAAGCGGCGGCCATGATGGAAAAGCTCTGTCCTTGCTAGACTATGGTGCTGAGAGGATTATCTCCAGGCCATTGTTGTTTGAGCAAGTGCATTTCTTGTGTTAAAAACAAAGCGATTTTTTTGCTAACACTGCTCTTATACTGTACACAGTTAGCTAGTCAGTGAGTGATTGCTGTAGTTAGTTGTAGTCAGTGTAGTGTAGTGGGAGTGTGGGAGTCTAGTGATTATTTAACTGTGTGTAGTGCAGGCAGGTTCAGTGCTGCAGTGTAGTCAGTGTAGTGGGAGTGGGGATTATCTGTGTGTAGTGCAGGCAGGCAGGTTAGTGCAGCTGCAGTGTTCACTTGTATATTCCAGTGACAGTTATACACTTGTACTATTTGCAGGCAGCCAGTCACACCGCCGGCGCCGCCACTCTCTGCCAGCGCTGTTCATTCATTCTGTCAGTGACCTTGTGCCGTGCCCAGTGCCCACTGCTCGCTCGCTGGCATAAGAGCATCTCATTACAGTGTGACATCCTTGTGTGCCCACTGCATCCTTCAGTGACCTAGTTGTATATCCAGTGCCCACTGCATCCTTCAGTGACCTTGTACTGTGCCCACTGCATCCTTCAGTGACCTAGTTGTATATCCAGTGCCCACTGCTGTGCCCACTGCATCCTTCAGTGACCTAGTTGTATATCCAGTGCCCACTGCTGTGCCCACTGCATCCTTCAGTGACCTTGTACTGTGCCCACTGCATCCTTCAGTGACCTAGTTGTATATCCAGTGCCCACTGCTGTGCCCACTGCATCCTTCAGTGACCTTGTACTGTGCCCACTGCATCCTTCGGTGACCTAGTTGTATATCCAGTGCCCACTGCTGTGCCCACTGCATCCTTCAGTGACCTTGTACTGTGCCCACTGCATCCTTCAGTGCCATTGTACTGTGCCTGGTGCATCCTTCAGTGACCTTGTACTGTGCCCACTGCATCCAGTGATTTATTACTAGCAACATGTCTGGCAGGGTTTCGCGGGGTGAGAGGAAAGGGATTTCAATTGCCTCAGCCACTTCTGGGACTGCTCCACGTCCAGGGAGAGGACGCCCAGCTGTACGTGGTCGTGATGCAGCAGAAAGGGGGGCAGCAAAGCCTGGGCCGAGTCAGCGGACGCCATTGTCCAAATATTTTAAAGTTTCTGGTCCCCCGTGTGGTGGTTGAGCAAATGGAACCTGACGTACTCATGGACATCATGACTTCCTCCCAGACCTCTACTGTGAGCACCACTCCAAGCAGCAGCAGCAGCAGCAGCCAACGTCCCACGCTTGTTGTGACATCCACCCCAGCACCCACTGGTCAGCAGCCCTCCCAGGATGGGCTCTGTGTGTTGGGTGACATCTGGACGGGTGATGTAATCTGATGGTGTTTCCATTTTCTTACGCTGCTACATTGTTTTACCCATGTATGTGCAATAAATGCTGACTGAAGCGCACTGGTGCCCACGCTTCTTTTCTCAAGAGTGACCAGGTTGATGTCTGTTTTGTGGAGGCACAGTGGGGAAACAGCTTGCATAACATGTGTGGTTTCTAGTGATCGTTGGAGTGCGGGGATTTTTGTTCCGCTGCACCCTCTGCTAGTGGGGGCCGCAGTAAATTAAAGTCACCAGTGTGGGATTGCTTTGAGGAATGTACTGATGACAAAAGGTATGCGGTGTGCAGGTTATGCAGCAAAAGATTGAGCCGTGGGAAAAGTCTGAGCAAGATGGGTACCTCATCCCTCCAGGGCCACCTGAGAAGCCGCCACTGCCGCGAGTATGCGGACTTTAAGAGGAAGCAGGCACTGCTGGCAGGGGTTCCTGAGAGCAGAAGGCCCACCAGCGCAGCAGCATCATCCCTCCCTCAGGGTCGTGAATCCCCCACAGCAGCAGCAGTAGTAGCACGCAAGCGCTGTTCCACCTCGGCTACTCAGGACACAGACATTGAGGCTGGCAGCCAGTGTTCGTCTCTCTCCTCTGTCTCCCCTGCATCCCAGCGTCGTCAGACCCTGCTGAGCGACACCTTTCAGGGTCTGACCAAGCCTCTGCCTCCAAGCCACAGGCGGATCCGCAAACTAAATGGCTTGCTGGCCCGGGCCATGGCATCACAGCTGCTTCCCTACTCCCTGGTGCAGGAGGGGAGCGCCATGCGGACGCTGCTCCAATTTGGCATCCCCGAGTGGCAAGTCCCCAGTCGCCACTATTTCAGCAGGAGCGCGATCCCAGCACTCCACAAGTTTGCGGTGGAAAACGTGGCCCGTTCCCTGGACTACTCTGTGGGCAAGCGGGTCCACGTGACCATGGACTCGTGGAGTAGCAGATTTGGGACAGGTCGCTACCTGTCCTTTACGGCCCACTGGGTGACACTGATGGAAGGGAGGGAGGACAAGAGCGCATCAGCCCAGCTAGTGGTGCCACCACGCGGGATCAGGGGGGATGCAGAAGGGTCCTGTCACGACACTCCCTCTGCACCCGGAGAGCAAGCCCGCCTCGGCAGCAGCAGCGCCAAGCCTCGGCACTGCCAAGCCCTTTTAAAATTGGTGACCCTGGGGAAGGAGAGGCTTACGGCCACCAACGTCCTGGCCGCCCTCAGGAAGCAGGAGCGGAGGTGGCTGACCCCCAGAGGCCTGGAAGTGGGGTATGTGGCAGCCGATAACGGGGCCATCCTGGTGGCAGCAGTGCAGCAGGGAAACCTCCAGCACATCCCCTGCTTGGCCCACGTGCTCAATCTTGTGGTGCAGCGCTTCTTGCGCACCTACCAGGGGATGAGCGAGCTGCTGCAGGATGCCCAGGCGGTGGTACGCTTTTTCCGCCTGTCAGCCACTGCCTCTGCACTCTTGTCCACCTTACAGCAGCAGTATGGAAGGCCACAACACCGGATGATCATCGACATGCCAGTTTGCTGGAATTCGACTCTGGCCATGTTGGAGCGGCTGTGTCAGCACAGGCTGGCTCTTAGGGCCTACATGCTAGACCCAAGTGTCCCCAGCAACCAGCAAGTCCCCATGATTACTGCCACTCAGTGGACACTGATGCAGCAAGTATGCCTGGTGCTGAGTCCCTTCCTGGAGGCAACCAAGATGGTCAGTGAGGAGTGGGCCTCTGTGTGCCAGTGGGTGCCCTTGGTTTGTCTACTGGAGCAGGCAATGGACAATTTAATTGAGCGTGGGGATGAAGCCCTGAGGCAGTTGGAAGAACAGGAGCAGATGGCAGCACAGTCCAGCTCAGAGGAGGGCTCTCAGCAGGTAGTGGAAGAGTTGGAGGTCCCTAACCTGAATGAGGAGGAGGAGGAGGAGGATCAGAGTGCAGCAGGCGTTGTACGTGGATGGCGGTTTGAGGACGACAACGACATGGCACAGGAAGAGGACAGGCATGCGTTATGGGACAATGGCGAGGACGAGGAAGATCTTGCTGGCAGGGCCCACTTGTTTCCCATGGCTGTGCACATGTTGCGCTGCCTTCGCAGGGACCCCCGGGTGATCCAGATGCGTTCAAGGGAGGACATCTGGATTACCTTGATGCTTGATCCCCGTCTGAAGGGGAAGCTGGGAGACTTAATGACGCCATCCACCACCGAGCAACGCACAAGGGAGTTGGAGGCCCTTGTGCGCAGACTACTGGAAGCATTCCCCCAGCCTTCCACCCCCACTGTAACTGCTCTGCCAAGCCAGCAAGAGGTGCTTGCCATTGCCACTAGCAGCACAACAACCACCACCAGCAGCAGCAGCAGCAACTGGCGCCCCGGAGACCTGAAGAGCCTAAGCAAGAGCCTGTATGCAGTGCAGCAGCCCAGAACAGAGGTGCCCGCCACAGCATCCACCACCAACCAGCACAAGCAACGACTGACCACCATGGTGTCTGACTATATGGGGTCATCCAGCGGGCTCAATGACACCGACAGCCCCGTGGACCCCTTGGAGTACTGGGTCAAGAGACTGGACATCTGGAGCGAGCTTTCCGAGTACGCCCTGGAACTCCTATCCTGCCCTCCTTCCAGTGTCCTCTCAGAGAGATGCTTTAGTGCGGCCGGTGGCGTGGTCACAGAGAAGCGCTCTCGGCTCTCCCACGCCTCTGTGGACAAACTCCCCTTCCTGAAAATCAACCAGGCTTGGGTGGAAGGTGAGTTCCTGGCCCCTATTGTCGGACACAGGGGGACATGAAGTGGCTGCTGCATGTGCTGTTGTTAACTATGCCTGCCTTTATAAAGACAGTTACTACCTGCCTAGTGCCTACCTTGGTTAATTTTTTGGTGTTATGGTACTACTACCAGTAAGTTGCCATGGTCCTCCTTCTGAGCTGCTGAACTGACCGCCCGCTTTGTCCTCCTGACTCAGTCGCTACTACACTCTGCGTTCACACTGCCCGGGTCACTGGGTGCATTTAATTTTTTGGCCAGCACTATGACGCTGTGCTACTACTACTACCACCAGTATGCTGCCATGGTCCTTCTGTGCTGCTGCTGCTGAACTGAACGCCCGCTTTGTCCTCCTCCTCCTCCTGACTCAGTCGCTACCACGGTACCACCAATGTACTCTGTCTGCGTTATCACTGCCCGGGTCACCGGGTGCATTTAATTTTTTGGCCAGCACGATGACGCTGTGCTGCTACTACTACTACCAGTATGTTGCCGTGGTCCTTCTGTGCTGCTGAACTGACCGCCCGCATAGTCCTTCTCCTGACTCTGTCGCTACCACCACTGCACTCTGCGTTCACACTGCCCGTGTCCACTGACAACTCTGCTGCGATGTCATTGCTGCAAAAAAAACAAAAAAAAAAATTACAAAAACCTCTCTGGGGCCTTTTTGGCGTCAGCCACTCATCCTCCTCCAGCGGTACCTTCGCCGCCAAGTGCCATTGGAACTCGCCTCCACCTCTTTGACTGCTTAACGCGTATATCCCTTTTTAAAACCACTTATTACCAATTAATAGCCCCATTTAAAGTGTTGATTTCACTTTAAAATCCATTTTCTCTAGAAAAAAAAAATCTTTTGGAATTTTTTATGTTGAAGTTATGTTGCCCCTTATCACCTCGATAATCCATGCAATTTGGGGGATTGTAGCATGTATGGGGGCTTTGTTATTAACGTTAAAAGAAAATCCGCCCCCGGGCGGGAATCCACGCGTGATTACGCCATTCACGGCAGAAAATCCGCGTGGTTGCGTGGACGCGGATGAAAATCCGCATGCGGCGGGGCCGAATGCGGATTTTTTTTTGCAACCACGCGGATTGCCGAATTCGTGGATGAGGCACATCCGAGCATCCCTGGCGCTATCTGCTGGAAGATATCACGATTATTATTTATGAGGGCTCGTTTCCACTATCGCGAATCCGCATGCGTTCAACGCATGCGGATTCGAACATGGTATGCAAGTGGATGGGCCTGTTTACACACACACACACACACACACACACACACACACACACACACACACACACACACACACACACACACACACACACACACACACACACACACACACACACACACACACACACACACACACACACACACACACACACACACACACACACACACACACACACACACACACACACACACACACACACACACACACACACACACACACCTCTTGTTAAGCTATCTGCAATACCAGATGTCTTAACCTCCCTGGCGGTGCATTTCTGTCTGGAATTATGAGTCAATTTTAGGCCTCCAATTCTTAAAGCGGATCCGAGATGAAAAACTAACTATAACAAGTAACTTGTGTGTGTGTGTGTATATATGTGTTATATCTAAAGTTTAGATAGTTTAAACAGTATATCTAGCTTCAAACAGCTTCAAAAGTTTATGATAATTTATTCCTGTGATGTCAGCCATATTCTGTTTGTCACATTGTCACAGGCTGAGCGCTGGAGATGCTATCCGCTTGCCTGTGTGTAAATTCAGTCCCCTCTCCTCCTCCTCTCTGCCTCTGAAATCAATGGCTAGTAACCTCCTTCTCCTCCTGCCCAGATGGAGCTCCCGTAAGCCCTTGCTACAGTGCCAAGGCACAAAAAGAGCTTTGGGTGAGGCTTGTTTAGTTTATAGGGAATTAGAGTATTAAAACAAAACAAAAGTATTTGGCTTGAGGAATGCCCTATAAACTATATGAAAGGAACACAATTATGCAATGAGTAAAAGTTTATCTCGGATCCACTTTAAGTTATAACTCACCAAAATAGGTCAGAATAAAAGCCTGGTAGACATTCTGCATATAAATAAAAGACTAGAACACATTTGTTGAATTAATTACATTTATGAATAAACTGAGAAAATTGTGACACTGTACAAATAAGGCAGCCAAGAGAGTAGTCAAAATCCAGGCAGAGGTCGGTGCAGGCAGAGAGTAGTCAAAATCCAGGTAGAAATCGGTAACAGTAAGGCAGAAGCACTTAGCTCAAAAGCAGTTGGGAACCAAATGGCTATATTAACATCCTGTGCTTTCAAATGAGCTTATCTGCCATCTCTGCCATGGCAGTCAGGTGACACAGGGGAGAGAGCAAATTACAACTTGTGATTAGAGACAAATGAGGAGGAATTAGACTAAACTCTATCTATACATATACACAGTGCTTCCCATAATTATTCATATCCTTGGCAAATTTTGACTTACTTTTATTCAACCAGCAAGTACTTTTTTGAAGAGAAATGACATAGGTGTCTCCAAAAGATAAGACGTACAAGAGGCATTATTGTGGGGGGAAAAAAGCATTTCTCAGCTTTTACTTACATTTGAGCAAAAAGTGTTCAGTCCAAAATTATTTACACCTTTCACAAACTGTCAGTCTGTGAGAAAATCCAAAGTTCTATACCCTTCCAAATAGTCCAAGCCATTCTTAAGCATCCTAATTACCCTGATTAATTGGGAACAGCTGTTTTAACCACTTCAGGATCACATACTTTACCCCCCCTTAAAGACCAGGCCATTTTTTACAAAAAAAGGCCACTGCAGCTTTAAGAGCTCACTGCAGGGCCACACAACTCAGCACACAAGTGATTTCCCCCCTTTTCTCCCCACCAACAGACCTCTCTGTTGGTGGGGTCAAATCACCCCCCAGATGTTTGTTCATTTGTATATGCATGTTTGTTTGTTTTTTTACTAAATTTTGCTACTTTTTTAATATTCATTTCTTCCCCCCTCCCTCCCTACCAGCCGATCACTGTCAGGTCTCCCAGGGGGTCAGCGGTGTCACACGGCTGTCCCTAGTAGAGCGCTGCTGTAGATCGCAGCGCCGTACATGCTAATTAGACGGCGGGTTAATTAGACTAATTTCGCTGCCTGCCGGTAGCCCCCTGATCAGTGAATGGGAATATAGTTTCCATTCACCGATCTATGTCCCCCGCAGAAAAACCAATGATCTATCAGAGACCGCCGTCTTTCTGCCCCAAAAAATTTTTCCCATCCTCTTTCTAGTTCCTGGATGCGAGATCTTTCACATCCAGGACTTTTTTGACTGTGGCCATCTTGTGGCTAAATAGTAAACTACACCCACATACATTTTTTATTAAACAATTACATTTTACATTTAAAATTAGCTGCTTCCCCCCACACCAAAAATTACCCAAATACATTTTTAATAAAAAAAATAAAATAAAAAAAAATTACAATTAAAAAAAACAAAAACATAAAAAGTTACCTAAGGGCCTAAGCTTTTTAAATATGCATGTCAAGAGAGTATATTACCTTATTTTAAACTAGACATTAAGCCCGTTAAATTCACGGGCGCTAGAACATATGAAGACAAACATTTGCCAAAACAGACTTTTCCTAATGTAAAGGAAGTTTACATTCCTATAGTTGTTTCCTACCTTATTGTATTTATTCCTTACATATATTACAGAAAAATAACCTTTTAAAAATTCACTTCTACAATTTTTTTTATTGATGTATCAAACAAAAAACAGTATAGTAATGTTGACAATTGTAATTAAATTACAGTAAATGAGGATTTTGTTTAAATGTGAGAACACGGAAGAGCCGCCGCAAATACTCAGAGTGAGGCGGCTGATTCCGCATCTAGCATGGCATCTGGAGTGTTTAGGCACGCATCCACTAGCGGGACGGAACGCGGAGAAACCGCCGCAGGCCCAGCGGTCAGGGCGGCGGAGTCCGCGTCCGACGCGGCAGTCGGTACGCATAGGCCTACTACTGACACAGTGGCTGAGTGCGGGGAAACTGCCGCATGCTCGGTTGGTGGTGTGGCTGCCCCCGCGCTCAAACAGGCTGACACATTACAACACATGTCTGGTGTGGCTGGGAATGATAGTCCACACTGGCTCAGGAGGACGCGCGCAGAGAGGCAGGGCCTTTATGACAGTCAGAAGGGAGTCAGCTGACCAAGCCGGTCAGCTGACAATTTCAGCAACTTCCATTGGTCCAGCACTTAGGGGAGGCGCTGGTGAGCGCTGGTGTAAATATACTGGGTGCTGGTCATTTATCTGGTGTCTGGCGTTGAGATCACTACGTGGTAGCACTCAGACCTTGTCAGTATCTGTGTTATTAGACAGTTTCCAAGGTGTTGATGGCCAAGGATCTCTCACACCTTAGTCTAGGAAGTCTGTTATTATCTGTATTATATTCTAGATCAGTTTCCAAGGTGTTGACGGCCAAGGAACTCACACCTTAGCTTAGGCATTGTTGATTATTTGTTATGACCTTCTGCTTTCCTGACCATTCTTCTGATCTCTGATTTTGTACCTTTACCATTCTGATACTCAGTTGCCAAATCTCGTCTAGTCTCTGGATTCTGCACCTGCCTCCTGTTTCTGTACCTTATCGGTCCGTGTGTTTACGACCTGGCTTGTCCGACCTCGAGAACTATCTCTCCTGTTAGGAGATAGCTCGCAGATCTGTCAGTGACACTTCTCCATTGGTGTCATTCACGTTCTGTCCTTCCCACTGTCAGTCTGACTCCTCCCCGTGGAGAGTTCAGACTACGGAAGGAACCAGTTGCCGAGCAGTATCCCTATCTGCTCTTGCACCTGTCTTCCAGGTGCGATCCTCAAAGTATTACTGTTTCACCAAAACAGGTGTCCAGAGGTTAGAGATATATCTGATTATCGGTGATACTGCAGAACATCAATAATCTGGTATATATCTGCATTCTCAGTGATACTGCAGATCACCGGTAATCAGATCCTCTCTGTGTTACACCGATCGTTACATTAAAATTCTTGTTTTGTTTTGGGTTATGTGAATTATCTATAAAATGTCTTTATAGTCAACATTTCTTGTGAATAATCTATCAGTTTGCCAGTAGTTTGCCTTGGTCAGGGCCTTCCACAACCTTCACCATAACATCGGAAAAACTCCTAACTCTTGATAGTGCAACATATAACTGACCATGGCTGAATATTGGCTCTGACAAGTAAATGCCAACTTTTTCCAAGGTTTGCCCCTGAGCTTTGTTAATGGTCATGGCAAATGCTAATGTTACAGGAAATTGTCGTCTTCGTAAGATAAATGGTAAATCAGTTGATGAAGGTCCCAAATTCATACGGGGAAAAAACACTGTCACATTCTGCTGAACCTGTTATTACTTGAGCAATGATGAGGTTGTTCTTAAAGGAGTCATCAGGGGAAATATCCTAAAATAAGTGGTACTTACTGGGGGCTTCCTCCAGCTCCAAGCGCCTGCGCAGTCTGCTCCGGCCCACGTGACGGTGATTGACAGCGCCGCACAGAGAGACCTGGAGGTCGCTCTGACGTCAGCGCCGGGGACCAGGACGGACCTGCGGCGAAGGGCTGCGGGCAGAGCTGCGTTGATGGACGTCCTGGGAGCTTGGAGCTGAAGGAAGCCCCTGGTAAGTACCACTTATTTTAGCATATTTCCCCTGATTACTCCTTTAAGTTGTTTGACAATGAGGCGGGTGCCATTGCACAATCCTGTTTCTAAGAAGCATAATTATAGCGCCATGTTTAAGGTTGAGTTTATGCTTAGGCATACCTGTTGGGGCTAGCTCATTGAGGAACTCAATTGGATAGTTTTGAATATCTTCCTCACTTAGTGGCTTGCAAAAGTATTCGCCCCCCCCTTGAAGTTTTCCACATTTTGTCACATTACTGCCACAAACCTGAATCAATTTTATTGGAATTCCACGTGAAAGACCAATACAAAGTGGTGTACACGTGAGAAGTGGAACAAAAATCATACATGATTCCAAACATTTTTTACACATAAATAACTGCAAAGTGGGGTGTGCGTAATTATTCAGCCCCCTGAGTCAATACTTTGTAGAACCACCTTTTTTGCTGCAATTACAGCTGCCAGTCTTTTAGGGTATGTCTCTACCAGCTTTGCACATCTAGAGACTGAAATCCTTGCCCATTCTTCTTTGCAAAGCAGCTCCAGCTCAGTCAGATTAGATGGACAGAGTTTGTGAACAGCAGTTTTCAGATCTTGCCACAGATTCTTGATTGGATTTAGATCTGGGCTTTGACTGGGCCATTCTAACACGAGTATGTTTTGTTTTTAATCCATTCCATTGTTGCCCTGGCTTTATATTTAGGATTGTTGTCCTGCTGGAAGGTAAACCTCTGGCACAGTCTCAAGTCTTTTGCAGACTCCAAGAGGCTTTCTTCCAAGATTGCTTTGTATTTGACTCCATCCATCTTCCCATCAACTCTGACCAGCTTCCCTGTCCCTGCTGAAGAGAAGCACCCCCAGAGCATGATGCTGCCACCACCATATTTGACAGTTGGGATGGTGTGTTCAGAGTGATGTGCAGTGTTAGTTTTCCGCCACACATAGTGTTTTGCATTTTGGCCAGAAAGTTCCATTTTGGTCTCATCTGACCAGAGCACCTTCTTCCACATGTTTGCTGTGTCCCCCATATGGCTTGTGGCAAACTGCAAACGGGGCTTCTTATGCTTTTCTGTTAACAATGGCTTTATTCTTGCCACTCTTCCATAAAGGCCAACTTTGTGCAGTGCACGACTAATATTTGTCCTATAGACAAATTCCCCCACCTGAACTGTAGATCTCTGCAGCTCGTCCAGAGTCACCATGGGCCTCTGAACTGCATTTCTGATCAGCGCTCTCCTTGTTCGACCTGTGAGTTTAGGTGGACGGCCTTGTCTTGGTGGGTTTACAGTTGTATCGTACTCCTTCCATTTCTGAATGATCGCTTGAACAGTGCTACGTGGGATGTTCAAGGCTTTGGAAATCTTTTTGTAGCCTAAGTCTTCTTTAAATTTCGCAATAACTTTATCCTTGACCTGTCTGGAGTGTTCTTTGGACTTCATGGTGTTGTTGCTCCCAATATTCTCTTAGACAACCTCTGAGGCCGTCACAGAGCAGCTGTATTTGTACTGACATAAGATTACACACAGGTGCACTCTATTTAGTCATTATCACACATCAGTCAATGTCTATGTGCAACTGACTGCACTCAGACCAAAGGGGGCTGAATAATTACGCACAACCCACTTTGCAGTTATTTGTAAAAAAATGTTTGGAATCATGTTCAGTTTAGCACCTCTTCATGTATGGTGTTTACATCAGTTTTTTGGACAAAGGATAGATTTTGTTGCTAATTTAGGGACATATGCAACAGGAATTTTCTCTCCAAAAAAGTCTTTAACAATATCCCCTGTGCATAAAATTTGGGTATGGCTTTCAATTATGTCTTCAGGCAAACCATCAACATGTGGTGTATCGCCATTGCCAACTTTGATCAGCCAATTGCTGAATTCAGTGTCAACTGAGCGGATATTGTTTTTAAGTTTGAGTACTTGGTACTTGTTCCACAGTTTATTATTTTTTATACAGGCCTCAACAATTTTTGTTCGGTCACCGTGAGGTACCACAGTGAGTGTTTGTCTGAAATCTCCTCCAAGTAAGAATACTTTTCCTCCAAAGGGTTTGTTGTTGTCCATTATTTCTTGAAGCAGTCTGTCAACCACTGTAAAATCTACAGAGAGGGCCATAGTACATTGGATCCAAACTACTATTTTAGTGTTTCTTAAATGTTCCGCATCAATAGAATTGGGCCGTATATTTGAAGTTGTATTCTCAACTATAGGTACAGGTAACTTGAATTGGGAGTGATATGTTCTTCCACCCTCTAGAAGATTTGCTGCAATACCTGTGGAGGCTACAGGTAGTGCAATGTTTCCTTGTCCACGAAGTGTGCTGAGTATGGTCTTGTAAAGGTATGTTTTACCACTACCTCCTGGGCCAAGAAAAAGCAACGGTTGCGAAGGTTGTCATTTTTAGATGCAAACAAGATGCAAACAATATTTTTTCTAAAGCTGTTTTTTGTTATTTGTTTAGTGTAATCACCATTTCATCAGCTTTTTGTTTTTAAAAGGCTTGGTTGTAGGTATCTTTAAAGGAATACTGTAGGGGGGTCGGAGGAAAATGAGTTGAACTTAACCGCTTCTAATGGTCCCCCGCAGCCACTCACCGATGCTCTGGCCCCGCCTCCGGTTCACTTCTGGAATTTCAGACTTTAAAGTCGGAAAACCCCTGTGCCTGCGTTGCCGTGTTCTCGCTCCCCCTGATGTCACCAGGAACGTACTGCGTGGGCACAGACCATACTGGGCCTGTGCAGTACGCTCCTGGTGATATCAGTGGGAGCAAGGACACAGCAACGCAGGCGCAGTGGTTTTCAGACTTTAAAGTCTGAAATTCCAGAAGTGAACCGGAGACGGGGCCGGAGCATCAGTGAGTGGCTGCGCGAGCACAGGATGTCTGCGGGGGACCATTAGAAGCCCCGGATAAGTTCAACTCATTTTCCCGCAACCCCCCTACAATGTCCCTTTAAGTAATTCTACATTCGCTAGTATACAGGATCTTCTAAAAAAATTAGCATATTGTGATAAAGTTGCCTTTATGGAGATTTAATTTTTCAGCACGACCTGGCACCTGCTCACAGTGCCAAAACCACTGGTAAATGGTTTACTGACCATGGTATTACTGTGCTCAATTGACCTGCCAACTCTCCTGACCTGAACCCCATAGAGAATCTGTGGGATATTGTGAAGAGAGAAGGTTGAGACGCAAGACCCGACACTCTGGATGAGCTTAAGGCCACTATCGAAGCATCCTGGGCCTCCATAACACTTGAGCAGTGCCACAGGCTGATTGCCTCCATGCCACGCCGCATTGAAGCAGTCATTTCTGCAAAAGGATTCCCGACCAAGTATTGAGTGCATAACTGAACATAATTATTTGAAGGCTGACTTTTTTGTTTTAAAAATACTTTTCTTTTATTGGTCGGATGAAATATGCTAATTTTTTGAGATAGGACATTTGGGTTTTCATGAGCTGTATGCCAAAATAATCAATATTCAAACAATAAAAGGCTTGAACTACTTCAGTTGTGTGTATTTGAATCTAAAATATATGAAAGTCTAATGTTTATCAGTACATTACAGAAATTAATGAACTTTATCACAATATGCTAATTTTTTGAGAAGATCCTGTAGATGGTAATCCGAAATCTTCAAATTTTTTTTCCATGGAGTAGTACAATGTTACTTATTTCTTGTAGTGCGACAGAACGGCATATTGTGCATTGCTCATTGTGATTGATATGGGTTTTAACTACATCTTCTATGAGGTGCTGTTCAAGGTGCTGTTTCTAAGAAAAGATCATTCATGTTTTGTAGGGCGGCAACTATGCAAATGTAGGCAAATAACTCTTAGTTGCTTGGGCATGCTGCATTGGATAGGATCTTCTAAAGTGTTCTCCCACACTTGATCATCATTGAGTCCTCTTTCTTTAGCAGCCTCTAGCAAACTGGGAAAGATATTTCCATTTACAGTTCTTAGATCTTCAAATGATAATGCACCGGAAACATGTAACAGTAGGAGACGCAGGCAGTAGCGTTCTGGATCTGATGATAAATTGACAGAATACATACGTCCAATGACTTTTTCTGCACCCAGCTGTCGTACTTTCCATGTACTGGTTTCAGAGTCAAACACATAGTGTAATGGAATGTCTGAGTATAATATACTCCTTGCTTGCTCTTGATTTAATTCAAACCAAGCCATCAATTGAGTATTTTTTAATGAAGCTCTCCGTGCCGCTGTGTTGATGTCATTTGGGTTGAAATATACTGATTGTTCATCAGGTAGATGCACTGCTTACCTATGTATGGTATGTGATTGGTAATGCATTTCAAACCCATTTAAACATCATGCTGCTTCTGGAGCGCTGACGTATCTAGAATCCATGAAGGTCTTAATTTTATCATGATTTAAAGTGCCTTGTTCTTGAAACACAACATTTGCACAGTCATGTCCTTTGTACACTTATTGAAAAAGGTATTTGACACTTTTTATGGAAGCGCAGACTTAGACATTAATGTGGCAATTGTACTTGAGGGCTAGATATAAATTTTATGGTACAACCCAGCGGTTATCAATTGTCTTGCCATTTACAATTGAAGTTTGATTTGTGTTTATTCTTCTGTATTCTGGATAGCCATTGGTATTTACTGACGTTTTTCCTGGAATTGCTTTGGAAATTCCTTAGTGCATTTGTCATTTGACATACATGGTGAATTAGGATTCAGTGCTCCACATGGTCCATGAATCATATGTTTTGTAACAATTGCATAGAAGCGAGGAGTGTTATTTATATTTGGGATTTCTGCATATACAATTTTGTCTATCAGTTCTTCTGTTTTCGGTTTACTGTCATCTCTAAGAATGAGTAGTATATGAGCATATGGTAAACCCCTTCTCTGAAACTCTATTACATAGACAATAGCTTTTGGTACTCCAAAAATGTTTTTTACAGAGATCATCAATTAAAGCTTTGAGTTTTAGATGAAATACTCTTGCAACTAAATCAGGTAGTGCATCAGCAATTTGACCATGCTGTAGGTTTTGAACAATTTCTTCCCATTTGGGGTTGCATGTCATTGTAATAAAAAGATCTGGTTTACCATATTTTCTCACAATTGCCATTGCATCTTGATAATTTTGTAGCATGTTTCTGGGGCGTCCTGCAAATGAAGAAGGTAAAATGTTTTTCCAGGAATCAGACCTGTCTGATTGGCTTCATTAATTAAGTGGTCCATTAATCCTGAGTATTTTTCAACTCTTAATTTGGGCTGATTTTGACGTATGTAATTATGTAATGGAGTCTGTTGGATTCAGTTTTGACATATGCATCAAGTATATACTGTTGTGTAAGGCGGCCAGCATTTAAGAATGGGTTAAAGAAGTCTCTGATGGAAATATAGTAACTGCAATATTGCATTTGGGTGACTCTTCCAGGAGTAGGAAGGACAGAACGTGAGTGACACCAATGAGGGAGTGTCACTGACAGATCTGTGAACTATCTCTCAACAGGAGAGAGAGTTCTCGAGGTCGGGCAGGCCAGGTCGTTAACACACTGACAGATAAGGTACAGAAACAGGAGACAGATGCAGAATCTTGAGACTAGCCGAGTTCAGCAACAGAGTATCAGAATGACAAAGGTACAAAATCAGAGATCAGAGGAATGGTCAGGAGAGCAGAAGGTCATAACAAATAATCAACAGTTCCGAGACTAAGGTGTGAGTTCCGTGATCATCAACACCTTGGAAACTGGTCTAGATAATAACACAATAGATAACAGAATTTCCTAGACTAAGGTGTGAGCTCCGTGATCATCAACACCTTGGAAACTGGTCTAATATAACACAGATACTGACAGGGTCTGAGTGCTACCACGTAGTGATCGCAACGCCAGACACCAGAGGAATGACCAGCACCCAGTATATATACATTAGCGCTCACCTGCGCCTCCCCTAAGTGCTGGACCAATGAGAACTGAAAGAATTGTCAGCTGACCGGCCTGGTCAGCTGACACCCCTCTGGCTGTCATAAATGCTCTGCCTCTCCGCGCGCGCACGCGTCCTTCTTAACCAGTGTGGACTATCAGTCCCAGCCACACCAGACATGTGTTGTAATGCCTCTGCTGTTTTGAATGCGGAATCCGCCGCAGCGCTGTCCGAGTGTGCGGCGTTCTCTCCGCATTCAGCAGTACTGAGAAAGGTAGGCCTATGCGTGCAAACCGCCGCGTCGGACGCGGAATCCGCCGCCTTGTTCTCTGGGCATGCGGCGGTTTCTCCGCGTTCCGTCAGGCCAGTAAATGCAGGTCCCTGTGCGCAAGCTGCCATGTTGAACGCGGAATCAGCCTCCTGACTCTGAGTACTTGCGGCGGCTTTTCCGCGTTTTCTCATAAAAAATAAATGCAACCTCATTATGTTTTGGTGCATTATAACGTCTTTGGTCATTTTTGCGATCTTGCACTATTGTCATAGACACTTCCTTTATAACATTTCCAGCTTTGGCGGCATCCTCTTGATATTCTTTTTCAACTTGGTACAACATTTTACAGGCCTCTGCAAATGGATTTTTTTGAGCAATTAGTGTGCTTAGTATTTTCATAAGTTCTGCATTTATTCCAGTGTTTGCAGAAATTCATTCTTTGCTCATCTGCTTCAGAGGGATCTAAAATATATAATTGTGCATACTGTCTGTTTTGTCCCTGTTCTGGGTGCAGTGTGCCTGCTCTGTGACAAATTGATCCGTGAATTCTGAAACAATATGGTCCATAGCCAGGAGGTGGAGTAATGTTTGCTCCCATGGAGGCAAATTCTAAGGCACTATTTATGGATCTAATATTATCAAAAACGTTTTTGCTGTACTGATGCTGACCAGTCATGAGCTGTTGCTGGATAAAAAGATCTGAACTAATTGGTGGAAGATTTACTTTTCCTTTTGAGCAACATTGTGAAAATCTTTAATCAGAAGGTCTTTCAGCTTGAAAATGTTTTGCACTCAACTTGCATAGTTGATCTAAATATCCACACGTGTGTGGTTTAATGATGTCCTCATTAATGTTCTCCATTTCATTCAAAAGTGTCATTCCTTGCATTTCAACTCTGACTCTTGGGTTTGTATTTCCCTCTCTTGCCTTTGCCTTTGTCGTGATTCTCTTCTCCTCTGTGCTAGTTGCTGTTGTCGTAATTGGCGTTTATCAGGAGTTAGATGTGTTATCCTTTCTCTTTGTAGTTTTGCATGTAGCTGACATTGAGTTTTTCGTTCCTCCGGAGTCATACTTGCTTTCCTAAGTCTGTCTTTCAGCATCTTGTTCACGTTTTTGGCTTTCTCTTTTGGCATTTCTCCTTTCCTCTGTGGAAATGGATTGTTTTCTTCTGTGGGTTAGCATCTTGGCATCTTCTTGTAAATGTCTTTTACAATTTGCTCTGTTTTGTGTTTTGTTGCTGATGCAGCGATTGTCGACCATCCGGAGTCAGTCTTGCTCTATTAGCTCTATGCCTTTCAGTGTTTTTTTGTCTTTCATTTTCCTGTTCTTCAATAGATCTATTTACTCGTCTTTCTCTTTCAGTGTTTTGCTGACGCAAGGATAGTCGTTCATCTGGGGTTAAACTTGCTCTCTTAAATCTGTGTCTCTTAGTGTTTTTCTTTCGCTCATTTTCTTTTTCTTCATTTGATATTTTTGCTAATCTTTGTCTTTCTCTTTCGGTGTATTGTTGTCGTAGAGATTGTTGTTCATCTGGAGTCAGACTTTTTCTCATCGATTTATGTTTTAGTACTTTTTTAGATCTATTTTTAAGTGTTAGTCTTTTTGCCTTTGCACTGTTGAACTCCACCTGTTTAGGTGATCGCTCTACTTCTAAATTTTGCATAAACGTATCAGCTTGTGTTTGTCCTATGGCCTTTGTCATCCTGAACTATAGTTTGTTTGGGGTTTTTTTTTTTGCAAATCCTCCTTTAACATTTAAAAGTTGCACTTTTCAATCAGGTTTTTTTTATTACTATGGACACTTTTTGTTTTGTTTAAATATCCCTTTTTTTCCCTTCTTTTTTTGCAGTGTAATGCAGTCACACGTACAGATCTACTTTAGGTGTGATTCGTTACTATAGTTAATTTCTTTGCAAATGTTCCTGTTTTAGCGTATAGTCACTTTGTTTGCAAATGTCCCCTTAACAATGTGCCTCCTCTGTATCGGCGCTACCCGCCCGCATCACTTCTCTACAATCAGCGGGAGGGAAGGGACGCGGGCGTGTAGCGCCGATACGGAGGAGGCGGGGGAGCGGCGCTAACAGACAGGCAGAGGTAAACATTGTGCTGGCGACACGCTGTGTGTCGCTGGCACTGCGGGGAGTATAGCGGCGCGCAAGGGTGTCCTGGAGGCACACCATGGGGCAACAGAGGCTGGTGTTAGTGTGCATAACCAGCCTCTGTGCCCCACTGACATAATTAAATCCTACCTCGGGTTCTCTTTAATTTACGTTTTTTGCAGGGTAACGCACTCACACTCGCAGATTTCTTCAGGCTAACGCACTCTCAGTCATAGTTATTGGGGGGGTGGGGGGGGGGGAGGGGGTAAGCAGGATTACATTTCCTGAGTGTGGCAGGTTTTCCGTCAGGTGCCTATGAATGTTTGTAAAGGATGTTTTTGGTTTATAAGAGGTTAATGGCTCAAACATTCTTTAAACTGTATGAAATTACTCCTTAGGCTTTTTAAGTAAATGTTTCCTCAGTTGTGTACTCTGAAACACTTGTATTTTTGAGCCCACAGCACACATCCAGCCGCTGCATCAGCCACTCGTCTTGCTGTCCCCTACTCTCCGCTCTCAGAGTCCCTAGCAACCAGTACACAAACCTTTTTTCCTTTTTTTTTTTAACTCAAACTTTATCCCCCCCCCCCCCCCCCATACAGTTAACGCGAGAACCGCCACGTGATGTCCCTCTGCGCAATGATGCCCTGTTGCCGAACAGGGACACGTGCAGAATCCTTTTTCTTACTTTTTTTTTTTTCATAAAAACGACGGAGGAGCCGTGCGTCATGTCTTCAGCTGTGCGCTCCGTTCCTTAGCAACCAGACGCGCACACAGCTTATAGAGCCAGGCAGCTTGCGCGCACATGCACAGATCAATTGTACTGGGGACACAGGAATGCTGCATAACTGCTGGAAAGAGGGGAATTATTATAAAGGATTATAAGCTTGTAAATAGTGATGGACGCAAATTGAATAAATGCACCTTTATTTCTAAATAAAATATCGGCGCCATAAATTGTGATAGGGACATCATTTAAACGGTGTAATAACAGGGACAAATGAGCAAATAAAATACATGAGTTTTAATTATGGTAGCATATATTAATTTCAAATTATAATGCCCGAAAACCTGAGAAATAATGAATTATTTTCATTTCTTTAATCTTCCTGTTAAAATGGATTTAGAAAAAAATAATTCTTAGCAAAATGTACCACCCAAAGAGAGCCTAATTAGTGGTGGAAAAAACAAGATATAGATCAATTCATTGTGATAAGTAGTGATAAAGTTATTGGCGAATGAATGGGAGGTGAACGTTGCTCGGATGCATGAGGTTTTTCGACACTGTGGGGCTGAACCGGTTAATCAACAGGTTTGTGGACAGTCATGGCTAAGACAAAGAAGCTCAGTGAGGACCTGCTCACAATTCAGGAAAGGGCGACAAGGTCATTTCTAAATGTTTTCAAGTTCCAGTGGCTACAGTGCAAAGTATTTATTAAAAAATACAAGATGTTCAGCACTGTGGAAAATCTCAGAGGACTTGGTCAGAAGCCAAAAGTAACCTGTGCTGGCCAGGAGGATAGTAAGAGAGGTGAAAAACAATCCAAGCATCACCACCAAGGCCATCCTGGTGAATATGGGCTCTGCTGGTGGCAATGTTTCAAGGCAGACAATCCAACAGACACTGCACACTGCTGGGTTCCATGGATGCAGATCGAGGACGCCACTTCTCCAGATAAGGCACACAAAAGCTCACTTGGCCCTCATCTGGACAAAGAAGAAGACTTCTGGTCTTCTGTGTTATTGTCAGATGAAACAAATTGAATTGTTTGGTTACAATTCTCAACAATATAAGGCAGTCTGCAGAGAAACTTGGCCTTGGGCAACAGTTTGATTGACTTGAGCTGCGTCCTATCAGTCATTGACGACCTCTTATCAGGGATGAAGCCTTGTCTTGACAAAAGTTGTCCAACTTCTTCAAGTTGTTTGATAATCGTGCATTTAAAAGACTTTTGTTGAGCGTGTGTGAGCCTTAATTTGCTGTACAGAAGACAGTATATCTACACCCTATGAAACCATCTGAAGTCCCAGGGTCCTCTGTTGTAATGAATGACGCATACATGCTCCTGTAGGTACCAGTGTGCATGCTTATGTGCTCCCACCTGTTTCAAAGGCATCAATGATTAGTGCAAGGAAATGTGTTCCCTGGGCCAATCTGTGTTTTTTTTTTAAAAATCCCAGCCAGTAACACCCTTCTAGCCACCAGGGCTCTGTGGACCATGCTTTGAGACAGTGCACCTGAAGTGGGAGGGAGAGAGAGGTATCTGATCAGCAGGTAGGTTATACTCACTGTCCAGGCAGAGTTTGCCAACAGGAACAGACAGAGGTCAAACAAAGCCAGGTCCTGAAGCAAAACTAAGGCCCCATTCACACTGGAAGTCGCCAAACGGTAGCAAAAGCACTCATTTTGCAAAGCAGTTTTCCTGTGATTTATTTTTTTACTGTAAACATTTTGGAGTCATTGCGTATTGTGATTCTTTACCATTTTAATGCAATTTCTCCAAAGATGCTGCATGTGCACCATGTTTGAGATTTCAGCAAATCACTCATTGCTGGGGATCTCTACAGTGTTAACACTACCATTTGATTTGCATTGCCATAGAGCTTTTCCTAGCGCTAGGGATTTACAGACTAGGTGAAATCACTAGTAAAGCACACCTGTGTGAATGAGGCCTAAATTAATCGTGTTAGTCATTATTTCATGGCAGTCTTCTGACAGGCTTCAGCATCTGCATTACAGTTGGCACTTAGATCACATCTGTTTCCAGGAAAGAACAAGTGAGCTGCAACAAGACTTCAGATTTTTGGCCCCTGAAATACCCCAGTAGGGATTATCAATGATTAAGCAAATAATTCCGAGTTCATCAAGGATCATGTCAATTTTATTCAGCTTGAAAATGGAGCAGTCCATTAAAATATTAGGACTTGATTGGTCCATTTTCAGGCTGCATATGTTTGCACACAGTTTACATAATCCTGCGTGTACTTTGAATTATTTGCATCTCATTGATCATTCCTAGTGCTCAATGCCATTACTGCAATTCCTATATGTCCTTTTTCATTGGGGAGGGTCACTACATATAAAATGCCTCAAGGCCCTGTATGCACACTCACAAGTTTTGACTCAGGCAGCAAAAAGTCTAGAACTGACCCTGGTTGTAGTCAGTTTGCATAGAACAACTTATTATATATAGCTGATATGCCGACTTCATGGGGAGGGAGGTGTAAGGAGGGTGTGAAAATAAAACCTCAGTGTTAACTAACATGTATGGAGAAGAACTGAATAGTTTTTGAATGGAAGCAAAGGACACCTGATTCCCCTTTGTAAGTAACTGTAGGCTGAAAAGAAATTAACAGTAGGAAACAGGTTAACTACTTTCGGACCTTGCTAATTGAAATGTATGTTCTGTGTGGGACCTGTTATCCCTGCCAGGGCGTAGATTTCAATTATCGCGCCACTCGCTCATGCCATTCTCCCATTGCTGCAGCCCACTCGCATTGCTGTCTGCATGTATGACAGTAGAGCTCTGTAAGCTGGTCAGGCGCTTGTTTCGTTAGCTCCTGACCTGTGATCTCTGTAAGGAGTGGCGAGAGAGACTGGTACCTGTGGCGTGACGTCTGTATATTATATATTTTCTTTAGTTTTTTTGCCGCTGCTCACCATCTCCCCCCCCCCCCCCATGATGCAATTCAGAGACTGCAACTGAAGCCTTGTCCCTTACCGTTCCACTGCTGGGAGCCGTGTCATCTTCTCTACCTCAATCTGGTCTGCGTAGTGTAACAATGGCGATATCTGGGGCCGGAAGTATGCGGATGTAGGCAGACCAGCGTGAGTAAGGGAGAGGAGATGATGTGATGGGAATGGTGAGGAACAAGACAGGCAATCATGGAGATTGTGTGTGAATGTATTCACTTCCACTGGAGACCCAACAACTGGTCTAAATAGGAAGGGTGCAATTCTTAGGTCAGTATTGAGGCCCACTTGGGCTAGGGAGTTCAAGATATAAATCCATTTTTACTTCTTTTGGAGTAACAACTTATCTTCATCCCCTACACCCCTGTCCCTATTTAGTTTATATATGCCTTTAAACTTCAGGCCATTACAGGCTTTTGACTTGTTTACATTGAATAAAGTTGCCTTTTGATTAAATCCCTGAGCTGTGTCACCCTAATTGTTGAGTTAGATTGCTTTGTGCCACTTCTCACAACTTGTCTCCTCTGCCTGTGGAGAGAATCTCTGAGGGTTATTTAGGTGGCATGAGCAGGTGCAGTTTGTTGGATAGACTTTTATATTTCAGTAATTAGATGAAAATGAACTAATGAGATAAACAATTGGATCTGTCCAGGGTCGGACTGGGACACTAAGGGCCCACCAAGGAAGTTTCAGCCTGGGGCCCACCCCCCCCATTTTGGGCTCACATACACATGTACTCTAGAAATTTTGCATGATTTTATGATAGGGAATAGATTGTGAGCACTTCTGAGGAGAGTCTCCAATAGGGATATGTCCATATGCAGCGCGCGCAGCGCGCCGCAGCAACGATAAATGAGTGTCACCACGCACTGGAACATGGGCGTGGTCATGATGGGTCATGGGCAGACTAAAAAAAAAAACACACAAAATAAGTAGCCGTGTTATTCACAGAGATTAGGTCCGACTAAATACATTTTAGATAAAATAATCAATTAGTTACATGCCTCATGATAATTCATCATGGGCTTGATTCACAAAGCGGTGCTAACTGTTAGCACGCCTGTGAAAACCCCCTTAGCAAGTCTAAACAAGCTTTTCGCGCATAAAACTTTATGCGCGTAAAACTTTACGCGCGCACTGCACAGAGCGCAGGGCGCTCCGCACGAAGTGCCCATTACAGCCTATGGGACTTAGCGCGCATAGGACTTTGCGCGCGCAAAGTTAGCGCGCGATCTGATTGAGAAATCCGGTGCTAATCTACTTAGCACCCTGGTTAGCACGTCTAAAGACTTTAGACGTGCTAAGTAGGTTAGCACCGCTTTGTGAATCAAGCCCCAAGTAGTCAAATGGCAGCAGATTTTCCAACAAAATGCAATCAGATTGGCGGCAGATATCCCCACAAAATGCAATCAAATTGGCGGCAGATATCCCCACAAAATGCAATCAAATTGGCGGCAGATATCCCCACAAAATGCAATCAAATTGGCGGCAGATATCCCCACAAAATGCAATCAAATTGGCGGCAGATATCCCCACAAAATGCAATCAAATTGGCGGCAGATATCCCCACAAAATGCAATGAAATTGGCGGCAGATATCCCCACAAAATGCAATCAAATTGGCGGCAGATATCCCCACAAAATGCAATCAAATTGGCGGCAGATATCCCCACAAAATGCAATGAAATTGGCGGCAGATATCCCCACAAAATGCAATCAAATTGGCGGCAGATATCCCCACAAAATGCAATCAGTTTGGTGGCAGATATCCCCACAAAATGCAATCAGTTTGGTGGCAGATATCCCCACAAAATGCAATCAGTTGTTTGGCATATATCCCCACAAAATGCAATCAGTTTGGCGGCAGATATCCCCACAAAATGCAATCAGTTTGGCGGCAGATATCCCCACAAAATGCAATCAATTTGGTGGCATATATCCCCACAAAATGCAATCAGTTTGGCGGCAGATATCCCCACAAAATGCAATCAGTTTGGCGGCAGATATCCCCACAAAATGCAGTCAGTTTGGCGGCAGATATCCCCACAAGGATTTGCAGCCAGCGGCAGCAGCGGGAATCACTCAACGGGATCGATAGCTCTGCGTGCCGCTGCTGGTCTGGTCTCCTGCACTGCACTGTCCAATCACGCTTTCACAGGTAGTACTGTGAGAGTGTGATTGGACAGTGTCAGTGCAGGAGACCAGACCAACGGCACACAGAGACAGACCAACCAACAACCCACCGTCCCTGGTCTGGTGGTGATCCCTCCCTCTCTCCCCTCACTCAGTGACAGTCTCCTCCACTCTCCTGGCTGGGCTGAGTGAGTCTCTCCTGTCTCCTCTCCTCCCTGGCCATCCCCCCCAACACTACACATGCACACAAAGAGTCCACCGTGTGTGCAGGGCAGCTGAGCCTGACTGGCAGGTCCCGGCAGACGGCGGCGGGCATCAGACAGTGTGGCTGCGGCGAGCGGCTGCCTCTCCCTCAGGCCCAGAGTGTCCAGGCGTTCCCCCTGCGGGCTGCTGCGTCTCCAGCCAGGCCTCTGTCAGTCTGTCTGGCGCCAGGCGGCGTGTAGCGATGGTGCTTGTCGTCAGAAGAAGGCTGATGCCTGGAGGCCCCAGGCTCAGGCCTGGCTGGTGGTGGGCTGGAGGCCCCAGGCTCAGGCCTGGCTGGTGGTGGGCTGGAGGCCCCAGGCTCAGGCCTGGCTGGAGATGGTGGGCTGGGGGCCCCAGGGCAGGCTTGGCTGGCTAGTGGTGGGCTGGGGGCCAAGGGCCTCAGCAGTGGTTATAGGGACCTGGGGAAGAGAACAGTGAGGGAGGTAAGGTTGCTCACAGACATACTACATACATGCATACATATTAGTACAACTTAGTACTAGTACCTAAAATGTCCAGATGGAACTGGCTCTGGCTGGTGGGCTGCCAGCCTGCACTACACCAATTATTGCAAGACGGTGGTGGTGAGGGGGTGGAGCTTCATTAGTTAGAATTAGGAATTACAACATGACTGCCCATATTTGTGACACACCAGACCTCCGTCAACCCACCACCACCACCCACCCAGGCACCCACAGACAATCTCTGTAACTGCACCTGGCCTGACTAGAGTCAGTCAGGCCAATCCACCCACCTTGATGCTCGGATCCTGATCGGAAATCCACTGTCCAGGGGTCCTGCCTGGGCTGTCCCACTCCCTCCAGTCGCTTGCTTCGTCCTCTCCTCCTCGGTTGCCTACGCCTGCGGTGATACCGTACAAGTTGTCTTTCACTGTCAGTGCAATGCGTCACGTGCACAGTAGTGAATGCACTGACAGACGTCTTACCGGGCCTGGCTGGCTGAAGTTGGCGGGCAGGCCGCGGCACTCGGCAGAACAGTGAGCAGCGTGTGGACAGTCCGGACGTCACGTGTGACGTGCCCATGCGGCTCCGTGGCGTGCACGGACATCCGTCTCCTCTTCCTTCAGTGTTGAGACTGGTATGCGCGCACGCTGTATTGATTATCGGCCGGCCGAGGGTGGGGGCGGGAGCTTTCAGGGGGGCTGCCAACATACTGGCTGGGGCTGGAGCCTGGGTAAGCCCCAGTGTGGCCTCCGGACCTTAACGTCACTGGTGCAGGCTCAGCCGCACGGATAGGAGAGGGGGGGGGCACACACACACGACACACATGACACACACACACGCCACACACACACGCCACACACACACGCCACACACACACGCCACACACACACGCCACACACACACCACACACACACACAGAACAAAGAACAACTAAGGGAAAGACACACACATCTAAAAAGGGGGAGGGGGGGCACACACACAGAAAGAACAGCTAAGGGAGGGAGTCAGATACACAGAAAGAACAGCCACAGGAGACACACACACTAAGGCAGTGGCACAGAGAAAGAGCAATGCAGGGAGACACACACCTACACAATACTACCTTCTCCCCAGCATTTGTCTGGACTCTGCATTCCTCTGGGTTAATTAGCTGCATCCTCCGATCCTCCGTGATGGCTTCCTGGCTGTCTCTCTCGCTGTCAGTCTGTTCTCCCCCCTCCTTGCCCGACACAGCTCTGCACAGCAGCACACTTGATTTCTCTCCCCATCAGCCCCATTTCTCTCCCCAGCAGCATCGCGGGCAATTCAAACACTGCTGGGGGTGGAGCTACAGCGGCCACATCAGTAGCAGGCGACAGAGCGAAGGAGCAGAGCGGCAGGTTACTATGACAACCCTGGCCGCAAGCTGGCTGCATACAGGCAAAGTAGAGCGTGGCCGCCGCTGCTTCGGTTAGGGGCACCATGACGATGGTCACTACACTACGTGCCCTGAGGTTCGGGGCACAGTGGGCGGGGAACCGGAGTGCTTCTTATCTTCAGCGCTAACCACGCCGCTGGGTGGAGGAACACTGCAGGGCCCCGTAGCAGCTGCTGATTATTGCTACGCCACTGGGGGGGGGCCCTGTGGTCATGTGACTGTGACGTCACATCTCTTAAAGGGGGCCCACCGAACTTTACGTCGGTAGTTCGGTGGGTCAGTCCAAGGCTGGATCTGTCCTTCTACTCCTAAAAATGACTCTTAGATATCTCAAGGTTTTATTTTATGTATAAACATTTACAAAGCAGATTTAAAGTTTCATAATCTCTGCTCAATTGCAGTGTCTCAAGAGTCCCAGAGTGAAAATACATGAACTACTGATCTTCTTTTTTTTTCTCCTCTCACAGTAAAAAGCCCAGGTATCTGCTCAAGAAAGTATATTTATAGCTGTAATTTGTTATTAGTAATTTGTTATTAGTGAGCCGACTGAGTTCTGACTAAAGAAAAACTGTCGGTTATAATTATAAACTCTTTCAGACAGGGAAAAAACAAAAGGAGCACAGCATAAGTGTCTGTATGCTTGCCACTGTATATGCACATGTTTATTTCATCATGTCACATGTCAATTCTGGTACACTTTTTAACCATTTTAGCCTTTTGGATGTGACTATCACGTCCAAAGGGCTGCTGCTCGCCCTTGTGCCGCCCCCCGTTAGCACGGAGATCAATGAATGGGAACATAGTTCCCATTCATTGATCTAAGACCACGGTAGAAAGACCGACAGCTTCTTCTGAGAACCCATGGTCTTTCTGAACAGAAAAAAAAAATCACGAGAGTGCTTGCTTACAGGATGGAATAAAAAAAAAAACTGTGGCCATCTTGTGGCCAAATAGTAAAACTAAATGTACGTATTTTTATATATAATATATATATATATATATTTATAAGCTTGTAAATGGTGGACACACAACTGAAAAAAGTGCACCTTTATTCCAAATAAAATAGTAGCACCATACATTTTGGAAAGTATAATTTAAATGGTGCAATAATCGGGACACATGGGCAAATAAAATGTGTGGGTTTTAATTATAGTATCAAGTATTATTTTAAAGCTATCATGGCCGAAAACTGAGAAATAATGAATTTTAATTTTTTTCTTAATATTCCTGTTAAAATGCATTTAGGAAAAAATCATTCTTAGCAAAATATATTACCAAACACTAGTGCACATGACAGGCAGGGGCCCCGAGCGCTGCCACTGCTCGGGATCCCAAAACCAGTATGTAACACAATAAGGGAGCGCAGGCAAGCCCTGGAGCTCTCACCACCAGGAACTTGCCCCCACTACTCCTTCAACTTACCAGTAAGTACCTGGTGGTGAGAGCTCCAGGGCTTGCCTGTGCTCCCTTATTGTGTTACATGCTGGTTTTGGGGTCCCGAGCAGTGGCAGTGCTCGGGGCCCCTGCCTGTCATGTGCACTAGTGTTTGCATATTTTAAACTTTATTTGCAGCTCCTCATGCAGTTTAGTTAGGAGGGGCGCTGATGAGAGTGAGTTTCCTGCACGCTGGTGCCCCCTGCTGGTCATATAGCCTTTGTCTATATCAGTGTTTCTCAACACGCGGTTCACGTACCCCAGGGGGTACGCAAGACCATAGCTGGGGGTACGCAGCCAGGAGGGGATGCAGCGCAAAACGGGGGAGCATGCCCACACATAGCGGCGGGGAGGGGGGGTCCACTCCCCCCCACCCTCACCTTTGACTCCCCTGTCAGCGCTTCCCCCTCCGACACGCATTAATAGCAGCGGCGGCGGCGGCATGGTAAAAGGAACGCGGACTTACTTCCGCGTTCCACGCCAGAGGTCCTTCTCTCTCAGCGATGACGCTACTTCCTGTTTATCAGGAAGTAGTGTCAGGCTCAGAGAAGATCGGACCTCCGGCATGGAACGCAGAAGTAAGTGTCCTTTTACCATGCCGCCACCACCGTCTGCTATTAATGCGTGTCGGAGGGGGAAGCACTGACGGGGGAGTCCAAGGTGAGGGAGGGGGGGAGTGGACCCCCCTCCCTGCCGCTATGTGTGGGCATGCTCCCCCGTTTTGCGCTGCATCCCCTCCTGGCTATACTTTGGGCACACATGCCTAACTAAACTGTAGGCACCCATGCCTAGCTATCCTGGGGGCATCCATGCCAGGCTGTACTAAGGGCACCCATGACTGGCTATACTGGGGGCACCTATACCTGGCTATACTGGGGGCACCTATACCTGGCTATACTGGGGGCATCCATGCCAGGCTGTACTAAGGGCACCCATGCCTGGCTATACTGGGAGGCACCCATGCCTTGCTATACTGTGGGGCACCCATGCTTGGCTATACTGGACGACACCCAATCCTGGCTGTACTGGGGGCACCCATGCCTGGCTATACTAGGGGCACCCATGCCTAGCTATGATGACACCTATACCTATATATACTGTGGGCACCAACCCATGCCTGGCTATACTGGGGGCACCTATACCTAGCTAAACTGAGGGCACCTATACTGGGGCGGGCACCTATACCTGGCTATCTATCTATACTGGGGGCACCTATACCTGCGGTGCGGTATATATGCGGTATAAGTGTGCGTGTGTGTGCGCGCGCGTGTATGTGTCTGTATATATATGTGTATGTATATGTATATGTGTGTATATATATATATATATATATATATATATATATATATATATATATATATATATATATATATATATATATATATATATATATATATATATATTATACACGTGGGGGGGGGGGGGGGTACTTGGCTGGAACTGAATTGCGGTAGGGGGTACTTGGGCCAAAAAAGTTGAGAAACACTGGTCTATATGCAACTGAAGCCCTCTCCAACGACTGGCTGAATTGCTCAGCCTCTGCTTAATTAAGTACTGCAGACTAGGTGTAATGTATTTGCACTTCTTATTGGCTGACGGGCAGTCTGCAGACTATATATGTGGCAGAGTGCTGTCAGGGAGTGAGCATTTCTTTTGTGTGTGTGCAAAATAAAATAAGATATAGATCAATTCATTGTGATACTTATGCTGCGTACACACTTGCGATAACGATCGCTCGTAAATGCCAATTAAAGATTGCTCGTAGTCGCTCGCACGATCATCGCCTAAAGTTCGTTCAGAAGCGATCGTTAAGTCAAGCGAGGAAAGGGCAATCATAGCTCGAGGAAATTTTCCAAGAAGTTGGATAAAATCGAGCGATTGTCGCCGTTAAAATGAAGTGTGTATAGCGATCGTGCGAGAACGATCGCTACCTCATGTACTGCGCACGTGCGTTTACACCGGGAAGGTACGTATTTCCGGAATCTTTTGTTTCGTAGCGATCGTTCAGTGTGAAATTTGAAATCATGATAAAGAATTGTGCACTTAACCCAAATGTTTAGTAAAACATTAATTACTACTTAAACAGCATACAATGCACTAACATAGGTATGTATGTATATTGATTTTTTATTGTTTTGTTATTTTTGTAGCATGTACACACTTTTCTGTTGATATGTTTCTTTAAATATGCCTTTCTCTCTCTCTCTCTCTCTCTCTCTCTCTCTCTCTCTCTCTCTCTCTCTCTCTTTTTCTCTTTCTTTTTCTGTCTTTTTTGTGCTCTTTCTCTCCCTCTCTCTCTCTCTCTCTCTCTCTCTCTCTCTCTCTCTCTCTCTCTCTCTCTCTCTTTTAATAATACTCATGAAACGTGTTGTAGGCTTGTGCCCAAAATTTTTTTTATTTTTTATTTTTTTTAGACTATTTACAACAAAAGTTTGCAACAATAAAACAGGCCCAACATGGGCAACCATGTGTAATATGGCCAACATGGCCTACATCACAAACACATTACTGTGCAGCAGGGCTTTTTGTGTGTAAAGTGTCACCCAGGGCAATGGTGTAAACATGCGCCCCCCCCCAACGTGAAGCCAGGTCTAGGTGCCCCCTGTATAGGTTAGCTAGGTAGGTCACTGTAGTGAAATTTCGCCAGATAAGTGAATAAGTGACTGCAGTATAAGTTATATACAGGGCAGTTTCTAGGCTAAATTTCACCCAGGGCGAGGGTGTAAAAATGCCCCCCCCTTGAGGCAGGTATAGGTGCCCACAGTTTAGGTTAGCTATGTAGGTGCCACCAGTATGAATTAGATAGGTAGGTGCCTGCAGTATAGGATAGATAGGTAGGTGCCTGCAGTATAGGATAGATAGGTAGGTGCCTGCAGTATAGGATAGATAGGTAGGTGACTGCAGTATAGGTTAGATAGGTAAGTGCTTGCAGTATAGGTTAGATAGGTAAGTGCTTGCAGTATAGCTTAGCTAGGTGCTGCACTATAGATTAGGTAGGTAGGTAGGTAGGTAGGTGCTGCACTATAGATTAGGTAGGTAGGTAGGTGCTGCACTATAGATTAGGTAGGTAGGTAGGTAGGTAGGTGCTGCACTATAGCTTAGGTAGGTGACTGCAGTCTAGCTTCAATAAGTAGGTGGCAGTATAGGTTAGATACGTAGTTGACTGCAGTATAGGATAGATGGGTAGGTGACTGTAGTATAGCTTAGGTAGGTGCTGCACTATAGATTAGGTAGGTAGGTAGGTAGGTAGGTGCTGCACTATAGATTCGGTAGGTAGGTGCTGCAGTGGTGGTGGGAGCGGCCATAATAGTAATAACTCACCCTTCTTCATCTTCAGCCGAATAGCCGATGTCACTCTGCTTCAATATACTTCCTGTCTGATGACATTATCACAGGGGGCACTGTTACTGAGACAGATGGTGAAAAGTAATTACATTGAAGGTACGTGGAATCTGCTATTTGGCTGAGCAAAGGTGAGTTATTAATATTATACTTGCTTCCACAAAACCCCTCTGTCCGCCCAAATCCAGCACACCCGGCAATGGCACCTATCACACGCCCATACAAAAAGTGCTGATGTGCACATGTCATCTCTGATTTGTGGGGTAACAAAAGTTCTCATTCTTTGTGGAACAGTCTTGCCACCTTGTCTCTCAAGGCTTGCACCTCCCTCTGGCTTCTGCTCATTGCCTCAAATGCGTTGGCCTTCACCACTTCCATGTTAAATAGAGCCGCATCCAGTTCATCGAGCAGTGCAGTAGCTTCTTCATCCTCTGTGTTATTGTAAGCAAAATAGAGAAGTTAAAGTTAGTTTTGCAATAATGATGTTGTGCGTGTGTTGTATTAAAACCTATGTTATGTTTTGGTGTTATGTTGTCTTAATTTTAAACGGTAAAATTCTTTGGCACATGAAGTTTGTATGAAACGTCAGATTTGGTTACATACACGTCCAGTGGGTGTCGATAGCACTCTGACAGGGCCTGAATACAATGTCATTGACTTTGTTGCTACACACTGCAATCGTGCCCAGCCATTGGTGGATATGAACCTGTCATATCCCACCTGAGATCTCCCGTCAGTGATAAGGACACATTGTGTTTGGCTCGTGATCACCTCATCCCTGGGATGGCTTTATGTTTGCAATCATGCCTGTGTAGCTGCTGTGGGTAGGGGTTAAAGGAGAGGAGAGACTCACTTTCCTGCTCTGTATGTTTCAATTGGCATCCCCTTTCACTCTGTCCAACAGCGTGGTGTCAACACACACAAATCATGGGGCTGTTAAGTGTATTGGATTGGGTTTATAAATGGAGCTGCGCTGGTAAAATCAAAATTATTGTACGCATATACAGCTGTTCAATAATGTCCATTTAGAGTTCTAACAGTTCCTCAAAGTGGTCAAGCACCCACAGTAACACACAGTTCACTGGGGTGTTGTTTGTGCAGGGTTTCAACAAGCTAACTTATTACAAATCCAGATAGACCACCACCATACCGTAAGCAGAGGCAAGATATTGTCCCTCTACTAGATGCCTCTTCATCGCCTAGGGGGGCATCTGGTCGTCCACGCCACTGTATGGATCAAATAACCTCTTCTAGAAGCGTGGCCGTGGATGTCACCTTACACACCATACGCACCAGAAGACCTTCTTTCAACCATACAGTGGCAGGGGGCATCCAGATGTCCACATAGGTGCTGAAGACCCATCTAGCAGAGGGACAATTTGATGAGGTGAGTGCCCACTGCTTATGGGGTGTTCGTGGTGTATGTCGAATTGAAATAAGCTATGTTGTTCAATCCCTGTCCAAAAAAAACCCACACTGAACTGTGTGTTACTGTGGACCTTTGACCTCTTAGAGGAACTGGACCATCTGTAAAGGGACATTATTGTGCAGCTGTATATGTGTGTCCGACATTGTGGTTTGCTCTGAGTCATGTTTCGTCTACCGCCTTCATGATGTAATCAATACAGAATCCACAACATACACTCAGTCTGTGGTGGGATGGAGGGCTAAGAGGAGGTGTTTTGTGCTTCTCAATAATGGAGCCTGGCAGGTGAGTAGTGGCTACTGGGTAAAGGTAGGGGCATCTTGACCCATGTTTCAGACCAGTGGTAGTGCCACAGAGCAGTTCCTCTGGCTGCTTACAACATCACTAGTACTCCCCTGCTGCAGTTCAACTGGTTGGTTCCTGGGGGGGGGGGGGGGGGGTTTACACTAGCAGTAATCTATATTTATATTAACGATTCAATAGTGCATAGGCACAACACCATATTTCTAACGGTCTTTTTTTGGTTACATAAAGGTTACTTACGGATGGTGATGGCTCTTGAGGGTAATGCACCAGAGGAAGGTCCAGCCTCATTCGCTGCCCCACCATTGTTTTCGTCTGTAGAATAGTTGTGAAAACATAATTGGGATAGATATATTAATTTATGTAACACTTAAGCACTGTTGTCATATTAATAATCTATATTTCACAATCAGGTGAGTGTCTGAATTTGTGATAAAAATATGTCTACTCACACATGCAGCTAATAAAAGTGCCTTGTCCCAAACACTAAAGCCACAAAGTGTTTTTTTTTTTTTTAATTTTTATTTTGTATCACCGGTGAGAATGTTTTGTGTGTTTTTTTAGTTGTAGTGCAATTTTCGTCCGACAGTACTCTTTAGAAAGGCCAAGTCATGCATGATACTTACCATTGTTCGAACAATGTCCATGTCATTGTTTCATACAAAGTGTTGTGTGGCATTCATAAGAAAACATTAAATTGGCAACGATTAGAGCATATTCATATTGGTTTCAGAGCATTATTCTGTATTGTGTTTCATACATTGCATTTGTGTTTAACTTAACATCTATCTCTTCCACTTCTCCAGACCCAACTTCCACACACTCTTCCTCTGCCGTTTGACTCCCTTCAATGTCCTCTGTCATAAAAACATGGAAATTATGTTATACATACTGTGATAGTTTCCTTTTTGTGTAAACACACAAACAATGCTGCATGGGCAACCAAGTTTTTTTGATGTACATTAGCAAGCTAGTGTATTAAGCTCTGTAGTCAGATCTCTACAGTGTATGTTATCTTGGCCAACCTATTAAAAATAATTACCTACATAATAGGTAATAAAGATAAAGCATGGATGTATACACTATGTGAGATTAACGTTGTTCTGTAACATTTTTGGGTCTGCATGCATAACACACCTTAATAAGTTAAGGCCCACGTCAACCATTAATCACCGCCCTTGCTCCTGTGATGATCATCCCAAACAACCTCAGGTCTGGCCACCACCCAAGGCTGTAGTGCCTTCGAAGTTTTGTGTTGTGCCTTGATTATGTCACCAAAACAGGACCCCTAGTTAGTGCAAAAATTAAGCACTAACTAGGGGAGTTGATGGACAGAGCACCGGTAAGTCTTGATTGTTGCAACAACATCCTAAAGATGATTGTATCCTATCCATTCCTCCCTAGTGATGCATATAAACTGTCATCTGTGTGATTGTCCAGGATGAGATGTTGACCACTCACATTTCAGAGCCTTGGTAACAATAGCTTGTCCTGTTGCCTGGGCATGTGCTTATAGTGAAATTTCTTGTAGTTAAATATTTTTTGTGGGAAGCACGTTACGTATGGTATTATTTAGTTCACAAGTGTGTCTGACCATGATGGAGACACTGCACATACACGCAGCACTCCAAGTGATTGTTGATCTTGCTAATTACATCATCACTGTGCTGTTGGGCTCTGTGTGTGTGAGCTCCATGTTGGTACCCCAGTTGTGTGTGTCCATTGACAAATCATGAACATGCATGAGCTGTAGCTGTGTAGTACCTGCTATGGTCACCATCCCAGGGTGTATGGGATGTCAAAGTAGCTCAAAGGAAGATTTGATGTTGCTGCTGATGCTTATGTGAGTGAAAGGTCACAATCACCCTTGCAGTGTATTCAAAGCAATAGTTACTTTCAAAAACTCTGGTTAATGTAATGGTCGGTGTTGTAGCAGATCCAAAAACGTGTGATAATGAGCTACATTTCTGACAATGACATAGCATGTGTGGATACATTTTACCATCCTTTTGAAACACACGCAGAGTGTGGTTGTGGCCTAAGTTCTGCTGTGTCCTGTGTGTTTACAGACCCTCCTGTAGCACAGCCTATTGTGTTTACTTTGGACTGCTGTTAATTTCAAAGTCCTAGTTTACATCCCATTGTCGCCATAGTGTTTTCCTATCTCATGTACCCCAGCTTTTGTATTACACTATCTTCTGGGTGTCAACTGAATGCTCTTTCCCTGTAGATGGTGTGCCGATGTGGTGAATGAAGGACACAGATGGTTTTCATCATTGTTGGATCAATCCAAGTGTGAAGAGGTCCCTTGTTCTCCATGGGCCATTGATGTTGTGTGTTTTCCTCTGTACACTTTTATTATGTGTGAAACCTCAAGTGGTACGCATATTCAGACATGCAACACATGAGCAAGGACTATATGTCAAAATGTAAAGCCTAACTTACCAACATGAACATCAAGGCCTTCCTCTGCATGCTCCGCATCCTCCTCAGTGTGTTCTTGTGTATCTGAATGTAATTAAATTTACCAAGCATTATTAGCGTGTAATCTTTTGTTTTTTCTTAATGTTGAATCCTCGTGAATAAATGTCTAAGTACCGTCATCATGCTGTTGCTCTGCTTCTTCATTGTCAGCCTGTTGGTCGACATCTTCTTCAGGGTGGCCTTCCCCAGATGCTTCCTGCCTCTGTTGTCGGCGCAGCCTCCTTCTCTTTGCCTTTCGTTCTGTGGGTGTGAAAAATGCTTTGATTACATTGTGTTTGCTTTTGTGTGATTAATGGCTTTTGTTAAGCATGTTGAATCTACAAAAAGAAATAACATAGCAAAGTGTCTTAATTCTAGTCTGTCAACTCTGTTTTGCTAATTTCATAGCACGTGTTACGTCACGACACTTTCAGTGGATCCCCCTACATAAATATGTGTCTGAACATGTGATCCACAAATATGTTTTTGGAGTTTGTGGACTGTGGCTTTAAAGAATGTGCAAGGGACATCATTTGGAAACAGTGGCATGTAAAGTTTAGTTTGCAAATGGCTTGTTTGTGGGTCTGCAACAGGGGCACAGAAGGTGTGTTTTCTTTATGACAACATTTCCCTACAAAATACGTTCTCAATATTAGTCTATTTATCAAACTGACCAATACTAAGAATGTGCGGAATATAATACATTATTTATATGAACAATAGTGACCATCAAAGTTGACTAACAATATGTTGCATGCATAAACTGATGCTTAACCTCTTGTCGACCGCTGTGCTAAACACCCCTAATGAGCTAATCATTTTTAGTCATCTAGGCCACTGCAGCTTTAAGGCCAAGCTGCAGGGTTGCACAACACAGCACACAAGTGATTCACCCCCCCCCCCTTTTTTAAACCACACACAGATCTCTCTGTTGGTGTGGTGTGATGGCTCACTCCATTTGTTTGGGGTCTTGAACTATATTGTAGTTTTGCTTTCTGTTTTGTTTTTTTGTTAAATAGGTATTAGTTTTAATTGTATCCCTCCCTCCTACTAGCTGCTCAATGGTGTTCGCCTGGCATAGTCTGCTGCCTATGAGAGCCAATTGCACTCTTGTCCTCCAGGGGGACAGGCATGTCACACGTTTGGCCACAGTACAGCGCTTCTGCAGATCGCTGTGCTGTGTGACTGAAATATCCGGCAATTATGGCATATAACATGACAGAGAGGGAAGCCGGGGCGGCCCTCTGGCCCCCAAGCAGAAGATGCGCACGCAGGCTGCGGCCAATCTCCTGCATACGGTGGCCCCTGGACTGGAAGAGGATTGGCGTTTGGCCACGCCCATCGCCGTGACGCAATCAGCAGCTGGTTAAAAATATGTACAACATTACATCTTTGGACAATGGCTTGAAGATACATAACTCACTAGTTTTGGAGATGACAAAAAGGGACACTTAAGCCACGCCCCTACCCACACCCTCACCACGCATCTAGTCACGCATACCATAAAGATTTCATAAGAAACATATGTTGTTTTATAAATCAAACCACACTGGTCCTTTCTATCCTGGTTCATTGTCCTTCATAGTAAATTTTTAAAAATAGTAATATTTCAATTTAAAGGTTGGAATTTAATTTAACAGTCAATCAAGGACATTTTTAGTATAGAAATATATTTATTTACATAGAAAGAGGGACAAAGTCCTGAAAGAGGGACAAATGAGGGTGAAAGAGGGACAGGGCTCCTAAAAAGGGAGTGTCCCTCTGAAAAAGGGACAGTTGGGAGCTATGCATATATGTGAAGGACTTACACGTTTTAAGACAGGGAATGTTTCGGCAAGAAACTCACATTGCTTTTAGAGATTTTCATTCCATAACAAAATTGTATATAACATAATCACTTATGTACTTACTGTTTTTAATAATTTTGGCGTGAATGTAGTCCAGGGTATCACGCTCTCGCAGCTTCAGGTCGGACCACCTTCTCTGCAGCTGGCTTTTCTCCCTGGTGGTGCCATATTTATCAGCCAAGGCAGAGATGACATGGTCCAGGATCCTGTTTTTCCTGGACACCGGCTCACTATAAATCTCCTTCCTGCCATCATAATCGTATTTCTCCAGGATCCGGACCATTTCTGTCATCTCTGGCCTTGACATAGGTGTGGCTCGCATTGTGGTTGCTCTTCTTCTACCAGCCATTTCTTCAACTGGGCAACCTGTAGTAGTGTAAAGTTCCTCATGGAAGTGACAACACAGGAAGTTCCCGCGGCGGCCCGCCCACCCATAACGAACGTTATAAAACGTACGTTAGTGGAACGTACGTTATATATTTATCCACACGACATGCAGAGCAGTCTGACTGAGAGCTCAGAAAGGTATGTACATTTCAGAACGAACTTTCGTAAGGAAGTGTACGTGCATTTCATTCCAGGAACCAAACACCACAGCCAAACAGACACAAACAGACACACACCTCATGATTGTAGCTTTATTAGGAGAGATGTATGTGTATATGTATATATGTGATTTTGTGACACTTTCTCATTTCAGTACATCCAAAGATGCAGATGGTGTTGCGGTTGATATCTTCACCAATCCTCAAATACTCCAAGAGTTCCTTGAGCTGTACCGTAAAAATACATGCCTATGGAAAGTAACTTCAAAAGATTACTCAAATAGAATTAAAAAAGCAAAAGCACACAATGAGTTGAAAACATTTTGCCAACAATTTTATCCTCAGGCAACTGTAGCGTATGTACTTAAAAAAATAAAAAATCTACGGACTGTATTCAAAAAGGAACTTAACAAAGTGCGTGAATCAGAGAAATCAGGAGCAGCAGCTGAGGATATCTATGTACCACGATTATGGTACTATAAACTCCTCACATTCACAACAGATCAGGAAGAAGGGAGAGATTCCATCAACAGTTTAACAAATGCACAGTCAAATTGTGAAGATCAGTGTTTGGAGAGTTTGAGTGAAACTGGTACTGAAGATTCCCAGAGTACAGAACCAAATGTCGATTATGAAGAGGTATGAGTAATGACATAAATGGATTAACAAATATTAACAAAAGGTGGCACATCCTGCATATGCTACCATAAATGCAGTGTTATACCATTACATAGTAAGTGCTGCAGTTTCCACAGAATGATCTATTCTTGATATGATGTGCATGGCTGATCTGATGAATACTATACTGTTCCTTCTGGATTGGCCTGCAAAACGTAATGTTGTCCATTACGATAATTCCGACTTTCATAAGGACACATGTCTCCTTCTAACATAATATTTCCTTATACACACAGATTTTGGAAACACAAGTAACTGGAGATTTACAAAAAACTCAGACATCCTCTGAAGAAAACAAGAAAAAGTAAACATACTCTGTTGACTCAGGAGTGTCAAGAGGCTATGCAAAAAGCTGCTTCTCTGCTTAATACCAAAGATGAGTGTGATGCATTTGGCAACATTGTTGCTACCAAATTGCGCCTCCTAACACCAGAATTGCGCTGTCAAGCTGAGCTAGACATATTATCTATGCTCAACCAACTACATATCACTATGGTAACACAACATACACAACCACCTGTTCACATGCATATGACTCGCTTTGTTCCTCAAGCATCAACCAACATCAACCCACACTTACCAAACACACAATACCAACACAATTACCACCACCAGAATACTTACACACAACACACTTACAACCCTGGTCCCACAAACCCAACAAGTTACAACCATTTACCCACCACAGACAAACATGACTTATCAAGTTTTCAACAACAACAGGAACCTTTGTGGAATGTGGATAAGCATTTTCAACAGCTGTAATTGGTGCATTGTTTTTCCTTATTTTATGTTTTTTTTACACGACCATTTGGAATGCTAAATGGCCATTGTGAAACATTTATATTCCCACAACACAAAAAAAAAATTAGCAAGACAAGACAAACTTGCATTATTAGGTAGTAGATTTGTGACTTTACAATGACCATACAAGAAAAGTATGTGCCAAATGTATTCTTGGTGTTTCTAATGACTATCCTAATATTGTGTTGAGCATGGTATAGTAAAAAAATGATAAATAAAGATCTAAAATGCTGTGTGTATGCTTGAGTAATGTCCTTTCACAATTAACATCCAAAAGCGTGAAATCTTCTATTACACCATGTTGATTGAACATTAACAAACAGAGAAGGAATGGGAGCTTCACAATTAAATTAATACTAGTTGCCTGACTCGCCTGCTGATCCTGTGTCTCTAATCCCTTTATCCTCAGCCCTGCAACAAGCATACAGATCATGCCGTCAAAATAAAGTCACACTTGATTTCACCATGCTTGTTGCAGGTGTGTGATTCAACCACTACTGAAGGCAAAGAGATCAGTAGAAGTGACAGTGAACCATTTTTTTTTATTAAGCAAACATCCATATCCCTCTCAGTTAAGCTTCCCTTTAAGGTAGCAAGGTGTGTGTGGTATAGGCAACACACTTCTTCCATGAGTTTACCATAACACAACATGTTTCAAATCGTTCATAACATCTCGCTGTGAACATACCATAGTATTGACATTGCAGTGCAGTAAGCTGTGTTATGATACTTCATAAGGCAGCTCAACCACATCCCAATGTGAATCGAGCCTAAAATAAAAGGTGCATACACACATCACACTCGAGTCTTCATAAAATTATAGTTCACTGTGCTAATTGCCACCACAACATGTTGTATGAGAGCCCTATGTACACACTGTATTCGATTGTATTGGTTAACTCACCATCACATAACTATCTTTTCAAGATGCTGCACACAAACAGGCTGCACACACTAAAAAGAACCTTATGTGGTGCATATCTGTTCCTGATAAAAAAAAATTTGTGCAAATTGCATTCATAGTCTATGAGCTCTGCAGATCATCATACAAACATGATGTAACTGACCTTAACTTTCAGATCAGATCCAGCATGAAGGATTGTAATATCTGCAGCTGATTATCTGCTGTGCAGATGAATGCCACTAAAATCATGTGTGTATGATGATGTGAACATCGCAGACTATGAACGCTATTAGCCGAAATGCATAATTTGGTACACAATAGCTTTTGCAGATACAGATCTTTGGAGTGTGTCCAGCATCTTGCAAAGGTATTTGTGGATGGGGAGTTCAGCTCCATAGAGTGTGTAGGCATGGCTCTCATAGTACGTGAACGGTGGTAAGATTGTGCTGTGATGTCTATTTTCAAAGACTATAGTCTGATGTGTGTAGGCACCTACAAACATTTGCCTGCATATCCTGCATATAAAAAGTATTTTTGCTGCGGTCATTACAACACCTATGCTGAATCAAACATTTACAGGCCTGACAATCGATGTGTGTTTGTTTTCTATGAAAACACACAATACAAAATACATTTGAAACTGTTGTCAATTTGGCTAACTATGCTTAATCGAACAAACTTGACCATATTTATAGCTGTGTAATAGGTCCATTATGCACTAATGTGCATTTGTACATGTGTTGATGTTTAAAAATGGTTCGACAGCATTCTCCCAACTGAAAAATTTAACTTCAGGTTTGTTGAAAACTTTTATTTACACAAAAGAGGAAAATAAAAAAAGGTTACACCACCACAAGGGAAAAAAATATACAATTAAAGTAAATCAACCAATCATATTGTTTTGCCATGGAACTGCACCTTCCCCATTAAAATAAGAAACATAGGCATCTCGATTTTCTTTTGAACCATATGTTGGATTCCGTGGAGGCAACGGCTGAAGGTTGGTAAGTGCCAAGGGCTGGCTACGCCATTCACCAGGTAACAGGCGGCAATTTTCAAAATCCTCTCTGTCAACAGAATGTGGGGGCATGTAGGTAGATGACTGTTGTCTCCGAAGAAAGTTGTGGAGAATGCATGAGGCATACACTAACAGATCTATCTTGTCCATTCGCAAATTGATAGTGGTGTGGAAGATCCTAAATCTGTTAGCTAGTATGCCAAATGCATTCTCCACAACTCTCCTGGCTCTAGACAAACGGTAGTTGAAAATTTGATGCTGGGTTGAGAGATTGGTATGTGGGAAAGGTTTCAGGATATGTGGATGCAGTCCAAAAGCATCATCAGCCACGAAAACAAAATTAAGGCCTTTTTTGGTTTGTGCCGTTGTTGGCAATGACAGCTGACAATTTTGAAGTCTGGTGTTAAATTCAGTCTTCTCTATGACCCCTCCATCGGACATTCTGCCATTTCTGCCAACATCGATGTAAATGAATTCATAGTTGGCATTTACAATGGCCATCAAAACAATACTAAAAAAATGTTTATAATTAAAATAATAAGATCCACTGTTTGGCGGTGGGGTAATACGGATGTGTTTCCCGTCAATCGCTCCTCCGCAGTTAGGAAAGTGCCAAATCCGCTCAAAATCCGATGCAAGGGTTAACCACTCCTCTGATGTCTTGGGAAACTGTGAATTTTGACAAAACATTAAACAACATTAATACCACCAACCATGTGTCTTTGCTAAACATAACAATATTCACATATAACATGTGGTGTTATTTTCAGAAACATAGCAATGACGGCTAAAATGGTACACATAAGGTCATGTTCAAAGCCATAGCACATGGACAAACAGGCAGCAAAAGAACATAAAGAAAAAAGGTTAACATAATTGGATTCAAACCAAACTTCCATTGAAGTTTTACACATGTGTGTGCCTCCAGTACTGTCTGCATCACACACCTCGAACAAGCATGTAGTAATATTAAAAATGGAGTGTTATGTATATGGAGGATGACATTCATACATTGTTGTAATCAAAAACAGTTTAGGCTAAACACTGAAGGGATAATTGTATGTAGTACAACTACATATACACATCAAAGATGTTAGCTCAATCTTGAACCTATTTAAAAAACTCCCATGTAGTGTGCAAGCCATACCTACACAGTCTATTGTATTGAGCAGAGTACTCCACACAACAGATCTTTGCAAGATGCTGTTACACATGAACAATATAAAGCATCGGCCAATACTCTGTTTCAGGAAAAAATCAGTCCCTGCAAAATGCATTCATACTCTATGAGATCTGCAGATCATCATACACACCTTGTATAGTAGACAATCATCTGGACATCAAAGCTACAAGGATGGATTTTGTAATATACAGATGATTGTAACCAAAACAAGGTGTGTATTACAATTGCCAGATATCATCTAGTACAAATGCATACTTATCTTTGGCATCGTTACCGCATCTTCCAAATATTTTTATCTGATGGGTGGAGTAATCAGCTCAATAGACTACATTGTGTAGGTATGCCTTGCATACTAGTAGTTGTTAAAATGGGTCAATTATTGGTCAATCTGTGTGTGTGTGTGTGTGTGTGTGTGTGTGTGTGTGTGTGTGTGTGTGTGTGTGTGTGTGTGTGTGTGTGTGTGTGTGTGTAAAATTATTACTCAAACACATTATATAGTGCATGCATGTTCAGAGCCTATGTTAGAAAGTATTAAAGGCACAAATTCTTCAGGATAGCTAGGCGACTGGTGTAGGTTAAAAGGTAGAAAATAGTGCACCATTCATATGTATGACTACAGCTCTCATGTATGACAATCTGATTTATATGGGGGGGGGGGGGGGATGGGCAAAAAAAATGCTTGATGTGGACCTTTCAACATCAACATTTGGACAAAAATACGCATTTGAGAGTCTTTTACAATGGAATGAATTACAATTACTGCTCATTTACAGTGGGGTGCGAAAGTTTGGGCAACCTTGTTAATTGGCATAATTTTCCTGTATAAATCATTGGTGGTTACGATAAAAAAAAGTCAGTTAAATATATCATATAGAACAGTGTTTCTCAACATTTTATTAGGTTGTACCCCTTTTAAAACCCTGACCTCACAAAGTACCCCCTAGCATAGTAAACCTTATCACAAGTACCCCTTGACAAATATATATTTGATCATAGTGCATGGTACTAAGTTGGTTCTAAACAATTTCGAAGCATGTACTATTGCTTTTAATTAGCTAAACCACTAATTTGGTGTTGTTTAAAGCGGTTTAAAACTGTTTTCCTATTTTTTATAACCCATACAATTATCAAATTTGCTTTGTCTGTGGACCTTGTTACATTGTGGCAGTTTGCCCAGAGTACCGCGGTACTCAGACCTTCTTGTGGGAGGGGTTTCAGCACAAAATCAGTCATACAGCGCCCCCTGATGGTCTGTTTGTGAAAATCATTATGTTTCTCATGTAAAAGGGGGTATCAGCTACTGATTGGGATAAAATTCAATTCTAGGTTGGAGTTCTCTTTAAATGCTGCTAGCATTTATTTCTGATCTGTTTTTCACTTCAGCACTCATCAGCTGAAGTCCTGCACAGCTAGAGAATGTTTACATAAATGTATCAAGTAAAGAATGTGTACACAAGATAAGATTACAAGCAGTTGGAATGCGGGTTCTCCCTGCAAAAGAAAGTCAGCCCTGTGATGTAACCCTCTGAATGCGGTTTTACTAAAAAAAAAAACATTGTTAGTATATTATATGCTGTAAATAATCTTTTAGAGCAAAGAAGAAATTTTGGGTTGTATTCTGCTTTAATTAAGATTTATCATTTTCTAAAACTCTAAATTTATTATTCTTGGTTACGTATATCAAGCCCAAGTACCCCCTGGAACAATCGGAAGTACCACCTGGGGTACGCGTACCACACGTTGAGAACCTAGGATATAGAAGACACACACAGTGATATTTAAGAAGTTAAATTAAGTTTATTGAATTTACAGAAAGTGTGCAATAATTGTTTAAACAAAATTAGGCAGGTGCATAAATTTGGGTACCACAAAAAAGAAATGAAATCAATATTTAGTACATCCTCTTTTTGTAGAAATTACAGCCTCTAAATGCTTCCTGTAGGTTCCAATGAGAGTCTGGATTCTGGTTAAATGTATTTTGGACCAGTCCTCTTTACAAAACTTCTCTAGTTCATTCAGGTTTGATGGCTTCCGAGCATGGACAGCTCTCTTTAACTCACACCACAGATTTTCAATTATATTCAGGTCTGGAGACTGAGATGGCCACTCCAGAACATTGTACTTGTTCCTTAGCATGAATGCCTTAGTGGATTTTGAGCAGTGTTTAGGGTCGTTGTCTTGTTGAAAGATCCAGCCCCGGCGCAGATTCAGCTTTGTCACTGATTCCTGGATATTGGTCTCCAGAATGCGTCCCCCAACTTTGACAAGATTTCCAGTCCCTGTACTGGCCACACAGCCCCACAGCATGATGGACCACCACCACCATATTTTACTGTAGGTAGCAGGTGTTTTTCTTGGAATGGTGTTTTTCCTCCATGCATAACACCCCTTGTTATGCCCAAATAACTCAATTTTAGTTACTTCAGTCCAGAGCACCTTATTCCAAAATGAAGCTGGCTTGTCCAAATGTGCTTTAGCATACCTCAAGCGGCTCTGTGCTGTGGGCGGAGAAAAGGCTTCCTCTGCATTACTCTCGCATACAGCATGTCCTTCTGTAAAATGCGCCGAATGGTTGAACGATGCACAGTGACTCCATCTGCAGCAAGATGATGTTGTAGGTCTTTAGTGCAGGTCTGTGGGTTGACTCTCTGTTCTCACCATTCCTTGCTTCTGTTTAACCGAGAAATTTTTTTTTTTTGGTCTGCCACTTTGAGCCTTATATTGAACTGAGCCTATGGTCTTCCATTTTCTCAATATGTTCCTAACTGTGGAAACAGCTGAAATCTCTGAGGCAGCTTTCTGTATCCTTCCCCTAAACCACGATGGTGAACAATCTTTGTCTTCAGGTCATTTGAGAGTTGTTTTGAGACCCCCATGTTGCTACTCTTCAGAGAAAATTAAGAGGGAAACTTACAATTAACCCCTTAAATACTTTTTCTCATAATTGGATTCACCTGTGTATGTAGGTCAGGGATCACTGAGCTTACCAAGCCAATTTGAGTTCCAATAATTAGCTCCAAAGGATTTGGAATCAATAAAATGACACGTGCCCACATTTATGCACCTGCCTAATTTTATTTAAGCTTTTATTGCGCACTTTCTGTAAATTCAATAAACTCCATTTCACTTCTCAAATATCACTGTGTGTGTCTCCTATATGATAGATCTAACTGACATTTTTTATCGTAACAACCAATGATTTATACAGCAAAATCATGACCATTAACAAGGTTGCCCAAACTTTCGCATCCCACTGTAAATCACGAATTCGAGTGTTTACACACTCGTTATTACTTGTGAGAGCATCCCTGACCGTAAGTGACAACAACATACGATAAAAGTAATTTATGGCTCATTTTACTCTGGAAGAAACATACTTCTTATTTGTATATGTTTACATGTACCATATTTTTTCGGACCATAAGACACACTTTTTTACCCCAAAGAGAGGGGGAAAATATTGGTGCGTCTCCTGGTCTGAATTTACCAATACAGACCTGCCTCCCCTAAAGAAGTGGTAGTGGAACATTACGATCCGATTGTCCGCAATGTCCCCAGGCATTTATTGTGCTTTTCCCGGCTCATCCTGGCTGCTTATGCGGATATGAGTAGCCTAATAAGCCTGTGTCCTTATTTGTGCCCCCGGTGTTTTCATGTCAGCTTCCCTGAGCCCAGTCCCTAATCCCCTCTGTCCCGTCAGCCTCTGGTGTAGGGGGAGGCTTACCCCATAACGCCGCTGTGAGTAGCTGTAATCCTTGTTGTAAAGCCACAGAGGGGTTTCTGCTCGCAAGCAAAGTATTTCCCTCTTCACTTCTGCATTAGTGACGTATGCAAAAGTGAAGAGGGAAATACTTTGCTTGCGAGCACGAACCTCTCTGCTGCTTTACAAGGATTACCGCTACTCACAGCGGCGTTATGGGGTAAGCCTCCCCCTACACCAGAGGCTGACGGGACAGGGGGGATTAGGGACAGGGCTCAGGGAAGCTGACATGAGAACACCAGGGCAGCTATAAGGACATTGGGGCAGGAATAAAGACACAGGGGGCAGGGATAAAGACACAGGGAGCACATATGAGGACATGGAGACAGAGAAGGACACAAGCAGGACAGAAAGAAACAAAAAGTACAAAGGGGACACGGGGACTAAAGGGGGAGGACATAATTAAGAGAGGAAGAAGATCCATAAGATGCCCCTGCACTATGGATGCACCAGGTTTAGTATATTTTTTTTTTCTGATTTTTGTCCTCTAAACCTGGGTGCGTCTTATGGTCCGAAAAATATGGTATTTTAACCACTTGAGGGCCGCGGTGTTAAACCCCCCCTAGTGACCAGGCCATTTTTAACTAAATGGTCCACTGCAACTTTAAGGCCTCGCTGCAGGGCTGCACAACTCAGCACACAGGTGATCCCCCCCCCCCACCAACAGAGCTCTCTGTTGGTGGGGTCTTATCGCTCCCCCAACTTATTTTTTAATTTATTTTCCGTCCATCACAGCAATTGGCTGTGATAGGCTTCAGCCTATCACAGCGGTCCGCTCCTGTGTCCCCAGTACAGCGCTGCCTTAGATTGCAGCGCTGTACATAGCTATTAGACAGCTGTCTAACAGTCTCTGAGTGGCGATCGCCGCTGGGAGATTGAAGGTGGACCTCTGCAGTGGCGTAGCTAAGGAGTTGTGGACCCCGATACAAGTTTTACAATGGGGCCCCCAAGCACTCTATACATAGCAATTAATACGGTGCACCGAAACCTGCCAATGACAAGTACAGTGTCTGAAGTGCATGAAGGGGATGGAGAACAGTTTGTTAATGATTACCGCTATTCAAAGTATCTATAGAAGTTATAATTATGAGCACAGGACCAATAGAGAGCTGATACTGTAGTTGAGAGAGGGCCCTTCGGGGCCCCTCTGGCCCAAGGGCCCCGATGCAGTGGCTACCTTTGCAACCCCTACTGCTACGCCCCTGGACCTCTGTCATCAGAGCGAAGATGCGCGCTCTCTCCTGCAAGCCCCATAGGAAGTAATTTATGCTAATTGGCATGGAGTGGTCCTGGGGCTGCAGCCGCCTTTATGCCAATTGGAGTGGAGAGGTCGGCAGGTAGTTAAATTTTAGTTTTTCGCGACAGAGGTCCTTTAATGGCACTTATAAACTCATTTGAATCCTGTCATAAAAAGTCTAAGCATTTTGTGTAATGAATTTTAAGAGTGTTGCACATTTATTCCTCAGTGCTTTCATTCTGAATTCTGCTGAGGTACTCTTACACCAGGCCTGAGTGTTTTCTGACAAGACAGAGAATCGAAGAGAGACATTTAAACCCTCTCGGAAAGCATTTTTAGCTTTGTTTTCAGGTCAGCATCATGTTCAGTGATGTGTGGATACGCCTGCCAGGTTCCCTGATGTATGTGAAGTCATGTGTGGACAGGTGCAGAACTGGCCTTTTTGCTACTGGGAAAATAAAGCATGTCTATTTTACTAAAAGTCAGACAACCCGTCCTTCCTTCAATAATTGCTATATGGCAGATAAATTTGAACTTGTAATGATAGAAATACAGAAGCTGGCATCCTGACCCCCCCCCCCCCCCTTTTTCTCAAATTGCTAGTTACCTAGCTGCCATGCATGTCTTGTGGCTTCTGTATTTGAGTCTTCTACCCGTAAGAAGTTTGTAGTAGAAATGGTCAGTGAGACGTTAAAGATGAGTTGATGCAAATGTATGCAGCTTTGGAAATTTCACATTTTCCAAGCTGCATCCATTTGCATCAGTTAAAGTATTAGTACATCACTGACCATCCCTAGCAGCCAAGACGGACAAAAATGACTGCTGTTTGCCATATTTCTATAAGTCACAGTAAAGAAAGCGGTTTAAAAAAAAAAGAAAAACCCAGATAAAACGTTCCAGCTAATGATGGGCTGCAGCTATGAAATTGCAGATGTAAAGCTAAACTGCTCTTGCTGGCTGGTGGTAACTTTGAGCCATTGACCTGTTACAGGCATATAGCTACAGCTACAAATGCATAGCCCTGTCTGCGCACCCAGCTTGATTGTGCTTCGCCACCAGGAGCATCCTGCATGGTTCACGAAGGAATGAACAGCATATGCGCAGAACACTCCTGGCAGCGGGGGCGTGACTAAGCTGGGTGCCCAGACAGCACCGCTGCTTGCCTAGTCACGACACCTCCCATTTGGGTAGTACACATAAAGGAGCTGCCAGCAGGAGAATGGAGGACACTGAGGGACCTCATGGACTGGGGGGCGGGGGGGGGGGGCTGAGAGAAGTCCCAGGTAATTAAAACTGCAGATTTTTGCAGGTTCCCTATAACTGCAGAAATGAGGATGAGCCCTTAAAGGATACCCGAGGTGACGTGACGTGACATGAGCTAGACATGCGAATGTACAGTGTCTAGCACACAGAACTACAGGGAGTGCAGAATTATTAGGCAAATGGTATTTTTGAGGAATAATTTTATTATTGAACAACCATGTTCTCAATGAACCCAAAAAACTCATTAATATCAAAGCTGAATATTTTTGAAAGTCGTTTTTAGTTTGTTTTTAGTTTTAGCTATTTTAGGTGGATAACTGTGTGTGCAGGTGACTATTACTGTGCATAATTATTAGGCAACTTAACAAAAAACAAATATATACCCATTTCAATTATTTATTTTTACCAGTGAAACCAATATAACATCTCAACATTCACAAATATACATTTCTCACATTCATAAACAAAACTAAAACAAATCAGTGACCAATATAGCCACCTTTCTTTGCAAGGACACTCAAAAGCCTGCCATCCATGGATTCTGTCAGTGTTTTAATCTGTTCACCATCAACATTGCGTGCAGAACTGCAACCACAGCCTCCCAGACACTGTTCAGAGAGGTGTACTGTTTTCCCTCCTTGTAAATCTCACATTTTATGATGGACCACAGGTTCTCAATATGGTTCAGATCAGGTGAACAAGGAGGCCATGTAATTCGTTTTTCTTCTTTTATACCAGGGTTGCTCAGCAGGACCCCGAATGCGAAGTTCTCCCGAAAAATTCGGGTGTTTTTTGGGTTTGCCGCATGCGAACCCGAACCCGAATGCTGCAATCCGAGCCGAACCCGAATACGAAGCCTGCCGAATGTGCGCACTCGAATTCGGCCTGATGGAGCTGTGGGTTCGGTTTCGGCTTCAGGATTCGGGGATGACATGATTGGGCCAATCAGAAGTCCTCCTGCCGAGGACCTGGCAACCCTAGCAACAAATCAGAGGAGGGGAGCCAGGCCCTCCCCTCCTCTATATAAGGCGGCGGCCATGTTGCAGAGCCACGCACTTGTGTGAATGCTGCTGGTACTGAGAGATTCTCCAGTGCTGTGCTGTGTCTGAGCAAGTGCTTTTCACTGCTAAACCTAGCGTTTTGCTTCCTAAACACCTCCTAAACACATTTATTGTTGTCTTTTATATAGTTAGCTAGTATTTTGATTGTTTTTAGTCTGCTAGTGTCTAGTGTATATTGTGCTAGGCTAGTGTTAGTTTGTGAGCAGGCTAGGCCTGCTAGCCTAGGTAGCCTTAGCTTACTACTAGCTTAGGTAGGTTAGGGATTCTAGTTAGTTGTGTACTAGTAGTACTAGTTTAGTTAATTATTACTGCTGTAGTCTGTTACTTTATTAGTTTCAGTACTGTGTTAGTTAGTTACTGACTGTGACAGGTCACCACCAGCATCCGTTGTGAGTGACCTGACCTGTGACTGTCTGTCACCTGCCCGAGCCTATTGACTGATTGCGTCTGACTGTGTGTGACCGATTGTTGTAATTGTCACCGATTGTCTGCCGCCCGACTTACTTGTAGCGTAGTACGCTAGGTGTTTCTTAGTTACCTGCGTGCGTGCATACTACTAGTGTCTACTACTATACTACTAGTCTACTAGTACCTGTTCACTAATTTTTTTTTCAATTTTACTGTGTGATTTTATTATCATCCGTAGTGTGTATAATAAATAAGAGTTACAACACATACAGGCCACCACCAGCATCCGTTGTGAGTGACCTGTGACTGTCTGTCGCCTGCCCGAGCCTATTGATTGATTGCATCTGACCGTGTGTGACCGTTTGTAATTGTCACCGACTGTCTGCCGCATGACTTACTTGTAGCGTAGTACGCTAGGTGTTTCTTAGCTACCTGCGTGCGTACTACTACTGCCTACTACTACTACTAGTCACCACCAACACAGACTTTATTAAAGTTTACACCTTTTCCCGCCCTCTTCTACTTATTTTTTTTTTTTTACTGTATTTGTTTAGTGCACAATGACTGGCAGAGGTAGAGGTAGAGGGCGAGGCACCACCAGGAGAAGAAGCGCCATTGCAGGAGCCACTGCCAGCAGCAGCAGGTCTGGGACTGGTCCGCCGCCAGCCACTGACCACAGGGAGGAGGGAGCAGAGGCGCAACAGCAGTGTGTTGCGCCCATCTTTGAGACGGGTCGTCGCCCACGGCCCATTGGGGAGAGTCAGGTGCAGGCTGTGGTGGAAATGATGGCGGGGCAGGAAGCCACCTTTTCCAGCCAGGCCTCCAGCACCAGCGAGACTAGTGCCACCAGCACCAGCACTCCTGTCCGCAGCAGGCCTCCACCAGCGCTTGAGGCCATGGTCACGGTGACCCCATCGACCAGCCTGCCCTCAATGAGCACACTCTTCTCCCCTGAGACTATGACCATGTACAGGGATGTTTTGGAGAAATATGAGTTGCAGATGATGAGGTCATCCAAGGAGGAGGAGGAGGAGTTTGAGGTGCAGAAGTTTGTTGTTGGCGCTGAGGAGGAGGGGCGTGATGCAGGGGATGTTGGGGTAGAGGAGTTGGTTGAGTCGGGCTCACAGGATTTGTTTGGGGTTGATGATGATGACTTGATAGATCCTCCCTATGTGCCACCAGTACCACCAGCACAGTTGGTTGAAGGCAGCTCGTCATCGGAGGAGGAGGCGTCTCTGGCGCAGAGGCGCGGCAGCAGCAAGGCGGCCAGCACAGGGCGTGGAAGGCAGGAGCCACAGCCTGCTGCTTCAGTCGCTACCACCACCCGCAGCAAACCTCTAACTACAACCAAAAAGGTACAATCCTCCAAGGGCACCCAAAAACCCCAGCCCTCAAGCTCAAAGAGCAGGTTGAAGTCCCCAGTCTGGCGGTACTTCACCAAGTGCCCAGTGGACCCGACCCGTGCAACTTGCAACAATTGCAATCTCAGTCTCAGCAGAGGTCGCGATATCCACAAATTGAGTACCTCGTGCCTGCAGACCCACTTACAGAGCAGACATTTTGAGGACTTTAATGAGTTGGAGAAGCTTATGCAAAGTGGTGCAGGCAGTGGTCAGAGCCAGACAGCCACTGCACAGATTTCAGCAGCAGCAGCAGCAGCAGCAGCAGCAGCAGCAGCAGCCAACCCTCCTGCCCATCCAGCAGCAGCAGCAGCAGCAGCCCCTCCTGCCCATCCAGCAGCAGCAGAAGCACAGCAGCAACTCACTCCCACCCCCCACCCCCCCGGGCAGCCAGTCCTCAGTGGCCTCATCAGCTCCCTCCACAGTGGCCTCCTCATCCTCCCGTGCAGGCAAACGCCGCCAGACCCTGCTCAGTGAAGCATTCCCCAGTGTGACCAAGGTGCTGCCTCCCGCCCACAGGCGCATCCGGTTGCTGAACGGGTTGCTTGCCCGGGCCATGTTCTCCCAGCTCCTGCCATATTCCTTTGTGCAGGAGGGGAGTGACATCAGAGTGCTGCTGCAGGTTGGGATCCTGGAGTGTCAAGTCCCCAGCCGCCACTATTTCTCCCAGCACTGCACCACTCTGCCATGGAGAGCGTGGGCCGCGCGCTGGATCACGCTGTCAGTGCGCGAATCCACATAACCATAGATTCCTGGAGCGGCCGGTTTGGGACAGAGCGCTATCTGTCCTTTACGGCCCACTGGTCAGCTTGGTGGAAAGCTTGAGCGAGGAAGCAGCAGGTCCATCCTCGGGCGCAGCAGCACCAGTCGCACACTACGTGGTGCCACCGCGCGGGGTCAGGGGAGAAGCAGCAGCTCCCACCGCCAAGCGATCCTGTCTTTCCAGCAGCGTGAAGGCCCGCCACTGCCAAGCGCTGCTGGAGATGAAAAGCCTGGGGAAACACTCCTTGACGGCAACAAACGTGCTCCGGTACTTCAGGGAGCAGGAGAGGACGTGGCTGACCCCCAGAGGCCTCACTGTGGGATTGGTGGTGTCCGACAATGCCGCCAACCTGCTGTCTGCCATCAGCAGTGGAGACTTGCTCCACGTCCCTTGCTTGGCCCACGTCCTGAACCTGGTGGTGCAAAAGTTCATGCGCACCTACCTGGGGATGAAGGAGCTGTTAGAAGCGGCGCGGAAAATTGTGCGCACTTTCCGCCGCTCAGCAGCTGCCGCAGCAAAACCTGGCATACATCCAGCAGCAGGAGGGCCTGCCACGACACCGCCTCATCATAGATGTGCCAACTCGCTGGAACTCCACTCTGGCGATGTTGGAGCGGCTGGTTGAGCAGAGGAGGGCTGTCAACCGGTACATCTATGATGCCACTGTCGCCGGCACCGGCAGCAGAAGCAGCACCACACTCCAGCTCCTCACCAACGCGCAATGGGGGCCGATGCAGCAGGTCTGCTTGGTGTTGGCTCCCTTCCTGCAGGGAACCAACCTGGTGAGTGAACAACGGGCATCCCTCTGCCAGTGGGTGCCCTTTGTTTGTCTGCTGGACAGGGCACTTGGCGATTTGGTGGATTTGGGAGAGGAGGCCCTGAAGCAGCTGGAACAGCAGCCGCCTGCGCAGTCCACTGCTCCGCAGGTATTTGAGTCCCTGGAGGAGGAGGAGTTGGAGGTGCTGGACGTTGCTGCTGGGGGGGGGGGAACATCGGAGCGCAGCAGCAGTGGTGCAAGGGTGGAGAGAGGAGGAAGAACTCAGGGGCATGAGGAGGAGGACGCTGACCCTGATGTCTCTGTTAGACGGTCCACCCTGTTCCCCATGGCAGCGCACATGCTGCGCTGCCTGCATACAGACCCCAGGGTCAAGCGGATGCAAGCGAGGGAGGACGCCTACATCAGCATGATCCTGGACCCACGGCTGAGGAGGTAGGGAGTTGCAGGAGATCCTTGTTCGGCGACTGGAGGAAGCCTTCCCCCCGCCTTCCACTCCCTCTGTCCCTGTCCAGCAGCCAGCAGCACAGCAGCAGGTGCCTGCGGCCAGCAGCAGCGTCAGGCGCCCAGGAGACCTGCTGTCATTGATGCAGGCGTTCTACATGAAGGTACAGCAGCCGAGAGAGGAGGTGCGGGCAGCAGCCACCTTCGGTGAGAGTCACAGCCAGCGCATGATCCGGATGGTGGCCGACTACATGGGGTCCTTCAGTGGGCTTGACACCGGCAGCGAAGAGCCTGTGGACCCCATGGAGTACTGGGTGGAGCACTTGTACATCTGGAGGGAGCTTGCGCAGTACGCCCTGGAAGTATTGTCTTGCCCCCCTTCCAGCGTGCTGTCTGAGAGGTGCTTCAGTGCGGCCGGTGGCGTGGTCACCGAGAAGCGCTTTCGTCTGTCCACAGAGGGCGTGGACAGACTGACATCTTTGAAGATTAACCAGGCCTGGATAGAAGGCAAGTTCCTGGCACCTGTTGTCGGAGAAAGGAGGACATGAGGTGCCTGCCTGGGAATTACAATACATTGCCTGCTGCCTGCCATACGTGACGACGACTCCTCCTCCTGCTGGCCTGCTGCATTGATTTACCTATGAATGTATTTATGTATTTATTGTATTTCTACTGGACTCCTCCTGCTGCTGTTGGCCTGCTGCATTAATTTACGGTTACCTATGAATTTATTTATGTATTTATTTATTGTATTTCTACCGGACTCCTCCTGCTGCTGCTGGCCTGCTGCATTGATTTACGGTTACCTATGAATGTATTTATGTATTTATTTATTGTATTTCTACTGGACTCCTCCTGCTGCTGTTGGCCTGCTGCATTGATTTACGGTTACCTATGAATTTATTTATGTATTTATTTATTGTATTTCTACCTGACTCCTGCTGCTGCTGCTGCTGGCCTGCTGCATTGATTTACCTATGAATTTATTTATGTATTTATTGTATTTCTACCGGACTCCTCCTGCTGCTGCTGGCCTGCTGCATTGATTTAGAGAATCAATTTAGAATCAATTTAGAATCAATTTAGAATCAATTTATTTTCGCCAAGTAAGTTTGCACCTACAAGGAATTTGTCTTGGCAGTTGCTTAACAAACACAAACAAAAAAACAATACAAGGACAGACAGTGTGAATATTACAAGTTAAGGACATTATAAGTATAGTGGCAGTAAGCAATGTGAGAATTGTTCATGTTTAGTTCTGTGCTGATTACTTTCAGTCCTAGCAGCTCTAACGTGGTTCAGCATTAAGTATGGCTACCGCTTGAGGAAAAAAACTGTTCCTGTGTCTAGAGGTTTTGGTAGCGATTGACCGGAATCTTACTCCTGAAGGCATGCGCTGGAAGATGGAGTGAGCTGGGTGAGAGGGGTCAGAGGCAATTTTGGTCGCTCTCTTTCTGCACCTGCTAGTGTAAAGATCCTGCAGGGAAGGTAAGCTACAGCCAATTATCCTTTCCGCTGATCGGATGATGCGCTGCAGCCTCCCCTTTTCTAATGCTGAGCAGGAGCTGAACCATACAGTCATGGATGATGTTATGGTGGATTCGATGATTGCAGTGTAGAACTGCACCATTAGCTTTTGAGGTAGGCCAAACTTTTTCAGCTGCCGCAGATGGTACATTCTCTGTTGTGCTTTCTTGACAATAGTGGCAGTGTTGTTGTCCCATTTTAAGTCGTTTGAGATCGTGGACCCAAGAAACTTGAATGACTCTACTTGGGTTATTGTGGATCCATTTATGGTTAAGGGGAGGTGCTGGGGGGGAGATCTCCTAAAGTCTATTATCATCTCCATGGTTTTGAGAGCATTTAGTTCTAAGTTGTTGCTGCTGCACCAGGAGGAAAGCTGTCCCACCACATGCCTGTATGCAGACTCATCCCCGTTTTGAATGAGACCAACAACTGTTGTGTCGTCTGCAAACTTCAGAACCTTAACAGATGGATCTGTGGAGATGCAGTCATTGGTGTAAAGTGAGTACAGCAGTGGGGAAAGCACACAGCCCTGGGGTGCACCAGTACTGACTGTCAGAGAGCTTGATGTGAGTTTACCAAGTCTAACACGCTGTCTTCTGTCGGTTAAGAAGTCGGTTATCCATTTGCAGAGGGATTCAGGTATGTGTAGCTGGGAGAGCTTGCTGTGCAGCAGTGATGGAATTATGGTATTAAATGCAGAGCTGAAATCTATAAATAAAATCCTGGTGTAGGTTCCTGGGTTATCTAAATGCTGTAGTACATAATGCATACACATGTTCACGGCATCGTCTGCGGATCTGTTAGGTCTGTAGGCAAATTGCAAAGAGTCCAGCAGGGGATCTGTGATGGATTTCAGATAAGTCATTATCAGTTTTTCAAATGCTTTCATGACCAGTGATGTCAGGGCAACAGGCCTGTAATCATTTAAGCATGTAGGTTTTGGTTTTTTTTGAATTGGTACAATAGTTGCACATTTAAAACAGGCAGGAACAATTGAGAGTTCTAGAGATGCTTTGAATATGTCTGTAAATACAGGCGCTAATTGGTCGGCACAGAGATTCAAGCATTTCGCAGACACAGCGTCTGGTCCCATTGCTTTCCTGGTGTTTTGTTTTTTAAAGAGGCACTGACAGCAGACAATGCATAGTGTGAACTCTGGCGGTGGGACCACTGACAGCAGAAGGATAAATACAACAGCAACATTTATTTATGTATTTATTGTATTTCTACCTGACTCCTGCTGCTGCTGCTGGCCTGCTGCATTGATTTACCTATGAATTTATTTATGTATTTATTAATTGTATTTCTACCTGGCTGCTGCTGCTGGCCTGCTGCATTGATTTACCTATGAATTTATTTATGTATTTATTAATTGTATTTCTACCTGACTCCTGCTGCTGCTGCTGGCCTGCTGCATTGATTTACCTATGAATTTATTTATGTATTTATTGTATTTCTACCGGACTCCTCCTGCTGCATTGATTTACCTATGAATTTATTTATGTATTTATTATATTTATAAAGCGGCAACATATTACACTGCGCTCATTTTCATCCTGCTGCTGTCGGTCCCACCGCCAGGGTCCACACAATGCATTGCCTGCTGCCAGTGCCACACGTCACTCCTCCTCCTCCTACTGCTGCTGTTGTATTTATCCTGCTGCTGTCAGTGGTCCCACCGCCAGAGTCCACACTATGCATTGCCTGCTGTCAGTGCTACACGTCACTCCTCCTACTGCTGCTGTTGTATTTATCCTGCTGCTGTCAGTGGTCCCACTGCCAGAGTCCACACTATGCATTGCCTGCTGTCAGTGCCACACGTCACTCCACCTCCTCCTCCTGCTGCTGTTGTATTTATCCTTCTGCTATCAGTGGTCCCACCGCCAGGGTCCACACTATGCATTGCCTGCTGTCAGTGCCACACGTCACTCCACCTCCTCCTCCTGCTGCTGTTGTATTTATCCTGCTGCTGTCAGTGGTCCCACCGCCAGAGTCCACACTATGCATTGCCTGCTGTCAGTGCCACACGTCACGTTTTTAGTTTTGTTTTTTTAAGTACACCTATTTCAATGTGAATTCCCTTTAAAAAAACACACAAAAAACCCCCGAATTCACGAACATGAATTTTTACCGAATTTTGAGGCGTAACCTCAAACTGAATATGAATTCGAACCGAATTTCGTGGTCGAAGGCGAATTCGAATGTCATGCGGACCCGAATTCGAATGTACCCGAACCGAATTTTGGTACATCTGAGCATGCCTGTTTTATACCCTTTCTTGCCAGCCACGCTGTGGAGTACTTGGACACGTGTGATGGAGCATTGTCCTGCATGAAAATCATGTTTTTCTTGAAGGATGCAGACTTCTTCCTGTACCACTGCTTGAAGAAGGTGTCTTCCAGAAACTGGCAGTAGGACTGGGAGTTGAGCTTGACTCCATCCTCAACCCGAAAAGGCCCCACAAGCTCATCTTTGAAGATACCAGCCCAAACCAGTACTTCACCTCCACCTTGCTGGCGTCTGTCGGACTGGAGCTCTCTGCCCTTTACCAATCCAGCCACGGGCCCATCCATCTGGCCCATCAAGACTCACTCTCATTTCATCAGTCCATAAAACCTTATAAAAATCAGTCTTGAGGTATTTCTTGGCCCAGTCTTGATGTTTCAGCTTGTGTGTCTTGTTCAGTGGTGGTCGTCACTTAGCCTTTCTTACCTTGGCCATGTCTCTGAGTATTGCACACCTTGTGCTTTTGGGCACTCCAGTGATGTTGTAGCTCTGAAATATGGCCAAACTGGTGGCAAGTGGCATCTTGGCAGCTGCACGCTTGACTTTTCTCAGTTCATGGGCAGTTATTTTGCGCCTTGGTTTTTCCACACGCTTCTTGCGACCCTGTTGACTATTTTGAATGAAACGCTTGATTGTTTGAAGATCACGCTTCAGAAGCTTTGCAATTTTAAGAGTGTTGCATCCCTTTGCAAGATATCTCACTATTTTTGACTTTTCTGAGCCTGTCAAGTCCTTCTTTTGACCCATTTTGGCAAAGGAAAGGAAGTTGCCTAATAATTATGCACACCTGATATAGGGTGTTGATGTCATTAGACCACACCCCTTCTTATTACAGAGATGCACATCACCTAATTGGTAGTAGGCTTTCGAGCCTATACAGCTTGGAGTAAGACAACATGCATAAAGAGGATGATGTGGTCAAAATACTCATTTGCCTAATAATTCTGCACTCCCTGTATGCGGTGTTCCTTTTTTTCTTTCTCTGCCGTAAGAGTTAGGTATGGTATGTAAGTGGCTGACTCAGTCCTGACTCGGACAGGAAGTGACTACAGTGCGACCCTCACTGATAAGAAATTCCAACTGTAAAACACTTTCCTAGCAGAAAATGGCTTCTGAAAGCAGATACGCTATAAAAAGGGTGAATAGTTCATAGATTTTAGTTCTGGCATACGTCAATGAATGTGTCATTGAGCAAAAATAATAAAACAGTTAAAACTTAAAGTAGATTTAAAGATAAAAAAAAACTCTGGAATATGTTAAGTCATTTTTAGGAGAGGAAGATACAGTAGGATGCAAAAGTTTGGGCAACCTTGTTAATCATCATTTTCCTGTATAAGTCGTTGGTTGTTACAATAAAAAATGTCAGCTAATTATATCATATAGGAGACACACAGTGATATTTGAGAAGTGAAAGTAAAGTGGTCTGAAACTCTGACATAACATTCAATAAAAATGTGTTTTTCCACTTTGTATTACTCATACATTTTCATGAGGAGGCGAGTCGCCTGAGGTCGAGATTTCGAGAAAGGGGTTACAGTGATAAAAATTTGATCAAGGCATACAAGTGCAAGGACCTCACTTCTGGAAAGAGACATCCTACCAGAGGCGACAAACAGACACCTAGATTTTGTACTAAGTTCTCAGCACATCATTGTGAAGTCTCCCAAATTCTAACAAAACATTGGCACTTTCTGACTAAGGATGCCAAACTGAGTACCATCGTCCCAAAGGCACCCCTTTTCTCTTTTCGAAGGGCACCCTCTCTTCGTGATTTTTTGGTTAACAGCCATTTTGTAGATCCCCAGGCTAATATCAAACACTGCAAAACCACAGGCACTTATACCTGTGGTGGTTGCACCATGTGTCGATTTATTCAGGTTGGAAGATCAGTTTTGCTACCTGATGGGAGGGATTGGTCCCTTTCACACTGTCAATTGCGGTACAGTTCTTGTGGTTTAACTACTGATTTGCCCATGTGGGGCATTTTATGTGGGAAAGACGAAAAATGAATTGCGCTCTAGAATGTCACAGCATTTTGCTAGTATAAAAACTTTATGCATCCGAGCAATGTTCACCTCCCATTCATTAGCCTATAACTTTATCACTACTTATCACAATGAACCGATCTATATCTTGTTTTTTCCGCCTCCAATTAGGCTTTCTTTGGGGGGTACATTTTGCTAAGAGCTACCTTACTGTAAATGCATTTTAACAGTAAGAATAAGAAAAAAACTGAAAAATCATTTTCTCAGTTTTCGGCCATTATAGTTTTAAAATAATACCTGCATCCATAATTAAAACCCACGTATTGTATTTGCCCACTTGTCCCGGTTATTTCACTATTTAAATTATGTCCCTATCACAATGTATGGCGACAATATTTTATTTGGAAATAAAAGCATTTTTTCCGTTTTGCATCCATCACTATTTACAAGCTTATAAAAAAAAAATATAGAAATATTTCATCTTTACATAGATATTTAAAAATTTTAGACCCTTAGGTAAATATTAATGTGTTTTTTGTTTTGTTTTTATTATTGTAATTTTTTTTTTCATTAAACATTTTATGTGGGTATTTTTGGGATGGTGGGATGTGAATAGTGTTTGATTTGGGGAAATATATTTGTATTGTAATTTTTTTTAACTTTTAGATGTAGTTTTACTTTGTTTGTTTACATGACTTCACTCTAAGTGTACAATGTACGCTTAGAGGGACATGGGAGTCAGAAAAAGCGAAGCTTCCGAGAGCAGCTGTCGCTTTTTCTGCGGGGGAGAGGAATCAGTGATCGGGCACCATGGATTGATTCCTGGGATAACGAATCCGCAGCCGGGAGTGCGCGTGCACGCGCGCGATCGGCCGCGCGCATGTCCTCCTTGACGTTTTTATACGTCAAGGAGGACAAAGTGACAAATATCTATCTTTGCGATTTGTTGGACTGGACAGGATTCATGGTTCACTAAGAGGGGGTAATATGGATCGTTTATTATTACAGAAGGAAGCCCGATACATATTTGATCCAGATGCAACTAAGAATCCAGGCTTGAATGAAAATACAAGTTATGCCCCCTTTCTACCTCTTTAACTCTGATTGGTATAGTTCTCTGTTGTGCTGCTGCATCTTGTCTCAGTCTTCGGCATGGGGGCTCTTCTGTTTCCTGCCGGAGCATCTCTCAAACCCCACTCGATTAGTCTATTTGATATATGGTTTATAGATAATCATAAACAATACTCCCATTTATGTTGGGGGACTTCTGCTCCAGAGGATTGGCATTGTGTTCTCCACGCAGTGCCACTCTGTGATTTTTTTGGGGGGCAGTTTGACTTATTCTGTTATATTATTGTGAATGCTGCTGTATTTCTAGGCAAATGTATATTTCTTACTGAAAGGATTTTTTCTAATATTTGCATCTAGTAATCTGTATTTATAGTTTGCTTACATTCTGGGTTGTCATGCACGTCCCCTGTGTGTCCCCGCTGCCTGATCTGGCCTCTTTGGTCTCTCCCGCCCCTGTCCTTGGGCCTGCGTGCAGGTGGGCAGGGCTTGACGGACGCGCCGGGTGCGCTATTGGGTGGCCCGTCTGTCGTGTCTGCCCGCTCGCTGCGGCCCGTGTATGGGGGCGGAAGTGGTCGTGCATTGTGAGCGGATTGGGCAGCGGTTGATACATAGGTGGCGTGTCGTGACCACTAGGACATGCCTCCTAAAGAAGCCGGTAGTAGTAGGCGAAATTGATCGAGGACGCCGTCCTCCCTCATGGCGGCAGAACGCTCGATACCCAACCTCTGAACTCCTGGCACATCTCCTCCTCCCAGCCATCATCTGTCAGGATACAGTAAGAGCACACCGGGCACACCATATGCTTTTCCAAGCCATCAGACAACGCTGTTTGTCATGTCTCTTTGATACTGCTGCTCTGCTGCATGATTTGCTTCCAACCTGGTCCTGCTCACCTGCAATGAACTGCCATATACTCTTACCTATGCTTCTGCTTACCACATATGAGCTGCATTCATATGGACTTTGCCTTTATACTAATGCTGTTTAGCTGGGATTGATGCATGCAATGCAGATTGGCCTCTAGGTATACAGGCGGCTGTGTATATGCATGGACTGTGCATTGGAAGGTGTTGAGCATGCTTGATAAGCGACAGCTGATTGGCAACTGTTACAACTCTGTGTCACGGTACATGACTACAGGACTGCTATGAAGCCTTCATTTATGCATTTTGGCTGGGAGTAGAGGACACCCTTTACCATATCCTTCTGGAGAAAAAAAAACTTAAGTGCAATTGTTGGATCTCTCTTGAATCCTGCATGTGTCAGGTTAGACTCTTGTTTATGGGCTGCGCAGCTCCTAATTTTTTGATCTATGTGCACATAGTTTACAATCAGATACACAGGTCCAGTGGGTAGTGGTGTTGGGTTACGTGGTTTTGGGGTATTTGCTGTCATATGTTTTTTTTTAGATATCCTTATGCAAGTGTTCAATAAGGTATTGTATTTTTTATAACAAATATATTTGTATTCAATCAGGCCATACCTCTTCCACAGCTTATCTCAAAGGGGTTCTTTTATAATGTCAGTTAAATATATCATATAGGAGACACAGTGATATTTGAGAAGTGAAATCAAAGTGGTCTGAAACTCTGGCATAACATTCAATAAAAATGTGTTTTTCTACTTTGTATTACTCATACAGTTATCATATTTGCTTTTGTGCACAAGTAATATTGTCTGTCTACAAATTACAAGTTTTCTAAAGTGTAGTTTATCTTGCCCTGAAAGCTGCAATTGCATTTTATTATTTTTAACTGCTTTTTATTATATATTAAAATCTTCTATTGAGCTATTCTGAACTGTGTATGTGTGCCTGAAGCAGAGAGCTTCTCAGAGTGCTTAACATTCCTGTGTTATTTGCGTGTAACAAGTAAAAAGATACTGTTATCGCCAGTTTGGATGCGGATTTGAAGCTGAATAGCAGGACAAAGTGCTTTGTTTAACCATTTCAGTGATGTTCTGTTATATTTTTTTTCTGGGATAGTAGCTTTAACGCTGTAAGGAATCTTTTAGAGCTAAGTAGAAATGCTGACCAGTGCCGCTCATCAGGATTCCGGATATCCGGGTAACCCGGATAAACCGAACTTTTTCAGCTATCCGACCGGATTCGGATTCCGGATACCTGGGCCCAAATCCGGAGAGCAAACCGCGGATATTTGGTCGCATACCCGGATATCCGCGGATATCATGCAGATATCTGGATCCGGGTACTGTTACCATGGCGATGACGTCCATAATGTCATTAAGCCAATCAGAGGGCTGCCAGCCTAAGTCCAAGCAACCAATCACAGAGGGGAACCTTGGCCAGTCCCTCCTGTATATAAGGAGTGCCATAATGAGAATCTCGTCCTTGCTTTGTGACTGCACACTGAGAGACAACTCCAGTGTGTTTGGCTGTATAGTTTGTTAGTGTCAGTCAGTCTTTCAGCTGCAGCAGCTGCCTGCTAGTTAGGTCCTGTGTCTTTGTCTGTGTGCTGCTGCTGTGTGAACACAGTCCAGGCCTCTTGCTGCTGGCTGGCCTGCTATTAGCCTTAGTAGTTATACAGTATAGTTAGGTAGGATTACTGTATTATATTGTGTAGTTAGTGCAGTGCTTTTAGTTAGAGAGTGAGAGTAGTACTGTGTTAGCTACTACTACAGATTATTGCAGTGCTGCTGTGCTGCTGACTGAGCAGTGTCAGTGTGTCTTGTACTCTGCTGTCTGTCACTCCGTGCTGATTCACAGTCCAAGCCCGCTAATAAAGTACAAGTACCCCACACATCATCTGTGACATCAACACATATCTTGTACTATGTCTGGCACTGGCAGCCAGGGGAGGGGCAGCAAGGCCAAGAGGAGAGGGAGCAACATTGCGGCCTCCGTCAGCAGTTCTGCCGCATCAGTCTCCATTCCGCCGCTACCCACTGGCCGTGCAGCTGTTAGGGGGAGTCACGCTGCAGAGACGCAGCAGCTTGTTGCGTTCATTTTCAAGCAGGGTCAGCGGCGCAAATTGTAAGAGAAAGACGCCACCCCTGTGATGCAGCTGATGTTGGATGATGAGCAGGCCACCACCTACCCTACAAAACACATTGTGGACGTCTTTGGGAAAGAGTCTGATATGGTGACGGTAGTTATTGAGGGGGCGTGGGGGTGTGGGAGTCCGTCCATAATGTGTCAACAGAAGAGGCGTTTGAGGCGGGCTCATCATCCAAGCAGTTGTTTGAGGAGGGGGAGTTTGATCTTGATGAGGTGAAGGACCCGGACTACCATCGACCGGAGGGAGATGTCAGCTCTGACTCTGAGGAGGATGATTCAGTGGTTCTGGCACGCTGGATCAGCATTGCAGGGATTGGAAGGAGCAGCAGTGGCCATGGAATGCGTCACCTACAGCCTGCTGCATCTGCCATGGCACTACTACCACCAGCCGCACCACTCGACCTCAGGCCCCAACCATCACGGGAAGAAAATCAGCAGCAGCATCCCATTCTGAGCGACATAAGGGCAAACTGCAATCCCCAATATGGCAGTTTTTCCATCCGTCCTCACTTGATAGCAACTGCAGGGTTGCTTGAACGTATCAAAATTTGATTCGGGTACATTCGAATTCGGGCCCGCGGAAAATTCGGATTCGGATGCAATCGCCGAATTCGGTTCGGGTTGTATTAAAAAATTTGGGAAAAATTCGTGTTCGCGAATTCGGAAGGTTTTTTTTTTTAAAGGGAAATCACATTTAAATAGGTCTAATATAAAAAAAAAACGAAAAATGTGATTGAAAACTTTTTTTCAGCATGTCTTGTTTATTCATCGTCACCGTCCTTCTTTTTTTTTTTTTCTCTCCATCTTTTTCTTCACCATCTTCTTTTTCTGTTTTACCCTCTTTTTGTTTCTCGTCATTAATCATTCATTACTATCATCTTCATCATCTTCTTCACTGGAATCTGGTTCTTTAAGTTCTTCTTCTTCTTCACCTGGTTCATCTTCAATAGTTTTTTTTTCATCTTCTTCTTCACCTGGTACTTCTTCGTCTTCTTATTCTCCATCATCATCATCATCTGGTTCTTCTTCACCTGGTTCTTCTCTTCTTCTTCTTCACCTGGTTCTTCTCTTCTTCTTCTTCACCTGGTTCTTCTCTTCTTCATCTTAACCTGGTTCTTCTCTTCTTCTTCTTTACCGGGTTCTTCTATTCTTCTTCTTCACCTGGTTTTTCTCTTCTTCTTTTTCACCTGGTTCTTCTCTTCTTCTTGTTCACGTGGTTCTTCTTCATCTTCTTATTCTTCGTCAACATCATCTGGTTCTTCTTCACCTGGTTCTTTTCTTTGTCACCTGGTTCTTCTTCTTCACATGGTTCTTCTTCTTCTTCTTCACCGTCCACCAACAGCATTCTTTGTTTTTTCCCTTACACAACTGTACTGTTGTAAAATGTTATCTTCAACACCAGCATAGCTATTGTAGTGGCGTAATAGCTAGTGGCGCTGGGAACAAAGACAGGCAGGAGGATAACTGTAGTAGCAGCAGCAGCAGGAGGAGTAGTGACGTATGGCAGCAGGCAATGTCACAGGCCAATGGTACCATGGCTGAAAATAAACAGCAAAGAGCAGGAGGAGGTTCCGGACAGCAGTCGTGCAGCCCACATTGTTCCCAATGCACAACTGGGACAGCACAGTTTTCAACCCAGACACCTCAGAATTTTTTTTTTTATACAACAGTATAGCTATTGTAGTGGTGTAATAGCTAGTGGTGTCGCATGGTAGCAGCGCATAATTATGTGGACCCTGGTGGTGGGAACACAGACAGGCAGGAGGATAAACTCAGCAGAAGGAGGAGTGGCGAATGGCAGCAGGCAATGTATTCTGTGGACCCTGGCGGTGGGAGCACAGACAGCAGGATAACTACAGCAGCAGGAAGAGGAGTGACGTGTGGCAGCAGCAGGCATGCATTGTGTGGTTAACAGCAGGAGGATGAAAATCAGCGCTTCGTAATATGTTGGCGCTGTATAAATACAATAAATAAATAAATACCCAAATAAATAAATTCATAAATCCGTAAATTCATAAATATATAAATACATCAGCAACAGCAGCAGGAAGAGGAGTGACGTGTGGTGGCGTTACTACCACAGCAAGTGAAGAAACACCAGGCCAAATTATCAGGACCCCGGGAATGAAGGTTTATGTTGTCAAAGAATGATTCCCAGGCACCTCATGTCCTCCTCTCGCCAACTGTAGGTGCCAGGAACGTGCCTTCAATCCAGGCCTGGTTTATCTTCAAAAGTGTCAGTCTGTCCACTCCCTCTGTGGACAGACGAGAGCGCTTCTGTTATGATCGCTTCTGCAGCAGGTACTGCTGGCAGTAGTAGTGCTGCAGCTCAGGCAGTTCTGATCTCTTTCCATGCAAGCTGCATAGCTTTGTCTGCCTTTTCCTGCTGTCAGCTTGTGACTAATTATCATTCACCTGTGTGGGAATCTGCATGTCTGCTCCCATTGGATGACCTCAGTATAAAGATCTGCTTCCTGCAGGGCTCCTTGGGCTATCATAGCTTCAGTTTAAGCCTGTCTTGCTGTTGCTTCAGCCCCAGATCGTGTTTCTTGTTCTAAAGATACTTTGCTGATCTTGCATCATATATTGGTTCATTGCCAATATATATGCATACCAGCACATTTATTATTTTCCTTGTATTCGTGTTACGTCGATACATTAGTGTCGCTGATGTATACGTACACGAACTGTTTATATCCTGTGTTCAGTTAGTCAGCTTTCTAGCACGTTTTGGTAGTTTGCGCGTATCGTGATCACCCGTGCTGAGTTAGTTATCCTGCTCCTGGTTCTGTTTGTGGATTGAGTTCATCTCTGCGAAGAGTTAACGAATCCTTCTGAATCCTGTTCTGTTACCGTTTGTGGATTGAGTTCATCTCTGCGAAGAGTTAACGAATCCTTCTGAATCCTGTTCTGTTACCGTTTGTGGATTGCGTTCATCTCTGCGAAGAGATAGCGAATCCTTCTGAGTCCTGTTCCCTGTATTGCTCCAGTCCTAGTCAGTGTTCCTGCTTATGTCATATATCGGTTCATTGCCGATATATACATATGTTAGTCAGACGTTACAAATAGTTTCATTGATAGCTGTAATTGTAATACGCTAGGAAAACATACTTGTTGTATTTTTGTCTGTGTTACGTTCATCTATCTCGATCCTGCTATTTCCTGGCTATCCTGTCCTGTCTTTGTGAGGCACGCCATCGCTGCAAACGCATTGGCTGCCTCATTCCAGTCTGTCTTGTTGTGGACGCTTGCTGTCACTAAGTAGAGGCTAGTTAAGCAAGCGTTCATTCTGTCTACCTGTCCTGATCTCCTCAGTTCTGGTTTATGCGCTAAGCGCTACTTTGCGCTGAGACGTTATCACGAAAGCATTGTTTGTGGCTGTTCGGATCTGCACCGGCTCTGTGCGCCACAATCTCCTATTGGAGTCAGTCCTCTCCTCCACTAAACTGGGGATATCCTGATTCTTTGTGCTGGTGTGTGTACCTCCTTCACGTCAGCTTATGTGTTGCATGCTGACTGTGGAGAATACACCGCCAAGCCTGACATTATGATAGCCCCAGTACCAATCCCCATTGTGGGGGGGGGGATTCCCAGAAAGTATGACACTGTTAATTATGGTTCCTGTTCCTTTAAGAAATTTGAAGAACTAAACTCTGAAACAGAAAATGAGTTTTTCTCTGAATGTGCCAGGTTCCTGGCCAATCCTGATCTCCAAGCGACTCCTGTTTCAACCTGGGCACCCCAGCTAGTTTATATCTTGTTTAAAGGGGAAATGTTTCAGTGGGCTTTTGATGTCCTCGATCATACCAATTTGAAAGAGAGACTGCTGGAATTTCTAGCGTTTGTGATCCATAACTGGCTGCGCAAAACTAATTTGCCTTACCCTTTTAATGAACTCCTGGCAGCAGGCCAATCAGCTGCTCCTTCAATTGCTTGCAAAAATGATCAGCAAGCAGAGAGTATTACTGATAATTTTCCTGCAGCTTTGAATAAATCACCAAAGGCAGCAGGGTCTATGGCCAAACGCAAACGTTATAAGAAACGTGTCCGATCTGCAGAGTCGTTATCTTTAGCGACTACGCATCAGACCTGTAATGAGATTCTGCCATTAACTGATAATGAAATGCAATTGTCTTTCAGGGTAATTAAATGGACTTATGAAACTACTAATGAACTTTCATCCCTGGCTAGGGAAAATAAAGATTTTTGTTTAAAAGAATTATCTGAGTATGATTATGAAGAGATATTACAGAGTATTGAACAGATCAATTTATTCGTGCAGCAAGGGAAATTTGCATACACTACAGTTCAACACTTGCTACAAGTATTGGAGATCCTTAGGAATAAGAAATCTGCCAATCGCCTGCTAAATAACCCTATACATGTTCCTGCCACAATCTGTGATCATCTTGAATGTTCAGATGTTAAGTATGCATGGGATCCTCCATTTGAGAAAGGAGAGATGGAAGCCCTGGTCTGTGAATGGAAGCGTGATTTAAGTTCATTTTGTCAATTCTACAGTGCAAAAAGTGAATTAGTATTGAATGCGTGCATTAAGTCTGCCTATAACCTAATAAAAACTGGTGTGTGTGGGCATGACTTTGTGGCTCCGTTGATCGATGTGTGGGAAATGATTTTGGATGATTTTTATGTGATTCAGTCAGTTGATACCAGGGAAAGTACCCTGTCAGTTGGAGACTGTCCCACTTCTCCAGTTCCTGAGTCCCTGCCTTGTCCAGTGAATGTCCCTGTAATTCCACCCTGTACCATGGATAACTCAGTGTTACTTCCCAGTAAAACAGAAGCTACTGATATTTCCTTAACCTTGCCCTGCACAAATTTATCAGCAGAGGTTCCAGAGGTCCTGCTGACTTCTGAGTCCAGCCTAGCCAATACTCATGAGTCTTTGTTCAGTGAAACAGACACCAGAAAATCTTTGCCTGCCTCTGAAAACACTTCTGTAGAATTTACCTGTGTTAATAAAGTTCAACTCCTGTCTGATCCAGCAGATGCCAATAGATGCACTACATTAGTTTCTGAGTCCCAGCAATCCTGTCTAGAAACCTCAGAACCCCAGCATCTGAATTTCCCAATTTTACAATTGAATAGTGATTCAGATGTGCAAACATTGTGTCTTGATCTTCCTGTTTCTACACCTCGCTCTAGTTTGGTGAATAGCTCAGAGCATTTACTATGTGAACCCGAAATCACAGAATTATTACCTTGTTCAGAAAATGTTCCAGTAAATTTGCCCTGTACCATGAATTGTGCAGTGGATCTCTCCAATGAAGCTCAGGTCACAGAGTCATTGTGCTGTCCAGCAGGTGCTTCCATGGTTTTGCCCTGCAATATGGACTATTCAGTGATCCTGTCCAGTGAAGCTGTGGTCGCAGAGTCTCATGCTTCACCCTGTACGTTGGATACTTCAGACCCTCTAGCAGAGGAGTCTGAGGCACTGTTTACTTCAGTTGGTGTTGCAGTAATATTCACTTGTTTAGCAGCTGTTTTGGAATTACAGTCTGCTCTAGTAAAACTTGATGAATATCTGCCCAGTGAAGCAGAAGCCATTGAAACATTGTCTTTGTCAGCAAGCGTTTTTGATACCTTGCCCTATACACAGTCTGATTTAGCTAATGATGTTGAGTCCCTCTCTGATATTACTGTAGCCAGGGAACTTCAGCCCTGTCCTCTGAATGTTTCAGAAGTCTTGCCCTGTAACATGGATGATTCTGATTCTCTGGAAAGGGTAATAGAAATCTCAGAATTTCAGTCCGGTTTGAGTGTTCCTGAAACCCAGCCCTGTATCCTGAAAAATTCTGGTTCTCTGGCCGGTGTGGCAGAAGTTCTAGAGTCCCCTTCCTGTCTAGTGAATCCCTCAGTTTTGCCTAGTCCAGTGGGGGTTTCTGCAATACTGACTTGTTCTGCAGCCCCTCATGAGCTCCAATCCAGTGTATTAGATGAGTCTCTGTCCAGTCCAGAGGAAGTTGTGGAGTCCCTATCTAGTTCAGTGCGTACATCAGAAGAGTTGTCCTGTCTTATTAGTGCCCCTGAACCTGATTTGTTAATAACCTTGCTGGAATCAGCGACATCTAAGTCTGATCCTGCATTCTTTTGTGAGAGTCCAGTAGTTGCGAAGTCTAGTCATGATGGATTTTTTTTGGCCAGTCCTGGTTTTGGTCCTATCTTGGCTGACCCTGAGGCTCACAGTTCCTTGACGTGCCCAGAGGTTTCTCTTGTGCCAGTGTGCCCAGATGTGCTTTGTGTGCCAGAATGCCCAAGTGTGTCTAAGGTGTTAGCGTGCTCAGATGCTTCCTTAGGAGAGACATGTTCTGATGTTGCCAGTCTGCCTGCATGCCCAGAGATGGTTCTGGTCCTTGAAAGCCCTGATCTTGATATTTGTCCTTGTAGCCCTGTCTCGGGAATTGCCCTAGGTTCCATAGGGGTTCTTGATAGTTTTCCATGTGAGCCTAAAGGGCGTTCTGACCTTTTGGGATCCCTGTGGAACTTCAAAGTGTTCTGGGAGATCTCTGAGGAAACTTGTCCTGGTACCTTGGATTGGTTCAACAGTGGGTTTTGTGTTGGTAAAGACAGTTCCGGTGGGCATTGCAAAGGCTTTGGCATTTTTGGACGGTCCCTGGAAGGCAGTGGGTATCGCTCAGAGAGTTTCGGGGGGCTTTCTTTTGGAAATCATGGTTCTGATGGGTGTCACACTGGGGCTTGTAGTACTGATGGGCATGGTTCTGTAGGTTCTGGTTCTGATGGGTCCAGTCTTGTGATGACTGATTCTGGATTTTGGTCTTGCCGGGCTGTCCCGGTCATCATGAATAATCAGTTAGGTTATTTCCTTGGGAATGTCAGTTTTGAAAGGCGTCTAGTATCCGCCTTTAAAGGAGGGGGTACTGTTATGATCGCTTCTGCAGCAGGTACTGCTGGCAGTAGTAGTGCTGCAGCTCAGGCAGTTCTGATCTCTTTCCATGCAAGCTGCATAGCTTTGTCTGCCTTTTCCTGCTGTCAGCTTGTGACTAATTATCATTCACCTGTGTGGGAATCTGCATGTCTGCTCCCATTGGATGACCTCAGTATAAAGATCTGCTTCCTGCAGGGCTCCTTGGGCTATCATAGCTTCAGTTTAAGCCTGTCTTGCTGTTGCTTCAGCCCCAGATCGTGTTTCTTGTTCTAAAGATACTTTGCTGGTCTTGCATCATATATTGGTTCATTGCCAATATATATGCATACCAGAAGTTTATTATTTTCCTTGTAGTCGTGTTACGCTGATACATCAGTGTCGCTGATGTATACGTACACGAACTGTTTATATCCTGTGTTCAGTTAGTCAGCTTTCTAGCACGTTTTGGTAGTTTGCGCGTATCGTGATCACCCGTGCTGAGTTAGTTATCCTGCTCCTGGTTCTGTTTGTGGATTGCGTTCATCTCTGCGAAGAGATAACGAATCCTTCTGAATCCTGTTCTGTTACCGTTTGTGGATTGCGTTAAGGAAAACATACTTATTGTATTTTTGTCTGTGTTACGTTCATCTATCTTGATCTTGCTATTTCCTGACTATCCTGTCCTGTCTTTGTGAGGCACGCCATCGCTGCAAACGCATTGGCTGCCTCATTCCAGTCTGTCTTTGTTGTGGACGATTGCTGTCACTAAGTAGAGGCTAGTTAAGCAAGCGTTCATTCTGTCTACCTGTCCTGATCTCCTCAGTTCTGGTTTATGCGCTCAGCACTACTTTGCGCTGAGACGTTATCACGAAAGCATTGTTTGTGGCTGTTCAGATCTGCACCGGCTCTGTGCGCCACAATCTCCTATTGGGAGTCAGTCCTCTCCTCCACTAAACTGGGGATATCCTGATTCTTTGTGCTGGTGTGTGTACCTCCTTCACGTCAGCTTATGTGTTGCATGCTGACTGTGGAGAATACACCACCAAGCCTGACAGCTTCTCAGTGACCACGTCACCGGCTGCACCGAAGTACCTCTCGGACAGCACGCTGGAAGGGGGGCAAGACAGGACTTCCAGGGCGTACTGTGCCAGCTCACTCCAGATGTGCAACCGCTCCTCCCAGCACTCCATGGGATCCACGCTGCCGGTGTCAAGCCTACTGAAGGACCCCATGCACTCAGCCACCATCTGGGTCATGCGCTGGCTGTGGCTTTCAGAGGAGGTGGCTGCTGCATGCACCTCCTCTCTCGGCTGCTCTACCGTCATGTAGAGCGCCTGCGTCAATGACAGCAGGTCTCCTGGGCGCCTGACCCTGCTGGCCGCAGGCACCGGCTGCTGTGCTGGCTGGACAGGAACAGAGGGGGTGGAAGCCTGGGGGAAGGCTTCCTCCAGTCGCCGAACAAGGAGCTGATGCAACTCGCTTGTGCGCTGCTCACGTCCTGTAGCAGGCAGAAACTGAGCCCACTTCCCCCTCAGCCGTGGATCCAGGATCATGCTGATGCAGGCGTCCTCCCTCGCTTGCATCTGCTTCACCCTGGGGTCTGTGCGCAGGCAACGCAGCATGTGCGCTGCCATGGGGAACAGGGTGGTCCGTGACACAGAGACATCAGTGTCAGCGTCCTCCACTGGCTCCTGAGCCTCTTCCTCCTCTCTCCACCCTCGCACCACTGCTGCTGTGCTCCGCTGTTCCCCCTCAGCAGCGACGTCCAGCACCTCCAACTCCTCTTCATCCTCCTCCAGGGATTTAAATTCCTCCACAGCAGTGGACTGCGCAGGCGGCTGCTGTTCCAGCTGCTTCCGGGCCTCCTCCCCCAAATCCACCAAATCGCTAAGTGCCCTGTCCAGCAGACAAACAAAGGGCACCCACTGGCAGAGGGATGCCCGCTCCTGGCTCACCAGGTTGGTTCCCTGCAGGAAGGGAGCCAACACCAAGCAGACCTGCTGCATCTACCCCCATTGTGCGTTGGTGAGGAGCTAGAGTTTGGGGTTGCCTTCCAGAGTGGCCTCCACGATGTACCGGTTGACTGCCCTCCTCTGCTCAAACAGCCGCTCCAACATCGCCAGGGTTGAGTACCAACGAGTCGGCACATCGATGACAAGGCGTTGTGGTGGCAGGCCCTCGCGCTGCTGGATCTCTGCCAGCTTTGATGCAGCAGCAGCTGAGCGGCGGAAAGTGCGCACAATTTTCCGCCCCGCTTCCAACAGCTCCTCCATCCCCTGGTAGGTGCGCAGGAACTTCTGCACCACCAGGTTCAGGACGTGGGCCAAGCAGGGGATGTGGGATAAGTGTCCCCTGCTGATGGCAGACAGCAGGTTGGCGGCATTGTCGGACACCACCAATCCGACTCGGAGGCCTCTAGGGGTCAGCCACGTCTTCTCCTGCTCCCTCAGGTAGCGGAGCACGTTGGCTGATGTCAGACTGTTCTTCCCCAGGCTGACCATCTCCAGCAGCGCTTGGCAGTGGTGGGCCTTCAGGCTGCTGTTGCGTTGTCGCTTGGCGGCGGGAGCTGCTGCTTCTCCACTGACCCCGCGTGGTGGCACCACATAGTGGGCGACTGGTGCCGCTGCTGCTGATGCTCCCGAGGGTGGACCTGCTGCTTCCTCGCTTGGGCTTTGCACCAGGCTGACCCAGTGTGCCGTAAAGGACCGATAGCGTTCTGTCCCAAAACGGCTGCTCCATGAATCCATGGTTATGTGGATCCTCGCACTCACAGCGTGATAGAGTGCGCTGCCCACTTTCGCCATGGCAAACCGGTGCAGTGCTGGGATCGCCGTGTGGGAGAAGTAGTGGCGGCTGGGGACTTGCCACTCTAGGATCCCAAAATGCAGCAGCGCTCTCATGTCACTCCCCTCCTGCACGAAGGAATATGGCAGGAGCTGGGAGCACATGGCCATCCGTTCAGCACCCGGATGCGCCTGTGAGCGGGAGGCAACACCTTGGTCACATCGGGAAAGGACTCGCTGAGCAGGGTCTGGCGGCGTTTGCCTGCACAGGAGGATGAGGAGGCCACTGTGGAGGGAGCTGATGAGGCCACTGAGGACTGGCTGCCCGTGAGTGAGTTGCTGCTGCTGTGCTCCTGCTGCTGCTGCTGGGTGGGATGCTGCTGCTGCTGAAATCTGTGCAGTGGCTCTCTGGCTCTGACCACTGCCTGCGCCACTTTGCATCAGCTTCTCATACTCACAAAAGTCCTCAAAATGCCTGGTCTCTAAGTGGGTCGACAGGCACGAGGTACTCAGCTTGAGGGGATCGCTACCTCTGCTGAGACTGACCTTGCAACTGTTGCAAATTGCACGGGTCGGGTCCTCTGTGCACTTAGTGAAGAACCGCCAAACTGGGGACTTCAACCTGCCCTTTGAGCTTGAGGGCTGGGTTTTTTTGGTGCCCTTGGAGGCTTGTGCCTTTTTTGGTTTGGTTGGAGGTTTGCTGCGGGTGGTGGTAGCGGCTGAAGCAGCAGGCTGTGGCTCCTGCCTTCCACGACCTGTGCTTGTCGCCTTGCTGCTGCCATGCCTCTGCGCCAGAGACACCTCCTCCTCCGATGACGAGCTGCCTTCAAGCAAGTGTGCTGGTGGTACTGGTGGTGGCACATAGGAAGGATCCAGCACGTCATCATCATCCCCAAACATGTCCTCTGAGCCCGCCTCAACCACATCCAGTGGCCCAAAATCCCCTGCATCACGCCCCTCCTCATCAGCGCCAACAATAAACTGCTCCACCTCCTCCTCCTTGCATGATGATGTCCCCATTATCTCCTGCTCAAAATTCTCCGCAACATCCCTGTACACGGGTGAAGACTGAGCTCAGTGAGGGCAGGCTGGTCAATAGGGTCACTGTGACCTCAAGCGGTGGTGGAGGCCTGCTGCGGACCGGAGTGCTGGTGGTGGTGGCACTGGTCTCGCTGGTGCTGGAGGCCTGGCTGGCGCCGCCATCATTTCCACCACAGCCTGCGCTTGACTCTCCATAATGGGCCGGGGGCAACGACCCGTCTCAAAGATGGGCGCAACGCGCTGCTGTTGCGCCTCTGCTCCCTCCTCCACAACTCTGTGGGCAGTGGCTGGTGGCGGACCAGTCACAGACCTGCTGCTGGCAGTGGCTGCTGCAATGGCGCTGCCTCTCCTGGTGGTGCCTCGTCCTCTACCTCTGCCAGTCTTTTTGCACTTATATACGAATACAGTAAAAAAAACAAATGTGTAGAAAACGGCGGGAAAGGGTGTAAACTTTAAGTAAGTCTGGTGGTGGTGGTGACTGACTGGTGGTAAGTGTCAACAAAAAATGATTTTTTTTTAAGTAATAGTAAAAGTAGTAGTAGTAGCAGTAGTAGTAGTAGTACTACCAACAGTGAGTCTCTACAGTACTAACTCGTGTGACAGTGGATGACAATTACAGTCGGTCACACAGACGCAATCAATAGGGTGCGCCGGCAAATAACAGTCACAGCAGGTGACAAGGGATGCTGGCCTGTGAATGTAACAATTTACTACAGAAAGGTAGTAAATCACACAGTAACAAATGGAAAAAATTAAATGAAGGGGTGGGTGGTGGTAGTAGTAATGGAAGACTACCACCTACCTAGTAGTAGTACGGTTGTACGCGCAGGTAGTAACTATGAAACGCCTGCTGTACTAAACAGTAAACAATAACGGCCAGACAGTGACAGTGACCAATTACAGTCGGTCGGTCACACACGGTCAGACGCAATCAATAGTGTGCGCCGGCAAATGACAGTCACACAGCAGGTGACAACAAGGGATGCTGGCCTGTACACAGTCAATCAGTAACTAACTAGTATTAACTAACAGTACTGAAGCTATAAACTAACAGACTACAGCAAACAGCAGCAGTACAATTTAACTAAACTACTATAGTACACAACTAACTAGAATCCCTAACCTACCTAAGCTAGTAATAGGCTAAGGCTGCCCTAGGCTAGCAGGCCTAGCCTGCACACAGACTAACACTAGCCTAGCACAGTATACAGTACACACTAGCTGACTACAAACAATCAAATTACTATCTATCTATATAACAGTACAACGAATGTGTTTAGGAGGTGTTTAGGAAGCAAAACGCTAGGTTTAGCACAGAATACACTTGATCAGACACGCAGCACAGCACTGGAGATGCTCTCAGTACCAGCTCAGTCACACAAGTGCGTAGCTCCGCAAAATGGCCGCCGCCTTATATTGAGGAGGAGAGGGCCAGGCTCCCCTCCTCTGATTGGTTGCTACCTGTAATGAATAGCGGAGATGCCGCCGCGCGATCTGGCAGCGAGGCGGCTGTCTCCGCGTTCAGACCGGCAGTTTCCGCACAGCAGCATGCGTCTGGTTTGCCTGGACCTTCTAGTGCACACAGACGGAGAGCTACGCGCGCTTGTGCTAGAAGGCAGGCCCTTTATGCCAGTAGGAGAGGGATCAGCTGATCAAGACGATCAGCTGATTCCAGCGCAACTACGGATTGGCTGAGTGGCGCAGGGCGGCGCTGAGGAGTACTGCAGTATATATAGATCTTGCTGGTCAGTCTCTGGTTGTCTGCCGCTGCGAATACTTACGTGTGAGCACTCAGACCTCAGTCAGATCCCATAGTGTGTTAGAACAAGGTGGACCTGGGAATTCACACTTAGCCAGATTACGCTCTTGTTATACTTTAGACCAGTACCGGGGTGTTGAGACCAAGGACCTCACACCCAAGCTTAGGATTACTGTGTCATTGCTGAGTTATTCTTTAGACTAGTTCCTGGGTGTCGAGACCAAGGACCTCCCACCTCAGACTAGGATTGTGCTTTATATCTGTTATGACCATTTGCTCTGTCGACCTCTCTTGCTTTCTGATTCGGTACCTCTGCATATCTGCCTACCTGTTGCCAAACCTTGCCTGTACCCGGTTACCGAATCAGCCTTCTGTCTCTATCTTATCTGCTCGTGTGTTGCCGACCTGGCCTGCCCGACCCTCCTGGCTGTCACTCATCCCTTGAGTGTTCAGTCTCCCTGTATTATCTGTGACACTATTCCACCAAGGGTCAGTTAGCTACTGGGACTCCTGCTCCTCAGAGAGTCCGGCCTGCTATACAGCCAGTGGCCAGTACAGTCTGATATCAGATCATCAAGTAATCACTGGTTACCAGGTTCTCTCTCTTCCCTCTCTCAAGGAGATAGTCCCTGCACAGCCGAGGGCCACCTGCTCCTCAGGTGGTCGCTGGCCGAGTTATCTGTGTCTCCCGCCTCACGGGAGATAGCCTACAGTTACACCAAACACTTACACTTCTTTAGGTGTCCAGAGGTTCGCTATACTTGTATTATTGGTGATTCTGCAGATCATCCATAATCGGGTATAGATCTGTATTGTTGATGATTCTGCAGATCATCAATAATCAGATTCTCTCTGTGTGCTGACACCAATCGTTACACTACCGTTGCCAGGGACTCGGCAGGAGGAATTCTGATTGGCCCGCGTCACTCCCAAATCCCGAAGCCGAACCCAACGCGTCATCCGGCCGAATTCAAATGCGCACATTTGGTCGGCTTCGGGTCCGGCGCATTCGGCTTCGGGAACGCTGAAATCTACCCGAATAATTCGGGTAAATTCGCATTCGGGAGTCCTGGAGAGCAAGCAAGTTAGTAACTTGCAATGTTTGCCATGTGAAGCTGAGCAGAGGGTCTAACCCCTCCACTTATGGCACCTCCAGCTTCATCAACCATCTGGCCAATAAACACCAAACAGAGCATTCGAATTCAAGAGGCTGAAGGAAGCTGGCGCTGACCCTTGCAGTGGTCAGAGCGCCATAACCCCCTTTGCCACTCCTGCTGACACTGAGGCCTGTTCAGGCAGCCAGTCCTCCTCAGTGGTCTCCTCTGCTCCCTCCTCGGCTTCCCGTGCAAGTACAAATGCCACCACCACCAGACCCTACTGAGTGACTCTTTTGTGGTCAGGGCTCAGTCTCCCAGCAGCCGTCGCATACGCCAGCTGAACAGCTTGCTTACACGGGCCATGTCCTCCCAGCTCCACCCGTACTTGTTTGTGCAGGAGGGGAGCCAGATGCATGCACCCCTGCAGTGCGCAGCGCCCCAGCCGGCACTACTTCGCAGGCACGGCCATCCCAGCACTGCACCGCTTTGTGAAGGACAACGTTGAGCGTGGGCTGGGTCATGCGATGGGTGCGCGCGTCCATGTGACCATGGACTCATGGTCAAGGCGGTTTGAGACAGGCCGGTACCTCTTTCACCGCGCACTGGGTCAGTTTGGTGGAAGGGGGTGAGGAGGGGACAGCATCACCATCACCCCAGTGGGTGGTGCCACCACGCAGCAGGGTCAGGGGAAGTGCAGCAGGTTCCAGCTCTGATCCGGTTCCATCCTCCGGGAAACCCGCCGCCAAACACCCCCGCCTCAGCATGCGTCAGACCATGCGTCTCTGTGTGAGTGGGTGTGCATGCTGGAAAAGGCCCTCGATGCTCTGCTGGAAGTGGGAGAGGAAGCCTTGATCCAGCAGGAGCAGCAGCAACCTTCGCAGTCCACCTCTGTGCAGCAGGAGGAGGAGTTTGAGGACTTGGAGGACCCGGACCTTGAAGAGGAGAGGGCACAGCAGAGTACAGCTGCAGTGGTGCGGGGGTGGAGAGAGCAGGATGAGGCTCAGGAATCAGAGGACGACAGCACTGTCAGTAGGGCAGAAGATGATGGGTCAGCAGAGATGGCGTCCCTGTTCCCCATGGCAGCGCACATGCTGCAGTGCCTGTGCAAAGACCCAATGGCGAAGCAGATGCGTGCTCGGGAGGACATCTGGATCACCCTGATGATGGACCCACGGCTGAAGGGGAAGCTGGCTCAGTTCCTGCCTGTAGGAGGAGACCCTGTGCGCCGAATGAGGGACTTGCAGCGGATTCTGGTTCGGCGCTTGGAGGATGCCTTCCCCCAGACTCCCACCCCCCCTGCTGTCACAGTCCAGCCAGCACAGCAGCAGGCGCCCAACAAACCTGCTGTCTCTGACAAAGGCGCTCTCCGCCACGCCAGTACCACTGCCTACAGAGGAGGTGCCTGCAGCAGCATCTGGGTCTCAAAGCCAGAACCAGCACCTGACCCGGATGGTGGCCGACTACATGGGGTCCTACAGCGGGCTTGACCCCGACACCCCTGTGGACCCCTTGGAGTACTGGGTCAAGCACCTGGATATCTGGAGCGAGCTGGCGCAGTACGCCCTGGAAGTGCTGTCCTGCCCGCCTTCCAGCGTGATGTCAGAAAGGTGCTTCAGTGCAGCCGTTGGCAGTTCACTGATTTTTTTTTTGGGAGGTGTCTGTGCTGTCCGAGTTGTGGGGGGGCCCCAACTGCGGCAGTACGACCGCTTTCTGGAACCTCTCCTTTTTTAATGTTTTACCTTTGCTGTGGTACCAACACTAGCTGCCATAGCGATTCTCTGAACACAATAGCTGTGTAATATTTTTGGAGGTGTCTGTGCATCCAGAACCGCTGGTGTACAGCAAGCCTATAGCTTTAAAGGGAACCTGTACTGACTAAAATTATTTAAAGGGACTCCGAGCAGTGCAGAAACTATGGAAAGATGCATATCATTTTAAAGCTCTCTTTCTCCTGTTTCCAATGATATATAAACCGCCGCCCTACGTCTTTTAGTTTTCGCGATTGAAATTGCCGCGGCCGCAATTTCAATCGCGAAAATAGAGAAAACTAAAAGGCGTAGGGCGACGATTTAGGTGTCGCCAGAAAGAGCAGAAAGAGAGCTTTAAAATGATATCCATCTTTCCATAGTTACTTGTATTACACAGGACGACACTTTCCCCAGTGTCAGCAGCTCCATTCAGCAGAAAAAGTCGCCCTGTGTAATACAATGTAACTATGGAAAGATGGATATCATTTTAAAGCTCTCTTTCTCCTCTTTCTGGCGACACCTAAATCGTTGCCCTACGCCTTGTAGTTTTCTCTATTTTTGCGATTGAAATCGCGGCCACTGCAATTTCAATCACGAAAATAGCGAAAACTAAAAGGCGTAGGGCGGCGGTTTATATATCATTGGAAAGAGGAGAAAGAGAGCTTTAAAATGATATGCATCTTTCCATAGTTTCTGCACTGCTCGGAGTCCCTTTAAAATAAACACATGAGGAAACTTCAAATGAACATTAAATAGTTACCGTGCCATCAGTTCATCTCAGAAGCTTCCCATTTTCTTCTGACAACAATCTCTTCCAGTTCTGACAACAATCTCTTCCAGTTCTGACAACATTTTGTCAGAACTGAAATATCAGTTGCTGTCAGTTATAGCTGAGTGGACAACTGATGTCCATGATTCCCTATGGCTCAAGTGAACGATGTTACAGTTTAACAGTGTGCTGACCAGAAAGCTTTTATGGGGTAATGGTCATTTTCAAAATGGAGGACGGAGAATTCTCTTGATCACAGTGGACAAACAGGAGATGGGAGAGGAGAAAGAGATTGAGTAGTAGTCTACATGGGAGGTATGCTTATTTTGACTTTTAATTTTCAGTTCAGGTTTTCTTTAAATATTACACAGCCACACCAACCCCACATGTAGACAGCCTGTTTTGGGCTTTTGGTTTGAGTCACCCTGAGCTGCTTGGTTACTCTGTTGTACTGGTTCAAGCCCTATTCCATACAACCAAATTAATCTCTGCCATGTACTGATGAGGGCCAAAAGCTCGAAACAGGCTGTCTACAGGTCCTTCTCTAAAAATTAGCATATTGTGATAAAGTTTATTATTTTCTGTAATGTACTGATAAACATTAGACTTTCATATATTTTAGATTCATTACACACAACTGAAGTAGTTCAAGCCTTTTATTGTTTTAATATTGATGATTTTGGCATACAGCTCATGAAAACCCAAAATTCCCATCTCAAAAAATTAGCATATCATGAAAAGGTTCTCTAATCGAGCCATTGACCTAATCATTTGAATCAACTAATTAACTCTAAACACCTGCAAAAGATTCCTGAGGCTTTTAAAAACTCCCAGCCTGGTTCATTACTCAAAACCGCAATCATGGGTAAAACTGCCGACCTGACTGCTGTCCAGAAGGCCATCATTGACACCCTTAAGCAAGAGGGTAAGACACAGAAAGAAATTTCTGAATGAATAGGCTGTTCCCAGAGTGCTGTATCAAGGCACCTCAGTGGGAAGTCTGTGGGAAGGAAAAAGTGTGGCAGAAAACGCTGCACAACAAGAAGAGGTGACCGGACCCTGAGGAAGATTGCGGAGAAGGACTGATTCCGACCTTGGGGGACCTATGGAAGCAGTGGACTGAGTCCTGAGTAGAAACATCCAGAGCCACCGTGTACAGGCGTGTGCAGGAAATGGGCTACAGGTGCCGCATTCCCCAGGTCAAGCCACTTTTGAACCAGAAAAAGCAGAAGAAGCGCCTGACCTGGGCTACAGAGAAGCAGCACTGGACTGTTGCTCAGTGGTCCAAAGTACTTTTTTTTCGGATGAAAGCAACTTTTGCATGTCATTTGGAAATCAAGGTGCCAGAGTCTGGAGGAAGACTGGGGAGAGGGAAATGCCAAAATGCCTGAATCCCAGTGTCAAGTACCCACAGTCAGTGATGGTCTGGGGTGCCATGTCAGCTGCTGGTGTTGGTCCACTTTGTTTTATCAAGGGCAGGGTCAATGCAGCTAGCTATCAGGAGATTTTGGAGCACTTCATGCTTCCATCTGCTGAAAAGCTTTATAGAGAGGATTTCATTTTTCAGCACGACCTGGCACCTGCTCACAGTGCCACAACCACTGGTAAATGGTTTACTGACCATGGTATTACTGTGCTCAATTGGCCTGCCAACTGAATCTGTGGGATATTGTGAAGAGAAAGTTGAGAGACGCAAGACCCAACACTCTGGATGAGCTTAAGGCCGCTATCGAAGCATCCTTGGCCTCCATAACACCTGAGCAGTGCCACAGGCTGATTGCCTCCATGCCACGCCGCATTGAAGCAGTCATTTCTGCAAAAGGATTCCCGACCAAGTATTGAGTGCATCACTGAACATAATTATTTGAAGGTTGACTTTTTTTGTTTTAAAAACCCTTTTCTTTTATTGGTCGGATGAAATATGCTAATTTATTTATAGGAATTTTGGGTTTTCATGAGCTGTATGCCAAAATCATCAATATTAACACAATAAAAGGCTTGAACTACTTCAGTTGTGTGTAATGAATCTAAAATATATGAAAGTCTAATGTTTATCAGTATATTACAGAAAATAATAAACTTTCTCACAATATGCTAATTTTTTGAGAAGGACCTGTACATGTGGGGTTGGTGTGGCTGTGTAATATTTAAAGCTATAGGCTTGCTGTACACCAGCGGTTCTGGATGCTTGCCTTGCTTACAAGGGTGAAAAGGGATCATTTGCATATTCAGTAGTGGAGCATTGTGGGTAACCACAAATGTTCACTTGTAGCTGAATTGTTGCAAATTTCCTTCTGTTTTTAAGAAGGGAAATTTCACCAAGCATTGCTTATTAGTAGGAGGGCCTTTTGGTCTCTTATCCCCCTATACTGTACATTCCTAGTGGTTTGGGTCAAGATTTGACAAGATTCCCAGTCCCTGCACTGGCCACACAGCATGATGGAACCACCACCATATTTTACTGTAAATACGTGTTTTTCTTGGAATGCTATGTTTTTCCTCCGGGCATAACGCCCCTTGTTATGCCCAAATAACTCAATTATAGTTTCATCAGTCCACACCACCTTATTCCAAAATTAAACTGGCTTGTCCAAATGTGCTTTAGCATACCACAAGCGGCTGTTTGTGCTGTGGACAGAGAAAAGGCTTCCTCTGCATCACTCTCGCATACAGCATCTCCTTGTGTACAGTGCGGCAAATGGTTGAACGATGCACAGTGACTCCATCTACAGCAAGATGATGTTGTAGGTCTTTGGTGCTGGTCTGTGGGTTGACTGACTGTTTTCACCATTCGTCGCTTCTGTCTATCCGAGATTTTTCTTGGTCTGCCACTTCGAGCCTCAACTTGAACTGAGTCTGTGTTCTTCCATTTCCTGAATATGTTGCTAACTGTGGAAACAGACAGCTGAAATCTCTGAGACAGCTTTCTGTATCCTTCCCTTAAACCATGATGGTGAACAATTTTGTCTTCAGGTCATTTGAGTTGTTTTGAGCCCCACGTGTTGCTACTCTTCAGAGACAATTAAAAGAGGGAAACTTACAATTGACCCCCCCCCCCCCCTTAAATACTGAGCTTACCAAGTCAATTTGAGTTCCAATAATTACAGTATATTCTGGCGTATAAGATGACCCCCAACTTCTCCAGTAAAAATATACATTTTGGGATATACTCTCTATAAGACTACCACTCCTGTATTATTGGTACAGATAGTGGTGCTGTACTGTATGTGGTACTCAGTATATAACAACCAACCACGGCAAGCGACGTACCTTAACGCCGATTGGCTGGTGGTTGTATACAAAGCCTTCTTGGATTGGTCAGCTATCCCCGTCTCCAAGACTATCAGCGCGATATCGCAAACATGCCTTTTACACCCGTCTAGCCCGCCCTTGTGTACTATTACCACCTCCTCTGCCTCTCAGATCTCGCACATGCGTCGCTTCACTACAGTCCTCATGAGTGAAATCTGAGAGGCAGAGGAGGTAGTACGGTAATAGGCAACAAGGGTGGGTCAGATGTGTGAAAGAGGCGTGTTTTCTGGGCACAGCGCCGCTATAATTTTTTTCATACCCTGAGCATCCCGAATGCCTGCACTTGCTCCACCTTTCACTTACACCTTCCCATTGAGGGCTCACCTTGTCATCGGGACCATGTTAAGTCACTTCTTTCCACGAATCCTGGTGAGTGGATTTTCTTCTACTATACTTGTACAGCACCGCCCTTGCTGCTTTTTATACAGTCACCGCATATGGTGGGGATGCGGCTGCAGATGTTTTTGAGCTTCCCCACTGTATGCGGCAACCACAGACTCTCCAGTCCGGCTCAGAGGTTTCAGTACCCGCCCTATAAGACTACCCCCAGACTTTCAAAAAGTTTTTTCCTGGGTTAAGTTTTATACGCCAGAATATACAGTAGTTGTAAAGGTTTTGGAATCAATAAAATAACAGTGCCCAAATGTATGCACCTGCCTAATTTTATTTAACCTCCTTGCCGGTTATCCCGAGCTCAGCTCGGGGTAACCTGCGCAGGAGGATTTCTCAGGCGCCGCTGGGCCGATTTGCATATTTTTTTTTTATGGCACGCAGCTAGCACTTGCTAGCTGCGTGCATATTTCGATCGCCACTCACCACCGATTTGCCGCGCCGCCCCACCCCCCCTCCAGACCCCTTGCGCAGCCTGGCCAATCAGTGCCAGGCAGCGTTGAGAGGTGGATCGGGATTCCCTGTGACGTCCCGGACGTCATCCCGCCCCGTCGCCATGGCGACGGGGGAAGCCCAGCAGGAAATCCCGTTCTGAACAGGATTGTCTGCTTTCAGAGAGCGCCGGCGGTGATCGGCTTAGGTAGGGAGATGTCGCTTGTCAGCGGCTATCATGTAGCGAGCAGCTACATGATTTTAAATTTTTTTTTTTTAAAAGTGCTGCGCCGCCCCCTTGCCGACACAATTGGATTGGCAAGGGGGTTAAACAATTATTGTGCACTTTCTGTAAATCCAATAAACTTAATTTTACTTCTCATATCACTGTGTGCATCTCCTATAAATATATATTTAACTGACTTTTTTTATCATAACAACTAACGATTTATACAGGAAAATCATGACTTAAGGTTGCCCAAACTTTCGCATCCCACTGTAGATGCAATGGTTTCATCCGGTTATTTTCGCCTTGGGTGTCCTTTAAAGAGTACTTTAGGTTAAAATGATGACAGGCTCTGTCTGAATGGATGCAGATTTGGGGGGAGGAGGAGGCATGGTCTGTTTGTGGGTTTAAATATGTTTATGTCCTGATGTCTTCAGGGCAGAGGTGGCTCTCCATCCCTCTCCTCGGCAGCGGCCATGCTTCCAAAGACTACTGAAGGTCCCAAGAATTCTGAATTATGTGCCCTATCTATGAACCCGTAGGCCAGTCACACAACCACAATGTGTTTTTGAATTAAGGGCAGAGCCACACTGTCCCATTCTTCAAAAAATGAGCATCTAACTTATTTCAACCCAAATAACTATAACTATCTCACACTAGAAATTAGCATTAGCAGTGTTTTGATATGAAAAATTGCAAGAGGGCGATACAAGCAACTGATGAGTAACCTACAAACATTTTGGGCACTAACCTCGATTATGATTAAACTAAAAATGCCCTGTCAGTAATAATGGCAGCTTTGTCCACGCCAGAGGTCTAGTCTCTCATCCAAGAGTATGGCAGCAGGATTTTGGGTTTGTCAAAATTTTTAAAGGAAAAGCTACCTAAAGTAAGCAGAGTTAAATTTATTCTGGATCTGCATACCTTGGCCATGCCTCCCATTGTTTATCCCCACTCCTTCTTCAGGATTTGATTGGTCATTTTTCAGTCAATACAGAATTTGCATAAATCTTCTCCTCAGAATTATGTGCATCTCTTTGACCATCCCTACCTATCACCTCCTCTTAAGATGGGGTTGGGAAGATTGGGGAATGGAAGGGAGCCTGCCTCTTCCTGCTGACAAAGTTATTTTTTTCAAAGGAGTGATTACAGGGACCAGAGGGGAATAGAATGCACAGAGGTATGTGGACCGAGCAAGAACACCTTAGGTGGCTTTGCTTTAAATCAAACCATGTGAAATTTTCTTTTAAAATTATTTTTGTGGTGCTCATAGAAGTTTTTGGAAGCACTTACAGCTTCTTTGAGATCTCCGGAGTTTCTCTAGGTTCCAGTTGCAGCCATTTTTATCACTGGCCTACAAAGCTTGCAGCTGTAAACTTGTGCATTTTTAATGTGCATGCCTGAGTTCACGAACCACACTTTTACAACAGAAATAAACTTGTGCAAAGTTGATTGTTCACAAAATGCACAAGAGTCTACAGGGAGTGGTTAGTTCCAAAATCTTGTATGAAGGTCACACTATTTCATTTAATTTTTTTCATTATTTTGGTAATCTTTTAGAACCCTGGAAACACTTAGGATACTTTTACACTATATCCATAACAGATCCAGAAATATAGGATCACAACGCAATGAAGATGGAAAGTCACATCACACGTGCAATGCAACACATACAGCACAGCATAGTCTATAGACTTGTGCTTGCACCACAATCACAGAACTGCGCGTGTTGCCTGCAGTGAGTTATCCCAACAGAAATCATGGAACCAAACTGCAAGAGTGACAGTGAAAGTGTCATTGCATTGTAAAGGAAAAGTCTCCTAGTATGTCAATGGTTATAGCCTGGTAAACGTTACATTTTTATTGGCCATCTAAACTTTTTTTTTTTCCCCTGTAGTGTGAGCGCTTACCCAAACAATTTGTTCATAGTATTCAAGATCTGTTGGAACTCATACCACTTGTAAGTGGAACAATTGGCCAATCAAGATCGGATGTGTGTACTAGGCTTAAAGGGATCCTAGAGTGGGAAGAATATGTAGGCTGACTTATTTCCTTATAAACAATACCAATTGCCTGGCTGTCCTGCTGATACTATCTGTAATACTTTTAGCCGTAGACTCTGAACAAGCATGCAGATCAGGTGTTTGACAAAAGATTACATTGATTATTCAGACAAGATTAGCTGCATGCTTGTTTCAGGTGTGTGTGTCACACTACTGCAGCCAAAATGATCAGCAGGACTGTCAGGCAACTGGTATTGTTTAAAAGTAAATATAGTAGCCTCCATATACCACTCACTAGCCAGAGCTGAGGAACAACTGCCATCTGAAATTACATTTAAAGCCCTGTGGATCTGAAAAGCTAAATACAAGATCATAGCATACATTGCTACGTTTTTTGTGTTACATGTAAGCAAGCCAAAACTATTAGTTTTTGCGTATATAGTCTGCAAGTGGTTCAGCAGATACTGCATACAGTATAATGGACACAGTCTAGTACCTCTTCCCAAGGGCATTTGGGAAGATACCCATATGTTAGGTCCTGCTCCTCTATACTAACTCCTAGGCCATAGTCTGACCTAAGAGGTAAACCTTGTCCTGAGACAAATCCAATCTTGTACAACAATCAGACCAATAAGCATAAATGTAGGATGTTGAGCCCTGCAAGAGACTTATTGTAATATCAGTAACTTAATTATGAGTGCGCAGAGTCTAACCCTGCAGAAGCAGTACGAGACCAGAAAAAACTGTACCTTGATTACTTATAAGAATGTAACCACTTGTATACAGGGATAGATTTGTATCTTAAAAACTGGGTATAAAAATAATCATGGAATTACACTGTTATTGATCATGGCCTCATTTAAGCTATTTCAAGCACACGTCAGTATAACCTCAACAAGTGACGGCCAACTATGAAAAGGTACTCTCTCTCCGTAAGTGAATTGAACAAATATTGGCTCCAGAACCTGAAATGAGTCAAAAATACATATTTAGGAAGACCACTTAAAGGATACCTCAACAATAAAAAAAGGGGGGGAAGCAGCTATGTTTAGTGGGCTCCCCCCCCCCGGCTCTCTGGTACAGCCTATTGGACCGTTCCCCCCCCCCCCCCCCCCCCGAACTTACTACTTTGTCACGGCTGACTGCTCAAAACAAAAAAAGCACAAAATCCTTTGAACCAGCCATGAAGATGATAAATAAAAGCCTAGAAAAACTAACTTCAAAATAAACAGCCATTTAACAGGTTTTAACATCTTTTATTCAAAGTACTTAATTGAATACTAACATTTAGTAATTCTGTCAAATATATACATGTACTATATATATACATCTCCCATGATTTCTAGTGAAAAGACCAGGTATTCTGAGCCCAACTGATATTCTCCTTTAACCACTTAAAACAACAGTAGTGGTCCAAGATGTACACTTGTTCGTTGTTGCTGTTGACAGTCACGTGCTTGATGAACAGTCTGGGACTTGATAGCCTGCCGGCTTCATTTAATCTTTCCACTGCTGCAAGATAGGGGTCTTTTCCAGCTGCTTTGTCCACTTCCCTTCTGCAGAAACACAGTGCACATCGTATTAAAGATCTCTACAGGGTATGTGCAGGACCATTTATTCTTAAAGTAAACTTATCACTTGGAATGTACTTTTTAAAAAGCTTTTTGTCATTTGATTTGTTCACCGATGAAGAATTGTGAGATCCGGCTTAAATCAGCATGGAATAAAACCGGCAAAGTTGGCAATGCAACACAGAATGAAATATACAACAAAAGGAAGAATAATTTTGTAAAGTTTTACAAATAAATGACTAATGATGGAATGTACCACACTAATGTAATGGGAGTGTCCATACAATAGTGTCCGATGAATACTTAATTTTTTACCAAGGAGTCAAAATCCATTGAAAACTTGCTAATCAGTACTTAAATAAGGTTAACTTTTATATAACAGAATTGTTGTAACAAAGGTCCACCATAATTTGATAGACGGTGTTCTCAGGTTTCCACATTAACACGATTGCTTCTTTTGGCATAGGAAAAAAAAATTGTTGTCCTATTAAGTTAAAGTAATGCTGGGTAGGTTCCAATATAAAATGTATTTTGAGTTCTATAGCAATTGTTGGATTTGATTTTAATACATCTTGGCCCTTTTGCAATTCACTTTTTCTCCTGACTTATCTCCTAGGCGATAATTTCTGACCTCTTTAACCACTTGAGGACCACAGTCTTTCTACCCCTTAAGGACCAGAGCCTTTTTTTTCCATTCAGACCACTGCAGATTTAACTGTTTATTGCTCGGTCATACAACCTACTATCTAAATGAATTTTCCCTCCTTGTCACTAATACAGCTTTCTTTTGGTGCTATTTGATTACTGCTGCAATTTTTAGTTTTTATTACATTCATCAAAAAAAACATGAATTTTGTCAAAAAATTTTTTTTTAACTTTCTGTGATAAAATTTGTCAAAGTAAAATTTCTGTATACATTTGTCCAAATTTATTGTGCTACATGTCTTTGATAAAAACAAAAAACCATTCAGTGTATATTTATTGGTTTGGGTAAAAGTTATAGCGTTTGCAAACTATGGTGCAAAAAGTGAATTTTCCCATTTTGAAGCATCTCCGACTTTTCTGACCACCTGTCATGTTTCATGAGGTGCTAAAATTCCAGGATAGTATAAATACCCCGCAAATGTCCCCATTTTGGAAAGAAGACATCCAAAAGTATTCACTGAGAGGCATGGTGAGTTCATAGAAGATTTTATTTTTTGTCACAAGTTAGCGGAAAATGACACTTTGAGACAAAAAAAAAAAAGTTTCCATTTCTGCTAACTTGTGACGAAAAAAAAAAAAGAAATCTGCCACGGACTCACCATGCCCCTCTCTGAATACCTTGAAGTGTCTACTTTCCAAAATGGGGTCATTTGTGGGGTGTGTTTACTGTCCTGGCATTTTGGGGGGTGCTAAATTGTAAGCACCCCTGTAAAGCCTAAAGGTGCTCATAGGACTTTAGGCCCCTTAGCACACCTAGGCTGCAAAAAAGTTCCACACATGTGGTATTGCCGTACTCAAGAGAAGTAGTATAATGTGTTTTGGGGTGTATTTTTTACACATACCCATGTTGGGTGGGAGAAATATCTCTGTAAATGACAATGTTTTGATTTTTTTTTTTTACACAATTGTTCATTTACAGAGAGATTTCTCCCACCCAGCATGGGTTATGTGTAAAACTACACCCCAAAACACATTATACTACTCCTGAGTACAGAGATACCACATGTGTGGCACTTTTTTGCACCCTAACTGCGCTAAGGGGCCTAAAGTCCAATGAGTACCTTTAGGATTTCACAGGTCGTTTTGAGACATTTGGTTTCAAGACTACGCCGGTTTAGGGCCCCTAAAATGCCAGGGCAGTTTAGGAACCCCACAAGTGACCCCATTTTAGAAAGACAACACCACAAGGTATTCTGTTAGGAGTATGGTGAGTTCATAGAAGATTTTATTTTTTTTGGTCACAAGTTAGCGAAAATTTACTTTGTGAAAAAAAAACCAATAAAAATCAATTTCCGCTAACTTGTGACAAAAAATAAAATCTGCTATGAACTCACCATACCCCTAACGGAATACCTTGGGGTGTCTTCTTTCTAAAATGGGGTCACTTGTGGGGTTCCTATACTGCCCTGGCATTTTAGGGGCCCTGAACCGTGAGGAGTAGTCTTGAAACCAAATTTCTCAAAATGACCTGTGAAATCCTAAAGGTACTCATTGGACTTTGGACCCTTTAGCGCAGTTAGGGTGCAAAAAAGTGCCACACGTGGTATCGCCATACTCAGGAGAAGTAGTATAATGTGTTTTCTGGTGTATTTTTACATATACCCATGCTGGGTGGGAGAAATATCTCTGTAAATGTCAATTTTTTGATTTTTTTTTTACACACAATTGTCTATTTACAGAGATATTTCTCCCACCCAGCATGGGTATGTGTAAAAATACACCACAAAACACATTATACTACTTCTCCTGAGTATGGAGATACCACATGTGTGGCACTTTTTTGCACCCTAACTGCGCTATGGGGCCCAACATCCCATGAGTACCTATAGGATTTCACAGGTCATTTTGAGGCATTTGGTTTCTAGACTACTCCTCACGGTTTAGGGCCCCTAAAATGCCAGGGCAGTGTAGGAACCCCACAGGTGACCCCATTTTATAAAGAAGACACCCCAAGGTATTCAATTAGTAGTATGGTGAGTTTATAGAAGATTTTATTTTTTGTCACAAGTTAGCAGAAATTAATTTTTTTTTCCCACTAACTTATGAAAAAAAAAAAAAAAACTTCTATGAACTCACCATCCTACTAACGCAATACCTTGGGGTGTCTTCTTTCTAAAATGGAGTTACTTGTGGGGTTCCTATACTGCCCTGGCATTTTAGGGGCCCTTAACGTGAGTAGTAGTCTTGAAAGCAAATGCCTCAAAATGACCCGTGAATAGGACGTTGGGCCCCTTAGCGCACCTAGGCTGTCAAAAAGTGTCACACGTGGTATCGCCGTACTCAGGAGTAGTAGTATAATGTGTTTTGGGGTGTATTTTTACACATACCCATGCTAGGTGGGAGAAATATCTCTGTAAATGGACAATTATGTGTAAAAAAAAAAAAAAAAAAAAAAATGTAATTTACAGAGATTTCTCTCACCCAGCATTTGACAAAAAAAAAAAAATCTATGAACTAGTCATACACCTAATGGAATACCTTGGGGTGTCTTTTTTTCTAAAATGGGGTCACTTGTGGGGTTCCTATACTGCCCTGGCATTTTAGGGGCCCAAAACCGTGAGGCGTAGTCTGGAAACCAAATACCTCAAAATGACTGTTCAGGGTATAAGCATCTGCAAATTTTGATGACAGGTGGTCTATGAGGGGGCGAATTTTGTGGAACCGGTCATAAACAGGGTGGCCTCTTAGTTGACAGGTTGTATTGGGCCTGATCTGATGGATATGAGTGCTAGGGGGGTGACAGGAGGTGATTGATGGGTGTCTCGGGGGGTGATTAGCAATGCACTGGCAAGGTGATCAGGGCTGGGGTCTGAGGGCGTTCTGAGGGTGTGGGCGGGTGATTGGGTGCCCTAGGGGCAGATAAGGGTCTGATCTGATGGGTAGCAGTGACAGGGGGTGATTGATGGGTAATTAGTGGGTGTTTAGAGCAGAGAACAGATGTTAACAATGCACTTGGGAGGTGATCTGACGGCAGGTTTGCGGGCGATCTGATGGTGTGGGTGATCAGATTACCCGCAAGGGGCAGGTTAGGGGCTGATTGATGGGTGGCAGTTGGTGATTGACAGGTGATCAGTGGGTTATTACAGGGGGGATAGATGCATACAGTACACGGGGGGGGGATCTGGGGAGAATCAGGGGTGGGGGGGTTTGGTGATCAGGAGCCCCCAGGGGGCAGTTAGGACCTAAAATAAAAAAATAGCGTTGACATAGTGACAGGGAGTGATTGATTGGTGATTAGGGGAGTGATTGGGTGCAAACAGTGGTCTGGGGGGGGGGGGGGGGTGTGTCTGAGGGGTGCTGTGGGCGATCAGAGGGAAGGGTGGGGGGGCAGGATTAGTGTGTTTGGTGCAAACTAGGGTGGCTTCAGCCTGCCCTGGTGGTCCCTCGGACACTGGGACCACCAGGGCAGGAGGCAGCCTGTATAATACACTTTGTATACGTTACAGAATGTATTATACACTTTGTAGCAGCGATCGTGGGGTCAACAACCCGCCAGCGCTTCCGAACGGCCGGCGGGTTGTCGTCGCGGGTGGGTGGAGCCAGTTGCCGGGGGAAGCGTGATCGCTCTCCTGGCATGCCGAAAGGACGCAACGCCCATGGGTGTATTGCGGTCCTTTCGGCGTCCACTTTGCCGCCGCCCATCGGCTGTGGGCGGTTGGCAAGTGGTTAAAATAACTTTTCAGCACTCTGCAATTGAAAGTACCAAAAAGTACGGTAGGTGAAAACCGCTGTCAAATGATTCTGAGCGGTTTCTTGCTTGCTGATAGTATGAAAGGCATTTTATTCACCAGTTGTGAAAATATCACCAGTGAGAACACTCAGGAGAAAAAGTCAATTGCATATGGGGCTCTTAGCTTTAATACTGTCAAACTCTTAAGCTCAACACACACCATACAATCTTGGTTGTACAGATCTACCAAATCTATGTAGTATAAGGGCCAACAGATTGAAAATACCTTGGATGATTGATTGTATAAGCTCTTATACTACATGAAAGTGGTAAGATTGAACAACCTAGATTGTATGGTGTGTGTTGAGCCTTAAGGTGACCACATACAATACAGAAAAAATATCTAATTTTACACAGTCGATAAACAATAGGTTGTGCAGATTTTCTATTCGAGCAGGAAATTTGATCGAATTTCCTTTTTTTTTTTGTATTAAGTCGATTGGGAGTTGTGATTTTTCTGATCAATTTTTCAGAACATGTAATGGTGTAGTAATTGAACAGGGTAGGGTAGATTGTGGTAGCTGGATAGTGTACTGGTTAAGGGCTCCACCTCTGACACAAGGCTCTGCCTGTTCAGTAAGTCAGACCTATTCAGTAAGGAGTTCATTGGGCGAGACTCCCAAAGAATAGACTGCTACTGCCTGCTGAGTGCGCTCTAGTGGCTGCCTCGCAAGCACTTTGAGTCCAACAGGAGAAAAGCGCTATACAAAAAAAGGAATAAAAAAAAAAAAAGAAATTGTCAATTTCTTGATAAGTAGACCCAAGCAATTTTCTCAGTTTTCAGCCATTTCATAACTGGGTGAAATTTGAACACGTTAAACACATGATTTGAAAAATCTGACCAATCAGAAGAATTGATTATAAATCTGACCAATCAGAAGAATTGATTACAACTCCCAGATTGAATTTTTTTTTTTAAAGTGTGGTGTGGCTTCCTTTTTAACCTGCCTGGCGTTCGGATTCCCACGGCCCTGCGGCCACGGGAACGTTTTTGCATTTTTTTTTTAATTTATCCCTGCGGCAACCCTCCCACCCCTCCGATCGCCGCCGGCGCCATCACCCGTCCGGAAATCCCGTTCTGAACGGGATTTCCAGAAGGGCTTCCCCTGTCGCCATGGTGACGACCGTAGTGATGTCACAGGGAGTCCCGATTCACCCCTCAGCACTGTCTGGCACTGATTGGCCGGGCAGCGCACGGGGTCTGGGGGGCGGGGGGAGGCTGTATCGTGGCGGATCGGCGGTGATTAGGCACAACACACAGTAAGCAAGGTGCTTGCTGCATGTTTTAGAAAAAAAAAATATTCAAATCCGCCCAGCGGGGCCTGAGTGGCGACCTCCGGCGTCTCTGGACGAGCCTAGCTCGTCCAGAACGCCACGGAGGTTAAGGCTGGTTTCACATTGGGACGTTACAGGCTGACGATACAGCAGCCCGTAACGCAGCCCAACTCACAGCAATAAGAAATCAATGGGCTGTTCACAGTGCCCACGTTGTGTTACATTGTAACGCTGCACGTTCTGGGAAAGTGCAGCATGCTGTACGATATACTGGGCTAAGCCACGTTAGACTGTTTGCACATGCTCAGTAATGTTGGAGGAGGAGGTTTCCCCTCCTTCTAGCGGTCAGCTACATGGCTAATTAATATTCACTGCACTGTGGACTCGTAGTGTTGTCCGGATCATGAACGAATCGTTCATTTGATCCAAATTTTTTTTGTGAGTCGAATGATCTGGATCATCACAATGAAAGTTTCGTTTCACAGTGGATGTCTGTCTGGAAGAAACAGGAACATACAGAATGTAAAGTGCAGGGAAAGTCCTGTCCTGCTAGTCATTTCACCCAGTCTGATTCCCTAGTAAAATGATTCAAATGATTCGGTTCAAAGATCCAGATCTTTTCAATGATCCAATTTAAATGATCCGAATCCTTAAAAAGATCCGGACTTTCTATCACTAACCTGGAGCGGCTGCTTTGAGAGCTGCATAACGCAGCTTAATCTGACGTCCAACTTCAACACCACCATGCGTTGCGTTAGGGGCATGTTATGTAACCATAACGTCCCCTAAAATGCAACGTCTTGGTGGGAAAGTAGCCTAAAAGTTCCATTTTTGTAAATTTACATTTGCAACAATCTGTGGGTGCTTTTAACCTCCTTGCTAGCTGCTTGTAACATCCGATCGCTGCCTATCCGCAACGTCGCGCCACCCCCCCTCCAGACCCCTTGCGTAGCCTGGCCAATCAGGGCCAGGCAGCGCTGAGCGGTGGCCCGGGATTTCCTATGACGTCCCGACGTCATCCTGCCCCGTCGCCATGGCGACCGGGGAAGCCCAGCAGGAAATACCGTTCTGAACTGGATTTCCTGCTTACTCCGATCGCCGGAAGCGATCGGAGTGGCTGCGGAGCTGCCGCTGCTCAGCGGCTATCATGTAGTGAGCCCTGGGCTCGCTACATGATTTAAGAAAAAAAAAAAAGTACAAAAAAAAAGTGCTGCGCTGCCTCCTTGCCGGGGGAATTAGACCAGCAAGGAGGTTAAGAAGTCTCACTGGATTGTAATATGCTTGAATACATTTTGGTTGGACAATAAATGGTTTTCCTTCTGTGCTTTTTCATTTTAGTAATAGTAAGTTTCAATGAATATATTTTAAATCCATTGGGAATAGCACCACTTCCTTTAAGTGTTAATCAGAAGTTTTTTTTCTGTTTAAATGGTTTTTGAAGTGTATGCCTTTTTAATGTTAGGTACTGAAACCATCTATCGGGACTTATTCACACTAGTCAGTGAGTTGAATGCATTAAAATGCATGAGTAAAAAAACGGTGTGAATGGGTTTGAGTTGTGTATTTACACACATTTCCATGAGTTTTAAAGTGACACTGAAGCGAAAAAAAAAACTATAATGAAATGGTTGTGTAATACAGATAATTGATGAACATAAGTAGCAAAGAAAATCGTGTCATTTTTATTTTCAGATAAATAGCATTTTTATAACATTGCATCATTCTCTAATAATTTCAGTTTCCACAATATGCTCAGCATTTTAAATGATTTCACAGAGCAGGCTAGTAACCCTTTAAAGAGAACCCGAGGTGTGTTTAAAGAATGTTATCTGCATACAGAGGCTGGATCTGCCTTTACAGCCCAGCCTCTGTTGCTATCCCAAACCCCACTAAGGTCCCCCTGCACTCTGCAATTCCTCATAAATCACAGCCGTGCTGTGAGGCTGTTTACACATCTGTAGTGTCAGTCTCAGCTGCTCCCCCGCCTCCTGCATAGCTCCAGTCTCTGCCCCCGTCCCTTCCCTCCAATCAGCAGGGAGGGAAGGGATGCAGGCGGGGACTGGAGTTCTGCAGGAGGCGGGGAGAGCAGCAGACTGACACTATAGAGATAAACACAACCAGCTCTGACAAGCTGTTTGTCAGCAGCGTGGCTGTGATTTATGAGGGATTGCAGAGTGCAGGGGGACCTTAGGGGGGTTTGGGATAGCAACAGAGGCTGGGCTGTATAGGCAGATCCAGCCTCTGTATGCAGATAATATTCTTAAAACCCACCTCGGGTTCTCTTTAAAAACTTCTCTGCAGAAAAAACAAACAAAGAAGAAACGAGACAGTTGAGATAAGAGCTTCAAAAGACAGTGCGGTCCACGACTTTATAAAGTCGCAGAGCTCACTTTTGCATAGATAACAGCTCAGCAACTCACTGTTATGCGAATGGTAAAATTTAGGTTTGCCTGAGGCAATATGTTTCCTGAATACTACATGCCTTATCACCATGGTGATAACTCTATAAACTTTATTAAAGACAGGCGATAAGCTTAGTGAATTGAGGCCATTGTACTCAAATCTACCTCTAAACAATTTGCCACGTGTTAGAAAGATTCCATACAGCTCAGTTTTGCAGATATGTCAGTCATGTACTGGTGATATTGTAAGGGATGAATCCCTTGTTATCCTTTAACCACTTGCCGACCGCACGCTTATACCGTGCGTCGGCAAAGTGGCAGCTGCAGGACCAACAACGCAGTTCTGCGTCGCCAGCTGCAGGCTGATTAATCAGGAAGCAGCCGCTCGCGCGAGCGGCTGCTTCCTGTCAATTCACGGCGGGGGGCTCCGTGAAGAGCCTGCGGGCCGCCGACGGCGGCTCGCAGGCTAAATGTAAACACAAGCGGAAATAATCCGCTTTGTTCACATTGTACGGCGCTGCTGCGCAGCAGCGCCGTAAGGCAGATCGGCGATCCCCGGCCAATCAGCGGCCGGGGATCGCCGCCATGTGACAGGGGACGTCCTGTCACTGGCTGCACAGGACGGATAGCGTCCTATGCAGCCCGGATCACCGGGGGGGGGGGGGGGGGGGGGGAAGGTAGGAGAGGGAGGGGGAGAATGTCGCCGCGGAGGGGGCCTTTGAGGTGCCCCCCCCCGCAACATGCCTGCAGGCAGGAGCGATCAGACCCCCCCCTGCACATCATCCCCATAGGAGGGGAAAAAGGGGGACGATCTGATCGCTCTGTGTGCACCCTGATCTGTGCTGGGGGCTGCAGAGCCCACCCAGCACAGATCACAACAAACAGCGCTGGTCCTTAAGGGGGGGGAATTAAAGGGGGGGTCCTCAAGTGGTTAAAAAAAATTGTGGGATGGATGTATTCTGAAACTGCCTCTACTTTTCAAGCCATAATAAAGCTTCTACATCTACCTCCATCTTCTGTTCCACCTACTGCTAACAGTATGAGAATATGTATACTGAAAGTGAACCCAAAATGAAAAAAACTGATCAGATAAACTATATAGTCTGCCTCATCTTCCTAAAAATGACTATTCTATTTTAACATTTACAAAGTAGATTGAATGGTTTTATTATCTCTGCTCAGGGGCAACCTATTAAGTGTCCATGAACTAGCAACCTTTTTCTATCTCCTCCTGCTTTCAGATGTTTTGTTCTGTGAGGAAACTTTATGGCTTTAATTTGCTTATCAGTGGTGTTTACTATATTCCCAAGATACCAATACCACAGAAGCTGTCACGTCCATGCCTAAAAAACTGTTCAGGCAGCAAAATAAAACAAGTAAAACAGACTGGTTATTAATGTTTTGCACTGTACATACACGTTTATCTCAAGTTGCCTCGAGTGCACTTGAGGGCCTGTTTCCACTACACACAGATTCTGCATGCAGAAAACTGACTCCAATGAATGCCTATGGGAAATCTGCATCAGAAAAATCACGTTCAGTGGAAACAGGCCCATAGACATTCATTGGAGTCAGTTTTCTGCATGCAGAATCTGCGTGTAGTGGAAACAGGCCCTGAAGATTCTGACAAGGTGAAATTTATCTCTACTTTAGAGGTAGATTCAGCCTCTGCCCCAGAAGAGAAAGATGGTCAATAACCACTTTATACCCCCAAATTTTGCTTTCCCTGTAGATCACATTGAAAACCTCCTGGGAGCCATGTGCACTATGATGCAGCTTTCTGCTACAGATGAAGTTCATCAAGGTTGTAAAGAGAATCATGATCCTTTACATCTTGGTAAATCATAACCCACGTCTCGCACCTCTCCCCAGTACTGCAAACTCTTCACTAGTTTCCAGTAAAATGGAGAATGCCTGCTGGCATTCAAGGCTCTAAACCACATGAGACCTAAGTAGATGGCAAATCTATTGGAACTATATGTCCCTCTATGCACCCTCTGCTCTGAATAAGATGAATTTATTTCCAGGATCCACTTAAACATTAGGTACTCGGGCCTTTTGCCATGCAGTCCCTACTCCATGAAACTTCCTATATCTGCGTGAGTGGTCGCATCTCTGGACCGCTTTATTAATAAAAACAAACTACCTATTACCTTATTATTGTTATTATCAGTGCATATCTCTGCCCTATGTATATTGTGGAAAACACCATAGGTTTGAATTCATTAACCTGCTGGGCGGTCTGGACGAGCTCAGCTCGTCCAGTACCGCCGGAGCCTGCCGCTCAGGCCCTGCTGGGCCGATTTGGCTCAAGTAAAAAGCAGCACACGCAGCCGACACTTTGCCAGCCGCGTGTGCTGCCTGATCGCCGCCGCTCTGCGGCGATCCGCCGCGAGCAGCGGCGAAAGAGGGTCCCCCCAGCCGCCTGAGCCCAGCGTAGCCGGAACAAAAAGTTCCGGCCAGCGCTAAGGGCTGGATCGGAGTCGGCTGACGTCCATGACGTCACTCCGCTCGTCGCTATGGCGACGAGGGAAGCAAAACAAGGAAGGCCGCTCTTTGCGGCCTTCCTTGTTTATTCTGGGCGCCGGAGGCGATCGGAAGAACGCCTCCGGAGCGCCCTCTAGTGGGCTTTCATGCAGCCAACTTTCAGTTGGCTGCATGAAATAGTTTTTTTTTTTTTATTAAAAAAAAACCCTCCCGCAGCCTCCCTGGCGATCTTATCAGAACGCCAGGCAGGTTAACCCATTCAGGTTCCGTCGTTTTCACGTGAGAAATGTTTACCTCGCATTCATTAGCCTATAACTTTATCACTACTTATCACAATGCACTGATCTATATCTTGTTTTTTTCGCCACCAATTAGGCTTTCTTTGGGGGGTACATTTTGCTAAGAGCCACTTTACTGTAAATGCATTTTAACAGGAAGAATAAGAAAAAAATGGAAAAATTCATTATTTCTCAGTTTTCAGCCATTGTAGTTTTAAAATAATACATGCCTCCATAATTAAAACTCGCGTATTGTATTTGTCCATATGTCCCGGTTATTACACCGTTAAAATTATGTCCCTATCACAATGTATGGCGACAATATTTTATTTGGAAATAAAGGTGCATTTTTTCCATTTTGCATCTATCACTATTTACAAGTTTAAAATAAAAAAAAATAGAAATATTTCATCTTTACATTGATATTTAAAAAGTTTAGACCCTTAGGTAAATATTTACATGTTTTTTTTTTTTTATTGTAATGGTTTTGTTTTTTTTATACTAAACATTTTATTTGGGTACTTTTGGGAGGTAAACAATAGATTTATAATGTAAGTGTGTGTTAATTCTGTTTTTTTTTTTTTTTTCCAGGTGTAGTATTACTTTTTGGCCACAAGATGGCGGCCATGAGTTTGTTTACATGACGTCACTCTAAGCGTAGCACGCGCTTAGAGTGACGCATCAGGAAGAAGACGGCCAGAAAAATCTCAGCTTCCGAGAGAAACTGTCGCTTTTTCAGCGGGGGAGAGGAATCAATGATCGGTCTCCGTAGCCCGATACATTGATTCCTTGGCTACCGAATCCGCGGCCGGGAGTGCGTGTGCACGATCGGCCGCGGGGGCGCGCATGGTTCCTGGACGTAGAAACTACGTCCAGGAACCAAAATAGGTTAATATTGAAAAGATTCTTCAGGAAGTCAGAGTATCTCTCAGACTTAGATTTTACTCCAGTTCTAAACACCTTAAAGTACACACTGACCCGAGGAAAAAGTACCTAAGGTAAGCACAGAGGTACAGTGCTTCTGGAAAGTATTTACAGCGCATCACTTTTTCACATTTTGTTACAGCCTTATTCCAAAATGGATTAAATTTATTTTTTCCCTCATACTTTTACACTCAACACCCCATATCAAGGTGTAAAAAGTTTACTTGACATTTTGGTAAATTTATAAAAAATAAAAATTGAGAAAACGTATATAAATATTCACAGCCTTTGGATACACCTAAGCTGAATGTTGAGCTTCATGGCAGTTTCCCCTGATCATCCTTAACCACTTGAGGACCGTGGGCTTTAACCCCCTTAAGGACCAGGCACTTTTTTTCCATTCAGACCACTGCAGCTTTCACGGTTTATTGCTCGCTCATACAACCTACCACCTAAATGAATTTTGGCTCCTTTTCTTGTCACTAATAAAGCTTTCTTTTGGTGCTATTTGATTGCTGCTGCGATTTTTACTTTTTATTATATTCAGCAAAAAAGACATGAATTTTGGCAAAAAAATGATTTTTTTAACTTTCTGTGCTGACATTTTTCAAATAAAGTAAAATTTCTGTATACATGCAGCGCGAAAAATGTGGACAAACATGTTTTTGATAAAAAAAACCCATTCAGTGTATATTTATTGGTTTGGGTAAAAGTGATAGCGTTTACAAACTATGGTGCAAAAAGTGAATTTTCCCATTTTCAAGCATCTATGACTTTTCTGACCCCCTGTCATGTTTCATGAGGGGCTAGAATTCCAGGATAGTATAAATACCCCCCAAATGACCCCATTTTGGAAAGAAGACATCCCAAAGTATTCACTGAGAGGCATGGTGAGTTCATAGAAGATATTATTTTTTGTCACAAGTAAGCGGAAAATGACACTTTGTGACAAAAAAAAAAAAAAAAGTTTCCATTTCTTCTAACTTGCGACAAAAAAAAAAAAAGAAATCTGCCACGGACTCACCATGCCCCTCTCTGAATACCTTGAAGTGTCTACTTTCCAAAATGGGGTCATTTGTGGGGTGTGTTTACTGTCCTCGCATTTTGGGGGGTGCTAATTTGTAAGCACACCTGTAAAGCCTAAAGGTGCTCATTGGACTTTGGGCCCCTTAGCGCAGTTAGGCTGCAAAAAAGTGCCACACGTGGTATTGCCGTACTCAGTAGAAGTAGTATAATGTGTTTTGGGGTGCATTTTTACACATACCAATGCTGAGTGGGAGAAATCTCTCTGTAAATGGACAATTGTGTGTAAAAAAAATTAAAAAATTGTCATTTACAGAGAGATTTCTCCCACTCAGCATGGGTATGTGTAAAAATACACCCCAAAACACATTATACTACTTCTCCTGAGTACGGCGATACCACATGTGTGGCACTTTTTTGCACCCTAAATGCGCTAAGGGGCCTAAAGTCCAATGAGTACCTTTTTCATTTCAAGACTACTCCTCACGGTTTAGGGCCCCTAAAATGCCAGGACAGTATAGGAACCCCACAAATGACCCCATTTTAGAAAGAAGACATCCCAAGGTATTCCGTTAGGTGTATGGCGAGTTCATAGAAGATTTTATTTTTTGTCACAAGTTAGCGGAAAATGACACTGTGAAAAAACCCAATATAAATCAATTTCCGCTAACTTGTGACAAAAAATAAATTCTTCTATGAACTCACCGTACTACTAACGGAATACCTTTGGGTGTCTTCTTTCTAGAATAGGGTCATTTGTGGGGTTCCTATACTGCCCTGGCATTTGAGGGGCCCTAAACCGTGAGGAGTAGTCTTGAAACCAAATGTCGCAAAATGACCTGTGAAATCCTAAAGGTGCTCATTGGACTTTGGGCCCCTTAGCGTACTTATGGTGTAAAAAAGTGTCACACATGTGGTACCGCCGTACTCAGGAGAAGTAGTATAATGTGTTTTGGGGTGTATTTTTACACATACCCATGCTGGGTGGGAGAAAAATATCTGTAAATGACAATTTTAAATTTTTTTTACACACATTTGTCCATTTACAGAGAGATTTCTCCCACTAAGCATGGGTATGTGTAAAAATACACCCCAAAACACATTATACTACTTTTCCTGAGTACGGCGGTACCACATGTGTGACACTTTTTTGCAGCCTAGGTGCGCTAAGGGGCCCAACGTCCTATTCACAGTTCATTTTGAGGCATTTGTTTTCTAGACTACTCCTCGCGGTTTAGGGCCCCTAAAATGCCAGGGCAGTATAGGATTTTAGAAAGAAGACACCCCAAGGTATTCCGTTAGGTGTATGGCGAGTTCATAGAAGATTTTATTTTTTGTCACAAGTGAAAATAGTATAGTGAAAAATGACACTTTGTGAAAAAAAACCAATGAAAATCAATTTCCGCTAACTTTTGACAAAAAATAAAATCTTCTATGAACTCGTCATACACCTAACAGAATACCTTGGGGTGTCTTTTTTTCTAAAATGGGGTCACTTGTGGGGTTCCTATACCGCCCTGGCATTTTACGGGCCCAAAACCGTAAGTAGTCTGGAAACCAAATGTCTCAAAATGACTGTTCAGGGGTATAAGCATCTGCAAATTTTGATGACAGGTGGTCTATGAGGGGGCGAATTTTGTGGAACCGGTCATAAGCAGGGTGGCCTCTTAGATGACAGGTTGTATTGGGCCTGATCTGATGGATAGGAGCGCTAGGGGGGTGACAGGAGGTGATTGATGGGTGTCTCAGGGGGTGGTTAGAGGGGAAAATAGATGCAATCAATGCACTGGGGAGGTGATCGGAAGGGGGTCTGAGGGTTTGGCCGAGTGATCAGGAGCCCACACGGGGCAAATTAGGGCCTGATCTGATGGGTAGGTATGCTAGGGGGTGACAGGAGGTTATTGATGGGTGTCTCAAGGTGTGATTAGAGGGGGGAATAGATGCAAGCAATGCACTGGCGAGGTGATCAGGGCTGGGGTCTGAGGGCGTTCTGAGGGTGTGGGCGGGTGATTGAGTGCCCTAGGGGCAGATAGGGGTCTAATCTGATAGGTAGCAGTGACAGGGGGTGATTGATGGGTAATTAGTGGCTGTTTAGGGTAGAGAACAGATGTAAACACTGCACTTGAGAGGTGATCGGACGTCGGGTCTGCGGGCGATCTATTGGTGTCGGTGGGTGATCAGATTGCCCGCAAGGGGCAGGTTAGGGGCTGATTGATGGGTGGCAGTGACAGCAGGTGATTGATGGGTGGCAGTGACAGGGGGTGATTGATGGGTGATCAGTGGGTTATAACAGGGGAGAACAGATGTAAATATTGCACTGGCGAATTGATAAGGGGGGGGGGGGTCTGAGGGCAATCTGAGCGTGTAGGCGGGTGATTGGGTGCCCGCAAGGGGCAGATTAGGGTCTGATCTGATGGGTAACAGTGACAGGTGGTGATTGATGGGTAATTAGTGGGTGTTTAGAGGAGAGAATAGATGTAAACACTGCGCTTGGGTGGTGATCTGATGTCGGATCTGCGGGCGATCTATTGGTGTGGGTTATCAGATTGCCCGCAAGGGGCAGGTTAGGGGCTGATTGATGGGTGGCAGTGACAGGGGGTGATTGACAGGTGATCAGGGGGGATAGATGCATACAGAACATGGGGGGGGGGTCTGGGGAGAATCTGAGGGGTGGGGGGGCGATCAGGAGGGAGCAGGGGGGGGGGATAAAAAAAAAATAGCGTTGACAGATAGTGACAGGGAGTGATTGATGGGTGATTAGGGGGGTGATTGGGTGTAAACATGGGTCTGGGGGGTGGGCAGGGGGGGGTCTGAGGGGTGCTGTGGGCGATCAAGGGGCAGGGGGGGGAATCAGTGTGCTTGGTGCAGAGTAGGGTGGCTGCAGCCTGCCCTGGTGGTCCCTCGGACACTGGGACCACCAGGGCAGGAGGCAGCCTGTATAATACACTTTGTAAACATTACAAAGTGTATTATACACTTTGCATGCGGCGATCGTCGGGTTAACATCCCGCCGGCGCTTCCGTATGGCCGGCGGGATGTTGTGGCGGGTGAGCGGAGCCAGGCGGCGGTGGAGGATCGCGTCACGGATGACGTGATCGCTCTGCCCATGCCCCTACAAGGACCGCTGCCATTTGTCAATACGGCGGTCCTTGCAGGGTCCACTTCCCGGCCGCCAATTGTCAATACGGCGGTCGGGAAGTGGTTAAAATCTTTCCACAATCCACCTGTGGTAAATTAAGTTGATTGGATATGATTTGGAAAGGCACACACATACAAGGTCCCACAGTTGACATTTCATGTCAGAGCACAAACCATGCATGAAGTCAAAGGAATTGTCTGAAGACCTCTAAAACAGGATTAACTTGAGGCACAAATCTGGGGAAGGTTACAGAACAATTTCTGCTGCTTTTGAAGTTCCCAATAAACATAGTGGCCTTAATCTTCCGTAAGTGGAAGTAGTTCAAAACAACCGGGACTCTTCCTAGAGCTGGCTGGCCATCTAAACAGACTGATCAGGGAAGAAGGGCCTTAGTCAGGGAGGTGACCAAGAACCCAATGGTCACTCTGTCAGAGCTCCAGAAGTCCTCTGTGGAGAGAAGAGAACCTTCCAGAAGGACAACGGTCTCTGCAGAAATCAGGCTTGTATGGTAGAGTGGCCAGACAGAAGCCACTCCTTACTAAAAGGCACATGGCAGCCAGCTTGGAGAAACAATATTCTCTGGTCTGATGAGACAAAGATTGAACTCTATGGTGTGAATGCCAGGCATCACATTTGGAGGAAAACAGGCATCCCTTATCACCAGGCAAATACCATCCCTGCAGGTGAAGCATGGTGGTGGCAGCATCATGTTGTAGGGATGTTTTTCAGTGGCAGGAACTGGGAGACTAGACAGGATAAAGGAAGATATGAGTGCAGCAATGCACAGACATCCTGTATGAAAACCTGCTTGAACTCAGACTGGGGCGACAGTTCATCTTTCAGCTGGACAACAACCCTAAGCACACAGCCAAAATATGAAAGTAGTGGCTTCAGGACAACGCTGAATGTCCTTGAGAGGCCCAGCTAGAGCTCAGACTTCAATCAGTTTGAAAATCTCTGGAGAGATCTTAAAATGGCTGTGTACAGACGCTTCCCATCCAGCCTAATGGTGCTGCAAAGAGGAATAGGAGAAATTGGCCAAGGATAGGTGTTCCAAGCTTGTGGCTCCATATTCCAAAATACTTGAGGCTGTAATTTCTGCCAAAGTACTGAACAAAGGCTGTGAATACTTAAGTACATATGATTTCTCTCTTTTTTTTTTTTTTTATAAATTTGCCAAAAGCTCACTTTTTTCACATCTCAAGGTTCTGAGGAAAAATGAATTTAATCCATTTTAAGATGAGGCTGCAACATAAAATGTGATCGCTGGAAAAAGGCACAATACATAAAAGCGCTGAGGATCAGGAGTAGGGGGAAGGGAGACACATATCCAAAATCCATACTGGGTACACCTCTATGTCAGGAAACCTCCTTGGCGGCATGCTGTAATGGTGACTGGCATATCACTTTCATCCTTTTTCCTGCCCGTCACCATTACGGGCTAAACGCCAGGGAGGTTAACAAATCTCTGAACCACTATGGCTATCATTCATAAAAGCAGTGCGATAAAAAAATCTGGGAGGGAAAATACCGCATTCGGTATTTTAGACTTCTGTGTGCTCATTCATAAACATTTTAACAGCTGCAGTAGAGATGCGGGGATTTTCCGAACTGAGCTGTCGAAGTTGTTACATTAATGAGCGACTGGCTGATTTGTTACATTCCTGGTCTCCGTGCAGAAAGCATTACAATAAAAGGCAGCCCCAACTTACCTTTAGATGTGTATTAATTTTTTTTACTGCCTCTGTTTGCCCTGAATCTTCTCTGATTCTGTCTATTAGTCTGTCTTAACAATCAGTATAATTGCCACAACTTAGAAAAACTTCAAGAAACTTTACACATGCAGGCTTTCTGAAGTGAAATTTATCTGAAAACAGGTACAAGAGGTTAAAAACACAGCCTTGGTATTTTGGGATGCCTTGTTTGTTCTGCTCTCACTGCTGCTGCCTGGGAGATCGCTTCTTCAGCTGGCTTATCGCCTCTTCAAAGCAGCCGGCATTTCTTCATCTCAATACCGGCTGATCTTACCTTTATGATTTGACATTTATTACATTTTACGATATGTGCTGGAGGTGTTCACCACACAAGGCGGTAATTTATCTCCCTGCTCGGTAAGTAACTTTTCATGCGGAAACAGCTTTTATGAATTGAGATTTTGCTAAATGCTCTGGAAAGTCTGCTGTTTTCAGCATTAACGCATGCGGTAACACTTTATGAATGATACCCTTTATGGGAGTGTCAAAGCATATTAGTCTACATTTTTTTTTCTAGCATCAATAACATCAAAGAACTCTAGGGCTGCAGGCTCTCAGTATGATCTCCTTATATAACTGTACTGGAAGACAAAAATATTGGAAATGCTGCCTCCTTTCTTGAACGATAGTCATTAGGCTTTACAAAGAGAAGGTAGTCCGCGGGAGACTTCAGAAGTCTTCAGGAGCCGAGTCCCCCCAGCGGTTCCATATTGTGCGAGTGTGTGAGTTAGGGCGCTCGCGCTCACGCATGCGCAGTATGGAGCGCCCCAACTTCATGAGGACTCGGCTCCCGAAGACTTCTGAAGCCTCGCTTCGGTGGCAGAAAGAGCAGTATTTACTGAAGAGCCAGCATTGGAACGGGCACAGGGAAAAGAAAATGGAAGGCTCTATAGTAACTAGAACTTTCCCTCTCCCTAGGTACCTGGCTTTTTTTTTTTTTTTTTAAAGGTTTCCATTGACTAACATGCAGTGCAAATGGAGTTAGTTTGTATGTGAAACCATATTTGCCTCTAGATACTAGGAAAAAAGTTTACATAATGTAGATACTATTCTGTATTTCTTACTTACACCATCTTTCTCAGGATAATTTGCAGATTCTCGTTGCATCCACCTTGTGACTTGATGCTACTAGCATTTGAAACAATGAAGCGTTCTATTGTTAACAGCATCTCAACATCTGACATAAATGATGGAATGTGCAGAATTTTCAGATTCGTGTTTCTGTCAAATACAGAATAGAATCCCAATGACGAAGCACCTAAGCAAAAACAAAAATGATTCTGCAATGAAAACCTTTTATATTGCACAAACAATCACAATGTTTGTAAGGTTTGGTTCCCACTAGGTGGGTTTTTGATGCTTATCGAAATGCATGCACTTTGCAATTCGTGATTTCCCAGTAGCAATTCCATTACAGTATTCTGACCAGTGTACTGTGATGGATGCAGTGATGTTTATTAACCACTTGAGGACCACAGTCTTTTCGCCCCTTAAGGACCAGAGCCTTTTTTCCATTCAGACCACTGCAGCTTTCACGGTTTATTGCTCGGTCATACAACCTACCACCTAAATGAATTTTAAAATGTAAAAAAAGTTTCCATTTCTTCTAACTTGCGGCAAAAAAAAAAAAAAAATGAAATCTGCCACAGACTCACCATGGCCCTCGCTGAATACCTTGAAGTGTTTACTTTCCAAAATGGGGTCATTTGTGGGGTGTGTTTACTGTCCTGGCATTTTGGGGGGGGGGGGGTGCAAAATTGTAAGCACCCCTGTAAAGCCTAAAGGTGCTCATTGGACTTTGGGCCCCTTAGCGCAGTTAGGCTGCAAAAAAGTGCCACACGTGGGTATTGCCGTACTCAGGAGAAGTAGTATGTGTTTTGGGGTGTATTTTTACACATACCCACGCTGGGTGGGAGAAATCTCTCTGTAAATGGACAATTGTGTGTAAAAAAAAATAAATCAAAAAATTGTCATTCACAGAGACATTTCTCCCACCCAGCATGGGTATGTGTAAAAATACACCCCAAAACACATTATACTACTTCTCCTGAGTACGGCGGTACCACATGTGTGGCACTTTTTTGCACCCTAACTGCGCTAAGGGGCCCAAAGTCCAATGAGTACCTTTAGGATTTCACAGGTCATTTTGCGACATTTGGTTTCAAGACTACTCCTCACGGTTTAGGGCCCATAAAATGCCAGGGCAGTATAGGAACCCCACAAATGACCCCATTTTAGAAAGAAGACACCCCAAGGTATTCTGTTAGGAGTATGGTGAGTTCATAGAAGATTTTATTTTTTGTCACAAGTTAGCGGAAATTGATTTTAATTTTTTTTTTTTTTCACAAAGTGTCATTTTCCGCTAACTTGTGACAAAAAATAAAATCTTCTATGAACTCACCATACTATTAACGGAATACTTTGGGGTGTCTTCTTTCTAAAATGGGGTCATTTGTGGGGTTTCTATACTGCCCTGGCATTTTAGGGGCCCTAAACCGTGAGGAGTAGTCTTGAAACCAAATGTCGCAAAATGACCTGTGAAATCCTAAAGGTACTCATTGGACTTTTGGCCCCTTAGCGCACTTAGGGTGCAAAAAAGTGCCACACATGTGGTACCCCCGTACTCAGGAGAAGTAGTATAATGTGTTTTGGGGTGTATTTTTACACATACCCATGCTGGGTGGGAGAAATATCTCTGTAAATGACAATTTTTTGATTTTTTTTTTACACACAATTGTCCATTTACAGAGAGATTTCTCCCACCCAGCATGGGTATGTGTAAAAATACACCCAAAAACACATTATACTACTTCTCCTGAGTACAGCAATACCACATGTGTGACACTTTTTTACAACCTAGGTGCGCTAAGGGGCCTAACGTCCTAATCACAGGTCATTTTGAGGAATTTGTTTTCTAGACTACTCCTCACGGTTTAGGGCCCCTAAAATGCCAGGGCAGTATAGGAACCCCACAAGTGACCCCATTTTAGAAAGAAGACACCCCAAGGTATTTCGTTAGGTGTATGGTGAGTTCATAGAAGATTTTATTTTTTGTCACAAGTTAGTGAAAAATGACACACTGTGAAAAAAACAATACAAATCAATTTCCGCTAACTTTTGATAAAAAATAAAATCTTCTATGAACTAGTCATACACCTAACAGAATACCGTGGGGTGTATTTTCTAAAATGGGGTCACTTGTGGGGTTCCTATACGGCCCTGGCATTTTAGGGGCCTAAAACCGTGAGTAGTCTGGAAACCAAATGTCTCAAAATGACTGTTCAGGGGTATAAGAACCTGCAAATTTTGATGACAGGTGGTCTATGAGGGGCCGCATTTTGTGGAACCGGTCATAAGCAGGGTGGCCTCTTAAATGACAGGTTGTATTGGGCCTGATCTGATGGATAGGTGTGCTAGGGGGGTGACAGGTGGTGATTGATGGATGTCTCAAGGTGTGATTAGAGGGGGGAATAGATGCAAGCAATGCACTGGCGAGGTGATCTGGGCTGGGGTCTGAGGGCGTTCTGAGTGTGTGGGCGGGTGATTGGGTGCCCTAGGGGCAGATAGGGGTCTAATCTGATGGGTAGCAGTGACAGGGGGTGATTGATGGGTGATCAGTGGGTGATTATATGGCAGAACAGATGTAAACAATGCACTTTGGAGGTGATCTGAGGGTAGGTCTGCGGGAAATCTGATGGTGTGGGAGGGTGATCAGATGCCCGTAGGAGGCAGGTTAGGGTCTGATCTGATAAGTGGCAGTGACAGGTGGTGATTGACAGGTGAATGACAGGTGATTACAGGGGAGGATAGATGTACACAGTACACGGGGGGGGGGGGGGGGGCTGGGGAGGAGCTGAGAGTGTGTGTGTGTGTGTGTGTGGGGGGGGGGGTGATCAGGAGCCCCCAGGGGGCAGTTTAAGGACTAATAAAAAAAATTGCGTTGACAGATAGTGACAGGGAGTGATTGATGGGTGATTGGGTGCAAACAGGGGTCTGAGGGGTGGAGAGGGGGGGTCTGAGGGGTGCTGTGGGCGATCAGAGGGAAGGGGGAGATCAGTGTGCTTGGGTGCTTACCTTCGTGGCTGCAGCCTGCCCTGGTGGTCCCTCGATCACTGGGACCACCAGGGCAGGAGGCAGCCTGTATAATACGCTTTGTATACATTACAAAGTGTATTATACACTTTGTTTGCGGCGATCTGGACGCTAGTAACCCGCCGGCGTTTCCAAATGGCCGGCGGGTTACTGCGCAAGGGGGAGCGGAGTCTGTCACCGGCGACTGATCGCGGCATGCGATCGGCGCATAACCACGCCCGCCGCCGATGGGCGTATTGTGGTCGTTTAGGCCCAGTACTTGCCTCCGCCCATCAGCTGTGGGCGGTCGGCAAGTGGTTAACCACTTCACCCCATAGGCTATTTTACTTTTCCCGCACCTTTCAGTGCTCCTCTCATTTAATTCACCATAACTCTATCACACCTAAATGATCTACCGTATTTTTCGGACCATAAGACGCACTTTTTCTCCCCCAAAAGTGTGTGTGTGCGCGAGTGCGTGTGTGTGCTCAGTGCGTCTTATGGTCCGAATGTGCAAAATATGCTCCCCCCTCGCGGTGGCCCTAAGTGCAGAGCACAGCGAAAGCGTCACCTCTTCATCTAACGGGAGTTCTCAGGCTGGTGCAGGTTGAGTGTCCACAGGTTTTAGACCCGAAGAGTGCCCTGCTGATGTGCCCAGGAGGAGTTTGCCCTTATGCCCAGGAGAAGTACGGTATATGCCCATGTGCCAGGAGGTGAATGCCCAGCGGATAATCCGATGTGGGCGAGTTTCTGACAACCTGGAGAGAGGCAATGTCCCAGTGAGTAGGCAGGAGGCTTAGATCAGCATTCTGTCCCCTGCCGGTGCAGTGTAGGACGATCAGACACCGCACCGGCACGCTCTGATTGCTGTCATTTCCCGGTCCTCCTGGCCTGCGTGGCGTCCATTTCTATTGGCCGCGATACCTCCGCCGTCGGGATTAGAAGTCTCATCTCAGCCAATGAGCAAACACTTCAGACCGGCAGCGTGGCCACACAGGCCAGGAGGACCGGGAAATGACAGCAATCAGAGCGTGCCGGTGCGGTGTCTGATCGTCCAACACTGCACTGGCAGGGGACAGAATGCTGATCTAAGCCTCCTGCCTACTCACTGGGACATTGCCTCTCTCCAGGTTGATGGAAACTCGCATACATCAGATCATCCGCTGGGCATCCACCTCCTGGCACATGGGCATACCAGACTCCTAGTCATATGGACATACCGTACTTCTCCTGGGTATATTGGCAAACTCCTCCTGGGCACATGGATATACCATACTCCTCCTAGGTATATGGACATACTCCAGGCATATGGGCATCCTTCTGGGCACATGGAGATACTCCTGGGCATATTCCTGGCATATGAGTATACTCCTCCGAACATCCACTGGGCACTCTCTACAAGTGGGTCATGACTCCGCCTGCAGTTTCTCTGATCCCCGGCTCCGAGAAGCAGATGGAGGACTACCGCTGGGCGCTAGCTGGAGAGGTTATAAAGGCCTGCACTTGTAGTGTTTAGTGTATGCATCAATTAGTGTATGCAGGGATTGGTGTAGACAATGGGAGCAGCAGGGGATAGTGTAGCTGGGCAGTATAGTTTAGATAGAGACAGCTTAGGGGAAGAAGCTCCATAAGACCCCCTGCACAATGGATTAACCAGGTTTAGTATATCTTTTTCCCCCCTTATTTTTTCCTCTAAAACTAGATGTGTCTTATGGTCCGAAAATTACGGTATATTTTGTTTTTTTGCCTCAAGGCTTTTTTTTTTGGGTGATATTTGTTTTCAGCAATTTTTTAGCATTTTAAAGGGAAAAAGAGGGACAAAATGCATTCAAATTCTACCCCCTATAGCTTTAAAATAAACAATGCAACTGTAGATAAAACCCACAATTTTGTCTGCCTATTTGTCCTAGTTATCACATTTAGGGACCATTCACACTTGATCGCAAAACACTAGCGATTTGTTCTGGCGTTTTTTGGTGATTAACTCCCCCCTCAATAATCTGTGCTAACTGCAAGTGGACAACTGCTACAACAACAGGTTCCTCTCCTCCTCCAGCTGCTAAGGGCAGGCACTATTGATGTATAACACAGAGGAGGGGTCTACATACCTGTGGTGTCCAGATATAAGACAATGCTTGGGGAGCTCTTTCTCTCTCTCTTGGAATGCTGACATGGACTGTGGGACAGAATAGGGGCTCAGCTAATGCAAGTGTGTGACTGTGCATAGGGTATATAGAGCCAATATGTGAGTCACAGTTTGTATGCTCTAACTTGTACATATGTATATTTGTAAATAAACCCCTTTTATTTAACCCCTTTGAAACGACCTCAAGTGTCTGGTCATTAATATAGAAATAAGTATCATAAGCTAGAGTACATTCTACAGTGTGAATGGGCCCTTAACCATTTCAGCCTGCGGGCATTTTTCACCTTATGGACGAGAGGAATTTTTACCTGTCAGCGCTTCTCCCTTTCATTCCACAATAACTTTATCACTACTTATCACAGCAAAATGATCTATACCTGTTTTTTTTTCGGCCACCAATTAGGCTTTCTTTGGGTGGTAAATTATGCTGAGAATTATTTTATTCTAAATGCATTATGGGAATAATGAGAAAAAATTCATTATTTTTCAGTTTTTAGCCATCCACACATTTTATTTGTCCATTTGTCCCGGTTATTGCAACGTTAAAATTATACACCTAGTGTAATGTATGGTTACAATATTTTATTTGGAAATAAAGGTGCATTTTTTCAGTTTTACATCCATCACTAATTTTTAGCCCATTATTTATTATATGCCCTCTTGACATAGCTAATAATTTATTTCCTAAAGTCAGTAGGTGCGTTTTACTATTTGGCCACAATATGTCCCTGCTGAGCAAAAATCCCATTAGCGTACAATGTACGTTAATTGGGATACAATGTATCATTACATTGTAACCAGGGAAGTGACGTAGGCTTCCATAGGAAGCCTCCAATCACATTGCCGGGTACGGAAATTATGAATGGGATCATTGTTCCCATTCATGAAATTAATGATCGGTCGGCGGAAACCACAGCGGCTCCATTTACAGAATAAACACAGCGTCTTGCGGCTGATGTAAGGGGTGAAGGAAGGCCAGCGGTCCCCATGGTAACGGCGATCGCTGCTACAGAAAGCTGCTGCCCTTCCTTCTCTCCTTACAGCAGCCGCAAGACGCGCTGCTGTAATAGGAGATGCTGATAAGAGGAGAGCGGCGCCTGGGGGACTATAAGAAAGGAAGCGTCCGCCCTCTCAAAAGGTAACAGGAGCGGCCGGGGGGGCTGAGGCCAGACCCGCCGTGGCCCGGTGGAAAACTGCCAACTGCGGCCCACTGGTTGGGGACCCCTGCTTTACAGGGACTCAGAGCTCAAGATAAAAATGAAATTTGTACTCACCTTGGGCTTTCTGCAGCCCACCGTAGGTCGGAAGGTCCCATAACGGCGTCCTGGCTCTTTTCCTAAGGCCTGTCCAGAAAGGGCCGCCCGGCAGCTCGGCAACACTGGGCCCGAGTGTCGCACTCCTTCCATATACGTCACGTAGGACTTAACACGCTGGCCGCCTCGCCTCATGTCATCACGGCGGCCGGCGTGACAGTACGGCGCATTTCTGGACACGCCTTAGAAGAAGAGCCAGGACGCCTTTGTGGGACCTCCCGACCTACGGTGGGCTGCAGAAAGCCCAAGGTGAGTAGAAATTTCATTTTTATTTTGAGCTTGGAGTCCCTTTAAACACTCTAAAAAAGATTCATATATTTGATGTAGGTGTATTCACTGACAATACGTGTATTGATTGCCTCTGAAGAAGAGACTATGAAGGCTGCGAAACATGTGCTAGGCAAACAGTACCGTGATACAATTCATGTTATCTATCTATTCTAGAATCTGTTTAATTGGGTTCAGCTTTATACACATTTTTTACTGTGTATAATTCCCTCATAGGTGCTTTGTGAGAGTGATGTTAAAGAGCAAGGGGGTGCTATACCATTTTCTGTATTGAGACTAATCATTGTAAGTCACAGCTGTGCCCAGGATCACATGACTCCATTTGGACAGTGTAGTGTCACCTTGAAAAACATTTTTTTTTAGCCTTCCTCTGAGCTTTTGGAATAGATTTAGTCTTTGTGGGTAAAAATAAGAAGTTTTCGTGACTGCTTGTTATAAGACTGCGTAAAGCCCATCTCTCCCATTAGGAGAAGAACTCTTGAGCTGCTACCACACCATATAATTTAAAGTATAGAGCAACAATGTGATCCCTCATAACATATTTCCCTGGCATGAGGATTCAAAAGGGGTGAGGGGCCTACTCAATGGATCTAATCATCTGTCTAGGGAATTGCAGGGATCCAAGTAAGTTTTACAAATCGATCAACTTAAAATAACAAAGGTGGACTGTATAGGACTTCAAAAGATGAGATAGGAACTCTCCTTTGATACCTGAAAAGATGGAGCGCCATGCCTAGGATGTTTATCCCAGCCCTTAGCATCCTCTATAGCATATAGAAGACTCAATTTTAACTGCTTTAACTTATTTTCTAGTTCCTTTTACCCTCAAGACTTCTTGTTTAACAGCCCTGTGTATCTGAAACGCAGCACTTTCTCCTCCATGCCCAGATATAACTGGTCATAATCCCAAAGGACAACTTTAGTGAGAAGAAAATGAAGACTGCCATATTTATTTTCTTTTAAAAAATACCAGTTGCCGATTCTATTTGGCTGCCATAGAGTCTGAAGTACACCAGAAACAAGCATGCAGCTAATCTGGTCAAATCTGACAATGTCAGAAACACCTGATCTGCATATGCTTGTTCAGGGTCCATGGCTAAAAGTATTAGAGGCAGAGCATCAGCAGACAAGCCAGGCAACTAGTATTGCTTAACCATTTAAGCCTTCTGGATGTAGAGGCTACGTCCAGAAGGCCATGTGCACTCCCGTGGCCGATCACGCACGTGTACGCGTGCTTGGCAGCCGCGGGTCGTTAGCCCAGGGATCAATGAATCGGGACATGGTGCCCGATCATTGATCCCTTTGCCTGGCAGAAAAAGCAACTACTTCTCTTGGAAGCCTCACTTTTTCTGCCTCTTATGTCCCTCTAAGCGTACATGTTTCGCTTAGAACAGGCATGGGCAAACTTGGCCCTCCAGCTGTTAAGGAACTACAAATCCCACAATGCATTTGCCTTTATGAGTCATGACTGTGGCGGTCAGACTCCTGCAATGCATTATGGACTTGTAGTTCCTCAACAGCTGGAGGGCCAAGTTTGCCCATGCCTGGCTTAGAATGACGTAATGTAAACAAACTCATGGCTGCCATCTTGTGGCCAAATAGTAAAACTACAGCTACATGTAAAAAAAAAATATAAACACATATTTACATAAAAAAATTACTATTTACATCCCACCCTCTCAAAAATACCCAAATAAAATGTTTAATAAAAAAAACAAAACAAAACATTACAATAAAAAAAGTAAATATTTACCTAAGGGTCTAAACACTTTAACCACTTTACCCCCAGCGGTGCGGATTCCTCCATCCCTTTTTCCACCCTGTTAACACCAAGGGAGAAATCCGCACCTGATGCTGCTCCCGTTGCTGTCCGCATTCCCACTCGCTCGTCCACGCGCCCCCGCACTCGTGCACGCCGCCGCCCGCTCAGAGATCAATGAACGGGAAAAACCTTTCCCGTTCGTCAATCTCTGCCCCCCGCAATGATCAGCTGCTGCTACGAGAAGCAGCGATCATTGTGAGAAAAAAAAAAAAGTTTCCCAGCCTCCTAACCCTTCCTGCAAGCGGACTTCCTGTACGCTTGCAGGCCGCATAAACAAAAAGTTACTGTGGCAATCTTGTGGCCAAATAGTACAACTACACCCTAAAGCATTTTTCATATACAAATACATTACTTTTACACTAAAAATTAACTAATTACCTCCTACACTCCCCAATTTTTTTTTGTAATGAAAATAATTACAATTAAAAAAAAGACATAGTTAGTTACCTTAGGGACTGAACTTTTTAACTATTTATGTGAAGAGGGTATAACACTGTTACTTTATAAACTATGGGCTTGTAATTAGGGATGGATGCAAAACTGAAAAAAATGCACCTTTATTTCCAAATAAAATATTGGCGCCAAACAATGTGTTAGGGACATAATATAAACGGTTTTATAATCGGGAAAAATGGGCAAATACATGTCATGGGTTTTAATCACAGTAGCATGCATTATTTAAAAATATAAAGGCCGAAAATGGACAAATAATACATTTTTTCCCACATCTTTTCCTATTTTCCCATTAAAACACATTTAGAATAAAATAATTCTTGGCATACCACCTAAAGAAAGCCTAATTGGTGGCGAAAAGAACAAGATATAGTTCATTTCATTGTGATAAGTAATTATAAAGTTATAGACGAATGAATGGAAGGAGCGCTGAAAGGTGAAAATTGCTCTGGTGCTCAAGGGGTAAAACCCCTCAGTTGTGAAGTGGGTAAATATGCTTGTAAAACTGAAATTTACATTTTTTTTTATTCTAAGTTTGTAAGTAGTGATGGATGCAAAATGGAAAAAATGCACTTTTATTTCTAAATAAAATATTGTCGCCATACATTGTGATAGGGACATAATTTAAATGGTCAATACCCGGGACTATTAGGTAAATACAATACGTGAGTTTTAATTATGAAGGCATGTATTATTTTAAAACTATAATGGCCGAAAACTGAGAATCAATTTTTCCTTTCTTATTCTTCCTGTTAAAATGCATTTGCAGTAAAGTAGCTCTTAGCAAAATGTACCACCCAAAGAAAGCCTAATTGGTGGTGGCGAAAAACAAGACAAAGATCAATTCATTGTGATAAGTAGTGATAAAGTTATAGGTGAATGGATGGGAGGTGAAAATTCCTCGGATGCATAAAGTGAAACACGACTGAAGGCTGAAGTGGTTAAAAAGACATTAATATTGCAGCCTCGATATCCTTCTCACTTCAGTTGTCCTTTAACCACTTCACCACTAAGGAATTTTTCCCCTTTTGGACCAGAGCAATTTTCACATTTCAGCACTCCTTTATTACTACTTATAACAACAAAATGATCTATATCATATTCTTTTGCCACCAATTAGGCTTTCTTTGGGTGGTACGTGTTGCTAAGAATTTTTATTCTAAATGCATTTTAACTAGAATGAGAAAAAAATGGAAAAACTCGGAAAAGCTTTAGCCATTATACTTTTAAAACAAAACATGCTACTATGGATAAAGCCTACAAATTGTATTTGCCCATTTGTCCCGGTTATTAAGTTTAAAAAAAAAAAAATCCCTAGTACAAAGAATGGCAGCTATTTTATTTAGAAATAAAGGTGTATTTTTCAGCTTTGCGTCAGTCACTAATTACAAGCCCTTATTTGCAAAAAACAGTAATTTACCCTCGTGACATTCGTATTCAAGTTGAATCCCTAAAGTAACCATGTATTTTTATATAATATATATTGTTTTATTTTGGTAACCATGGGAGAGTGGGGGAGGTAAGAGGTTAATTTTAATGGGGGATATATTTTTATTTAAATTTTAATATATTAAGGTTTTTTTTTTTTACCATTTGGCCACTAGATGTCCTGGATGTGTGCGTGTGGTTTCACTTTCCTTTTTTTATCAATGACCACGGGCATTTCATTGATGCCGGTGATCATTGATCACAGGCACTTTGATCGTGAATGGGAAGTCATGTTCCCATTTACTGATGAGTGCACTAACAGGCGACGCGGCGGTGGGAGATTGCAGCAGGGTATGTATATCTACGCCCCCCCCCCCGGAGTAATTAATAACCACCAGCTGGGTGTAGATATCCTGCCTCCAATGCAGTAAATGGTTAAAGAGACTCCTTTTTACTCACTCGTATCAAAGTGTATCTGCCCTTAAAGTAATGGTGGATGCTTCTATAGCTTTCTGGAAGCACTCTCACCACCATCTGCAGACCTCTATCTGTCCTATTCTTTGTATCGCGGTTTAATTATTCAACTGATGGGCAGGTGATTAAAGTGATAGTGAGAAATTATTAAAGCATTTATTACTTATCCAATGCACAAAAAATGTAGAGGCTGAACTAGGGCCTTAACTGTGATGAAAGTGTCATACTTCTACAATACAGGTCCATCTCAAAAAATTAGCATATTGTGATAAAGTTCATTATTTTCTGTAATGTATTGATAAGCATTAGACTTTCATATATTTTAGATTCATTACACACAACTGAAGTAGTTCAAGCCTTTTATTGTTTTAATATTGATGATTTTGGCATACAGCTCATGAAAACCCAAAATTCCTATCAAACAATTAGCATATCATGAAAAGGTTCTCTAAACGAGCTATTAACCTAATCATTTGAATCAACTAATTAACTCTAAACACCTGCAAAAGATTCCTAAAGCTTTTAAAAACTCCCAGCCTGGTTCATTACTCAAAACCGCAATCATGGGTAAGACTGCCGACCCGACTGCTGTCCAGAAGGCCATCATTGACACCCTCAAGCAAGAGGGTAAGACACAGAAAGAAATTTCTCAACGAATAGGCTGTTCACAGAGTGCTGTATCAAGGCACCTCAATGGGAAGTCTGTGGGAAGGAAAAGGTGTGGCAGAAAAAGCTGCACAATGAGAAGAGGTGACCGGACCCTGAGGAAGATTGTGGAGAAGGACCGATTCCAGACCTTGGGGGACCTATGGAAGCAGTGGGCTGAGTCTGGAGTAGAAACATCCAGAGCCACCGTGTACAGGCGTGTGCAGGAAATGGGCTACAGGTGCTGCATTTCCCAGGTCAAGCCACTTTTGAACCAGAAACAGCGGCAGAAGCGCCTGACCTGGGCTACAGAGAAGCAGCACTGGACTGTTGCTCAGTGGTCCAAAGTACTTTTTTCGGATGAAAGCAACTTTTGCATGTCATTCGGAAATCAAGGTGCCAAAGTCTGGAGGAAGACTGGGGAGAAGGAAATGCCAAAATGCCTGAAGTCCAGTGTCAAGTACCCACAGTCAGTGATGGTCTGGGGAGCCATGTCAGCTGCTGGTGTTGGTCCACTGTATCAAGGACAGGGTCAATGCAGCTAGCTATCAGGAGATTTTGGAGCACTTCATGCTTCCATCTGCTGAAAAGCTTTATGGAGATGAAGATTTCATTTTTCAGCACGACCTGGCACCTGCTCACAGTGCCAAAACCACTGGTAAATGGTTTACTGACCATGGTATTACTGTGCTCAATTGCCTGCCAACTCTCCTGACCTGAACCCCATAGAGAATCTGTAGGATATTGTGAAGAGAGAGTTGAGAGATGCAAGATCCAACACTCTGGATGAGCTTAAGGCCGCTATCGAAGCATCCTGGGCCTCCATAACACCTGAGCAGTGCCACAGGCTGATTGCCTCCATGCCACGCCGCATTGAAGCAGTCATTTCTCAAAAGGTTTCCCGACCAAGTATTGAGTGCATAACTGAGCATAATTATTTGAAGGTTGACTTTGTTTTAAAAACAATATGCAAATTTTTTGAGATAGGAATTTTGGGTTTTCATGAGCTGTATGCCAAAATCATCAATATTAAAGAGAACCCGAGGTGGGATTTAATTATTTTAGTGGGGCACAGAGGCTGGTTGTGCACACTAACACCAGCCTCTTTTGCCCCATGGTGTGCCTCCAGGACCCCCCTGCGCGCCGCTATACCCCCCGCAGTGCTGGCGACACACAGCATGTCGCCAGCACAATGTTTACCTATGCGCTGTCTGTCAGCGCCGCTCCCCCGCCTCCTCCGTATCGGCGCTACCCGCCCGTGCCACTTCCCTCCAATCAGCGGGAGGGAAGGGACACGGGCGGGTAGCGCCGATACGGAGGAGCGGCGCTGACAGCGCATAGGTAAAAATTGTGCTGCCGACACGCTGTGTGTCGCCAGCACTGCGGGGGGTATAGCGGCACGCAGGGGGGTCCTGGAGGCACACCATGGGGCAACAGAGGCTGGTGTTAGTGTGCACAACCAGCCTCTGTGCCCCACTAAGATCGCTAAATCCCACCTCGGGTTCTCTTTAAAACAATAAAAGGCTTGAACTACTTCAGTTGTGTGTAATGAATCTAAAATATATGAAAGTCTTTATCAGTACATTACAGAAAATAATGAACTTTATCACAATATGCAAATTTTTTTTTTTTTTTAGAAGGACCTGTATTACCTTACAGGAGACTTTAGCTGATGGTGCCCACTGAAGATACAATTCTTGATTGCACAATCTTACCCCCATCTATGAAATGAGGAATTGCTTAAAGAATGAATGCAAAGTATATTCACTTAGATTACCCTTCCTCTACATATAATTGGTAAAACTGTACAATCAAGACTAGTCAATGGGCTCCGTCACGAACATTGGTCCTTGTTATTTATATCGTAATGGATGACATCAATTGTTAGAGAGCCGTGAGGAATGTGAACAGCAGCAATATTGGTTTCAAATGTTGCCAGGTGCATAACATCTCTATCTAGATTTCTCCTCTCTTGCCATTGAGCTAAAATCTAATGCCTAGACAGCAAGTATGAGAAACTTTCAATAAGAGCAGACAAAGACCTGAAAACTGACCTAAATATTCCCCACCCCATTATAAAAAGGTACTCCTCTAGGTGTCCCCATCATAAAGGTCTTTACTCAACTCCTGTCATATTACCTGGAGGGGTAGCAGGTGACAAGAACAATTAAAAACTGGAAGCTTTCTAATCCTTATATTCCTTTGCTGTATCCAAAAAGTTTGACCCAGAGGTCCACTTTAAGCTAAAGCAGATACATAGAATGACAGTAAATACTTACATTTATAACACTCCCTCGCTTTTATATACAGACCACTGTGTCCAAAATGTGTGATCAATTCCCGTATATTTACGTAGTCTATTGGTACTTTCTTTCCAACCATGAATTCTACAATCAAGGAAGATATGCTCAGGCTTTGGTTTGCTATGGAAGAACTCAGCACCTGGTTGAAGAGGCAACTGTATTGCGAAACAATGAAGTCAGCTGAAATAACACAAAAACAAGTTTTTCAATGCCACGTGGCAGACACTGAAGAGCAGCCAGTAGTGAAGTATAAAATACAACATGCAAAAAACCTCCAGTACCAGCCTAAGCTGGTTCAGCTCTGTGCTCAATATAATAAAGTCTCAAAGTACTGGGAGTTCGAGAATAACATGACAAATTTTGGTATATCAGATAGATCAAATAAAATATGGTCTAAAAATAAAACACTGATGACTCAGCAGCTACTTCAAACTGTGGGTCATACAGATTAATTAGTCCAGTCAAACACTTTTCCAATTCGCTAAAAAGTCCCATATATTGCAACTTCGGTTTCGCTGTAGTCAAAATAAGGCGAGTTAGTCCATTCAATCGACATTAATAAGAAACTTGACCAGCGCTGCATAAACTTGCGTGCGTCACTCCCACCACCAGCACCTAATGGAGAGCAACTCAGCGATTGAGTTGGACCACTATTCACAATGGTCTAATGCGCATGTGGGGCATTCAGAGGCTCCCCTCGCTCATACGTATGGCTCCAACTTTGCTGCAGCCACCAAGTTAGTAGGGACCTAGGCAATTCCACTTTAAATGTTTCCTCAAATGAAAACCAAAAACCTCAGTACAATACTGTATAAAATTCAAAGCTTTTATTCCAGATTTGCACTTACAAGCTCCAGGGATAGGTAGCACAGAGTTTTTCCTGCAGGCTCTCCCTCGCTCTGCCTCCGGGTATGGCTGAATTATATCCTCAATCCTAGTGTATGCGGGTCCGCTCCAGCCTCCCACCGCTTGCTCGTATTGGAAAGAACGCCGTTCGCAGCTCCGCCCAAACGATTTTGTCAACACGACTCATCAGGGGCATAGAGCTGCGGTGGCGCTGTTGTAACTAATATCTAACAGATATTAGTTACAACAGCGCCGCCGCAGCTCCGTGCCCCTGATGAGTCATGTGTTGATGACAAACTCGATTGGGCGGAGCTGCGAACGGCGTTCTTTACAATACGAGCAAGCGGTGGGAGGCTGGAGCGGACCCGCATACACTGGGATTGAGGATATCATTCGGCCATACCGGGAGGCAGAGCGGGGGAGAGCGTGCAGGAAAAACTCTGTGCTACCTATCCCTGGAGCTTGTAAGTGCAAATCTGGAATAAAAGCTTTGAATTTTATGCAGTATTGCATTATGAGGTTTATGTTTTTCATTTGAGGAAACATTTAAAGTGGAATTGCCTAGGACCCTACTAACTGTTGGTGGCTGCAGCAAAGTTGGAGCAATACGTATGGGCGAGGGGAGCCTCTGAATGCCCCACATGCACATTAGACCACTGTAAATAGTGGTCCAACTGAATCGGTGAGTCGCTCTCTATTAGGTGCTGGTGGTAGGAGTGACACACGCAAGTTTATGCAGCGCTGGTCAAGTTTGTTATTAAAATAAAATATAGCTGAGAATTTGCATATTCAGGACAGTTGCTTGGCTCACAGTGATCAGGTGGCCAGGAGGCAATGAAAATGGCTCCTGACTGGGAAGCCACTGAGGATGCGCAATCGCGTCACATGCACAGGAGCTGTAGGCATTAAACTACACCCCATCAGGCTAAGGCAGCCACAAGTGCAGCATAGTTTTATCATGTGGCGGTCCTGAAGTAGTTAAAGTACAAACCACCTGTGTTTACTTACAGTCTGAATTGGGAGACAAGATATTTGAAGAAAATAAAACATGCTAAAAATACTATTAATCCCAATATTACTGTTTGGAGACCTTAGCAGAGCTTTTGTCTAGAACCTAGGTTCTCAGCGTGTGGTACATGTACCCCAGGAGGTACTTCTGATGGTTCCAGGGGGTACTTGGGCTTGATATACTCAACCAAGAATAACACATTTAGAGTTTTAGAAAATGATAAATCTTATTTAAAACACCAAATTAGTATTTTAGCTAATTAAAAGCAATAGTAAATGGTTGGAAATTGTTTAGAACCAATTATGTACTACGATTAAATATATATTTGTCAAGGGGTACTTGTGATCATCTTTACTGTGCTAGGCGGTACTTGGTGAGTACAGGGTTTTAAAAATGGTACATACCAATAAAATGTTGAGAAACACTGGTCTAGAAGATGTTGCATTTGAAGTATTCATAAAATCAGGGAAACACTGCACAGGTCTCCTGTTGTGTTTAAATCCGTATTTCTTCATTTGGAAACCCAAATAATGCCATACACCACATTTCATCCGATGCTTCTGCCTTTCAAGCTGGAAAGCTTTGGATGCATGTGAAGCACAACATGATCCGCAACCCCCTGACCCTCTCCACTAGCTTTGGTGCTGAAGTGTGGTGTATGGCATAATTCAGGTGTCCGAATGGAGAAACCCAGATTTGAACACCAACCTACACAGTGTCCTATACGGAGTGCTTTTTAAGGTACACTCAAAATAATTTATAATGGAACTGAAATTAAAAATGCTATACAGTAAAACCTTGGATTGAAAGTAACTAAGATGCTAAGCTCTCACATCTCTAGTCCCCTTGATGTGCAGCCCAGTCCTTCGGTCAGATCGGCTCTCTGACACCACACTGCCCTCTAGTGTCAGGACCCAGCTTGATAATGTAATCAAGCCAGGACCTCGTACTAAGCGCCAGTAGGAGCCTGCATACTGATCTGAGCGGAGAGCTGCTACCCACTGAAACTAGGAGGAGGGGAGTAAATATAATGCCGGTCTGGAGCTATGGGGGTAGGCCACTGACCCCCTGGGGGAGCAATTGTGGGAGTGCACCGACCACCAAGGGGAGCTATGAAGGGGGTGGGGGGCGCGCCCACTGACCACTAGGGAAACTACATCGGACCACCAAGGAAATTATAGGGGATCACGAGACCGCCAGGGCAGAATATGGGGGGGCACTAGACTACCAAGGATGCATATGGGGGGCCACTAGGTACACATATGGAGGCCGCTATACTACCAGGGAGATCTGCATAAACGAGGGGTGGGCAGGTCAAATGTAATATATAGTGATTGGGATGCAAAGCAGTGCAAACTATTACAACAAAATACTGTTTAAAGAAAACCTGAACTGAAAATTAAAAGTCAAAATAAGCATACACAAGTCATACTTACCTGCCATGCAGTCTACTCCTAAGTGTCTTTCTCCTGTCGCGCGTCCTGTTTGTTCACTGTGATCAAGGGAATTTTCCGTCCTCCATTTTGAAAATAGCCATTACCCATAACAGCTTTCTGGTCAGCACACAGTTAAACTGTAACATCGTCCACTTGAGCCATAGGGAAACATGGACATTACCTGGTACATCAGTTTTCCTCTCAGCTATAACTGACAGCACCTGATATTTTATTGACAGCAACAGATATATTTCAGATCTGACAAAATATTGTCAGAACTGGAAGGGATTATTATCAGAAGAAAATGGTGAGCTTCTGAAAGGAACTGATGGCAAGGTAACTATGTAATGTTCATTTGAAGTTACCTCATGCGGTTTAAATATTTTTACTCAGTACAGGTTCTCTTTAACCACACCCACTCTTAAGACTACACCCTCTATGTAATAGACTTATTGATTAACCCTCTCCACTAACCTCCCTGGTATTCAGTTTCTGCTTGATTTCTGTGCAAAAAGTGATCCAGTTAATTTTCATAACCATTTTTCCTGTAGCTTACCAAAATGTGTCAAGCAAGGGTCTAGTATACATTTTCCGTTTAATAAAAGCTTGACAATCTTGTATCCCAGGCTGATTGGACCCCTTTGTCTGCTTTGTGAGCCTCGAGGAGTAGTCCCTTCCTAGACCCCTGGAGCGTTATACAATTCCAACACTTTTTGCGATCTCTGGGCACAAGTTGGTAAAACTTCAAGTAGCCTATTTCATGTGACCAAAAGTGGAAAATGTGGTGGTAAAAATATAAAGTGCATGGTAACCAATGCTAGGAGCCTTGCAAATAAAATGGACGAACTAGAGTTCATTCTGATTGACAAAGGCTATGACATTGTGGGAATAACCGAGACATGGATGGATGAAAGCCATAACTGGATAGCAAATTTAGAGGGATACAATGTGTTTAGGAAGGATAGTACAGGGAAAAAAAGGTGGAGGGTTTCTCTCTGTTAAGAATTCTTTTACAGCTGTCCTGAACGATGAGATGGAGGAAGATTGTGAAGATGTGGAGTCCACTTCGGTAAATATTCATGGTGGAAATAAAGGTTGTCAATTGCTTATTGGGGTATGCTACAGGCCACCACATATTCATGAAGCTGTAGAACTGCAATTACTACAGCAGATTGAAAAAGCTGCGAGTAAAAATGAGGTCATAGTTATGGGTGACTTCAACTTTCCAGACATTGACTGGAGTATTGAGGCTGCCCATTCTGGTAAAAGCAGCAGATTTCTGGCATCACTACAGGACAATTACTTTACTCAAATGGTAACGGAACCAACTAGGGGGAATGCGTTACTGGATTTTTATCATTTCTAATAGACCAGATAATGTATCCAATGTGCAGGTTCAAGAACATTTGGGAAATAGTGATCACAACATGATAACGTTTGATCTGGTGACTGATAGGCAGCGGGACCACTAAAACTATGAATTTGAAAAAAGCAAAGTTTTATCAACTCAGGCAGGCACTAAGTTTGGTGAACTGGGATAATGTACTACAAGGGGAGGACACTGAAGGGAAATGGCAAACTTTTAAACTTATTCTCAATCAATATTGTAGTATGTATATCCCATACAGAAACAAAATGTCTAGGAATAAAAAAAGGCCTCTATGGATGAATAGAAAGGTTATAGATAAAATGAAGGGGGAAAAGAATGCCTACAAGGTCCTAAAACAGGAGGGGACCGAGGCTGCATTAAGCAATTATAAGGAGTGCAATAAAAGTTGTAAAAAATAAATTAGACTGGCAAAGATTGAAGCTGAAAATCAAATCGCTAGGGATATCAAATCTAACCCAAAGAAGTTTTACAAGTACAGTACATCAACTCTAAAAAAAGAAAGGTTGACTGTATTGGACTCCTAAAGGATGACGGTGGGAACTCAATGGTGGATGACCAAGGTAAGGCATGTTATTAAATGCTTTCTTTGCTTCTGTCTTCACAAGGGAAATATCACTGTTGCAAATTACAGATGCAGAAGACTCTCAATCTTCCAACTGTAATATTAAATACTTAACGCAGGAAGAAGTGAAGGCAAGACTAAATAAATTAAAAATAGACAAGGCACCTGGCCCGGATGGCATGCATCCTCGGGTCCTAAGAGAATTAAGTTCAGTTATAGATAAACCCCTTTATATTATCTTTTGTGACTCTCAACTGGCAGAGTCCCAGTGGATTGGCGTACAGTCCACGCTTTCCCATTATTTAAGAAGGGCAAAAAATCAGACCCAGGAAATTATAGACCTGTAAGCTTAACATCAGTTGTATGCAAACTATTTGAGGGGTTACTAAGAGATACTATACATGACTTCATAGTAGAAAATCTTATTTCTCAGCATCAACATGGATTTACTAAAGGCAGATCCTGTTTGACTAACATGCTTAGCTTTTATGAGGTAGTGAACGCTAATGTGGATATTGGGAATGCTGTAGATGTGATATACTTGGACTTTGCAAAGGCCTTCGACACTGTTCTACACAAAAGTCTGGTGCAAAAGTTGAGGATGCAAGGACTGGGGAAGAGTCTCTGTGCATGGATAGGGAACTGGCTAATGGACAGAAAACAAAGAGTTGTGGTCAATGGATCATACTCAAAATGGGTGACTGTTAGCAGTGGGGTGCCACAGGGGTCTGTACTGAGTCCAGTGCTCTTCAATTTATTTATTAATGACCTAGTAGATGCAGTAGTAAGCAATGTTGCTATTTTTGCAGATGATACAAAATTGTGCAGAATCATCAACTCTCAGGAAGATCTGGATAGGATGGCTATATGGGCACATAAATGGCAGATGAAATTCAATGTTGAAAAATGTAAATTCATGCATTTTGGTCATACCAATGGTCTAGCACCATACAAAATAAATAGGATACAGTTGGGGACATATAACTTGGACAAGGACTTAGGAGTACTCATCGACAACAAGTTAAACAATCGTACTCGGTGCCAAGCCGCTGCAGCTAAAGCTAACAAAATTTTGGGATGCATTAAAAGGGAAATAACTCGAGATGCTAGCATAATATTGCCCCTGTTTAACTCTCTAGTAAGGCCACATCTGGAATATGGAATTCAGTTCTGGGCACCACAATACAGGAAAGATATTGCAGTTTTAGAGCAGGTGCAGAGACAAGCAACAAAATTGATACGTGGGATGGAAGGTCTCAATTACCAAGAAAGGTTAGATAAACTGGGTTTATTTAGTCTAGAGAAAAGACGCCTTAGAGGGGATCTAATTAACATGTATAAATATGCCAGAGGGCAATATAAAAGCTTGGAGGATGAGCTTTTTGTCCCTAGGCCTTCTCAAAGGACTAGAGGACATGGTCTGCGCATGGAGGAAAAAAGTTTTAGACATTTATTTAGGAAAGGGTTCTTTACAGTAAGAGTGATTAAGATGTGTAATGCATTGCCACAGGAAGTAGTTATGGCAAATTCTTTACCTGCATTTAAAGGGGGCTTAGATGCTTTCCTTGCGTTGAGACATCCATGGCTACAATTACTAGGTAATGCCCAATGATGTTGATCCAGGGATTTTTATCTGATTGCCACCTGGAGTCGGGAAGGAATTTTTTTCCCTTTTGGGGCTAATTGGACCATGCCTTGTAAGGGTTTTTCACCTTCCTCTGGATCAACAGGGGTATGTGAGGGGGGTGTACTGGTGTTCTACTTTGTTGTCTGGTTGAACTCGATGGACGTATGTCTTTTTTCAACCCAAATAACTATGTAACTATGTAAGCAGCAGTCTCGCGAGTTTCCGCCATTAGAAAAGCTTTGCTTGGGCACCAGTGTGATTAAGAAGTCTATCTCAAATATACCACTTGTTATGCTCAGATGACTCCTGTGCTTCAGCTGAAGGAAAAATGGGAGACCGATGTGGGATCCACCTTTACAGAAAACAGTGGCAGAACATCTTACTACTGAACCAAAAATCATAAATTTCGGCTAGAATTCAATAGTCAAATTATAAAATCCTAACTAGATGGTATTTGACTACACTGAGGCTTCACCTTATATACCCGGCAGCTGATCCCTTGTGTTGGAGATGTGGTTTAGAACAAGGTACAATGCTACATATATTTTGCTCCTGCCCGTAAAATAGTTCCCTTCTGGGAGGCTAGGCAAAAATCTATTAAATTACTCACAGATGGGGATCCAGTCCAGACGCTGCATACTATTTGTTACACAGCACAAGGAAACAAATTTAAAAAATCCCTTGCCAAGCATCTCATCCGGGCTGCACGCATCCTCATTGCACGACATTGGAAATCCACTAACCCCCCTACGATTCCAGAATGGCTTTCTAAGATACATATGATTAGCCAGATGGTATCCATGACACATGCTGTTCATGGCAGGGAGGAGGCCTGCAGTCGAACCTGGATACATTGGCAAATTTTTGTGGGGTCTCAAGTCTATATAAAGATGCAATGGTTCTCACCTGACTTATTCACTATAACCTCCCGAGTGTTCATCTTTATATATCTGATACTGACACGTTTACATTAGCTGGATGGAGTCCTGATGGGAATTCTTTCTAATCCTTCTTTCTCTACTGAGAGTGTCAACTTCTGACACTCTTTTCTTCATTTTCTTTTCCTATTTTTCTATCTTTGGTCTTCCTCTCTGCTAAAGGACTTCTCACCTAATTGCTATTCTTTCTTTCCCCTTTCCCCTATATTATGATAGTTTAATGCGGATAGTCTTTGATACCTTGCTACGGCCAGGTGGACGGAACATTATATGGCCCCTTCTGGGGGTATCTGTGTCCCCCATTCCCTTACGGTCACTTGATTCTTTGGTAGGGTCTCTGGTAGAATGATCCCTCTGGGCTCCAGAGACCTATGAACCTGGTTCTTTCAACCCTGAGGTATGGGGGCAACTTAATTACAATTTTAAGCTTCTACATTTTTTCATACTGAGGGGGCTGCACTACTCTTGTACGCGAATATAATGGCACTTTGTATAAGTTGACTTAGTTGGCGCTGGTTTGCCACCTTAAGGTTCCTCCTTTGATGGAATAGCTTTAATTGAGAACAAGGACTGTACTATATATGCTTATCTAACGGTTATCTTTTCTTTATTCTGTACAAATGCTCATTTTTTGAAAAATAAAGAATCTATATTAAAAAAAAAACCTCGAAACACAAAATCTGAACTAAATTTCAAAAAAAAAATTCTCTACAATACCACTGATCATTTAGACTTCCAAGCTGCAGCTGCTCAACCCGCACGAATACACATACATTTTTACGCGTTAGTGATGCAACGCGTAAATTTTTACGCGTTGAACCACTAACGCGTAAAAATGTATGTGTTCAGGTTCTTGCACTAGCGGGAATGCGTAAAAATGTACGCAATACGGCCCGCCGACCTCCGAGGTCGGCAAAAACGAAACTAGCTGCCAGCGGGGGACTGGAGCAGCAGTGAGTGACTACGAGGGCACAGGATGGCTGCATAGGGCTGGAAGAAGCAACAGGTAAGTGAAACTCATTTTTTTATTATGCTTGGACCCTCCCTTTAAAAACACTTACTTTTTTCAGTTCAAGTGAAAAGTACACACTGTAGCAAAAATACACCTTTTATTTAAAAATCAAATATCACCACAGATTGTGACAGGATCATAATTTATGTTTTCAGAGAAACTGCTAATTAAAATGTGTGTTCTACAGTGGCACTTATTTTAAAACGGTCATGGGTAAAACCTGAGAAATGTATTTTTCACCTTTTTTGCTTTAAAATGCCATAAAAGAAATCTTAGGAGAAAATACCAGTTTGTCCCCACAAAATCAATATACAATTTTTTGGAATAAAAGATACACCAAGGTCTGGGGGGGGGGGGGGGTATGGAATGACCCTGGTGTATCCATGGTGCAGGGGTTTCTTGAGGATGTTCTCACAATTATTGAGTTCCTCTTGTGTACCCTGTTTACTTTGTGTCCCCCTTTGTGGTTTCTACGGTCGTCCTCATGACCTTCTCCAAGACCCTTTTTGTCCAAGTGTCCTCCTTTTTCTCTCCCAGCATCCTCATTTGTCAATGTGTTCACAAAAACGTCCTCCCCCCACGGTGCAGTGTTAATAGCAGCGAAAGCAGATCATGTCTCTCACCTGATCTGAGGGTGCATGTATCAGCGGACATTCTTAAACTGGGGACTTCCTGTATTTGTAATATAAGACACAGGGATTTTTCTCCCCAGTTTTGGGGGAGAAAAAGTGAGTCTCATACTCTGAAAAATACGGTAAATAAGTAGTGATGAAGTTGTTGCTGATAGAATAGAGATGTAGCTAAAACATCATCACTGCTCTGGTCCTTAAGGAGGTTTTAGGTCTGTACTGAAGTTTAAAGGTTAAAGGATACCAGAGCTCAATTTTTTTTTGAGGGTAGCAGGCATATACTATTACCTGTGCTGATGCCTACAGCTTTCCTCTCAGCCCCTCCCCCCCTTACTCATCTCAGCCCCATGGGATCCTCTTCCGGTCGTCCGGTATTACTCTCGATCGTTTTACTGCTCAATTTCTCATAGAAGTGAAGGAAATTGAGAAGAAAAGATAAGAGAATCGAGCAGGAAATCGAATCAAATTAATCAAATGGGAAATCGACTGAAAAAACGCATCATGTGTACCCAGCATTACATCACAGCATTCTTTTAACTGTGCACACAGACAGAATGTTAAAGAGGAACTTCAGCCTACACAAACATACCGTCATTAAAGGGACTCCGAGCAGTGCAGTAACTTTGGAAAGATGCATACCATTTTGAAGCTTTCTTTCTCCTCTTTCCATTGATATATACAGTGGCTTGCAAAAGTATTCGGCCCCCTTGAAGTTTTCCACATTTTGTCATATTACTGCCACAAACATGAATCAATTTTATTGGAATTCCACGTGAAAGACCAATACAAAGTGGTGTACACATGAGAAGTGGAACGCAAATCACACATGATTCCAAACATTTAAAAAAAAAAAATTAACTGCAAAGTGGTGTGTGCGTAATTATTCAGCCCCCTGAGTCAATACTTTGTAGAACCACCTTTTGCTGCAATTACAGCTGCCAGTCTTTTAAGGTATGTCTCTACCAGCTTTGCACATCTAGAGACTGAAATCCTTGCCCATTCTGCTTTGCAAAACAGCTCCAGCTCTGTCAGATTAGATGTACAGCGTTTGTTAACAGCAGTTTTCAGATCTTGCCACAGATTTTTGATTGGATTTAGATCTGGACTTTGACTGGGCCATTCTAACACATGGATATGTTTTGTTTTAAACCATTCCATTGTTGCCCTGGCTTTATGTTTAGGGTTGTTGTCCTGCTGGAAGGTGAACCTCTGCCCCAGTCTCAAGTCTTTTGCAGACTCCAAGATTGGCCTGTATTTGGCTCCATCCATCTTCTCATCAACTCAGACCAGCTTCCCTGTCCCTGTTGAAGAGAAGCACCCCCAGAGCATAATGCTGCCACCACCATATTTGACAGTGGGGATGGTGTGTTCAGAGTGATGTGCAGTGTTAGCTTTTCGCCACACATAGCGTTTTGCATTTTGGCCAAAAAGTTCCATTTTGGTCTCATCTGACCAGAGCACCTTCTTCCACATGTTTGCTGTGTCCCCCACATGGCTTGTGGCA